>NC_134414.1:151360975-151664005 GCF_030867145.1 Opisthocomus hoazin
CAGAAAATATTCCTTGATATTAAGTTAATCCATTCCTTTGGTCTTTCATCAGGAGTCCTGATTCCACCACCCATGGTTCTTAACTTCATTTTATAATAGATTATTCATGATCAATTGCTCTCTCCCTTACCTATATTTGGACTAGATCATATTTGATTCTTTTATTATATCTGCTTTAGTGTTCCTTTCCCTGCAGGAATTTTCCTTTACCTTGGCATATATGATCTACTCTCACATAACTGCTTTATTTTTGACCCATTGACACTCACTGATGTATATGCAAGCATGTTCAATTAAATATAACTGGGTTAAACAGAGGGCTGACCTCATATTTTTACAGCTGTGTCACAATTTCTTCTCCCCAAGGATTTCAAATTGTATTTGTTACTATTCCTCACTTCTCATTAAAGATATATCAGAAAAAAATTTTATACTTATTGAGGGTGTCCAGAATTTTACACTCATGTTCCCTAAAATTCTAAAATTTCCACTATGTTTACTTTACCTATCATCAAAGAATTAACTGATTTTGATCATCCTCCTTTCAAGGACTCGTCTGAACATTTTCTGTCAACACGCTAATTCTGTAAACCTGAAAGATAATTCTTCCTAATGAGCTTCTTCATTAATATTTATTCTCCACTCTGCCATTGAGTCTTAAAACAGTATAGTTCTACAGACTTCAGTAAAATAGCACTGTTACAGAAACATCATAAAAGTAGAGGATGAGAGTGCATCAGTTTGAATCTTATGGTGTGGAATTGTGATTCTGGATTTCCTTCTTCAGTTTCACAAAAAATGACATTTATTAACTAACAGCAGTAGGATTATATAGGTCCAATACTTGTATAAGAACAAAATCAATTCTTACCTAATATGGTCAGACAGATAGAAGTTGGAAAAATTGCAGTTCAAATTTGCAATTATCCACCAATCACTGTATATTTCTTTGAAAAACAAGTAGCAGCTGTAACCTGAATTTAATCAACTAACAGACCCCCGTATGTGTTTGGGCATATGGTGTCCACAATGCTTTAGTACAATGACATGTTCTCTTCGAAGTTAGCTAAGTTTGACTTTGGTAAAATTATTTAACACTTCTAGCTAATTCTTCCACCCACCAGATTTACTCCAGCAAGAAGGCTGCTAGCTATTGTCTCCTGGGAAGGCTATTGCTTGCAGTGCATATACTGTGTTGCAGCAACTTGGGGTTGTTGCACTTTCAGGTTGGTTTAATGTGGTTTAACATCTGCCCATAGGCTTGAGTTTTCCTGATACCTCCTATCTATATGCATGTAGATGAAAACTGGGCTACCCAGCAATGGTTTCCTGAGGCACAGACTCCAATATAAACCAAAAACTCTCCCGATGGTCTACTGCCTTCCCTGCTGCTTGTTTGGGCTCACCTGGGGCTCAGCCAAGGATCCTTGTCATGCCTGGTCTGTTTCAGCTCTTCAGCATTCATTTCAGTTAACTATGCAGTCCACATCATTCAGGAGAAGCCGTGATAAAAAGTTTGCTAAAGGGCAACTTTGGATGATAAATGTCCAGAATAAACAGGCTAGTAACAACACTTACAGCAAGTCTGTGTGAGGGTGTTCCCAGAGAGACCGCTGTCTTGGTATTGGGATGGCTCCAGGTTCACTGGCTGTGGGCCATAATCAAAATCCTCAGAGTGAACATACCACATGGAGAAGTGACCTACACCCACCGTGGAATTTATGCAGACTCATTGCTAGAGGTTTTGCCTTTAGACTCTAAACCTGTATGGACAATGAGTGACCCCAACCACCTTGCTCTGCAGGACAGCAAGACCCCCTCCCTGTGCAGTCAGTGACAGCAACGGTCACAGCACCTGGGTTAGGAAGGGGCTGTGGGCTTCATCAACGACCTGGATGAAGAGTTAGAATGTACCCTCAGCAAGTTTGCTGACGACACCAAACTGGGAGGTGTGGTAGATACACCAGAAGGCTGTGCTGCCATTCAGCGTGACCTGGATAGGCTGGAAAGCTGGGCAGAGAGGAACCTGATGAGGTTCAACAAGGGCAAGTGCAGGGTCCTGCACCTGGGGAGGAACAACTTCATGCACCAGTACAGGCTTGGGGTGGACCTGCTGGAGAGCAGCTCTGCGGAGAGGGACCTGGGTGTCCTGGTGGACGACAGTTTAACCATGAGCCAGCAGTGTGCCCTGGCTGCCAAGAAAACCAATGGGATCCTGGGGTGCATCAAGAAGAGTGTGGCCAGCAGGAAAAGGGAGGTTCTCCTTCCCCTCTACACTGCCCTGGTGAGGCCTCATCTGGAGTACTGTGTCCAGTTCTGGGCTCCCCAGTTCAAGAAGGATGAAGAGCTACTGGAGAGAGTCCAGCGGAGGGCTACAAGGATGGTGAGGGGACTGGAGCATCTCCACTACGAGGAGAGGTTGAGGGAACTGGGCTTGTTCAGCCTGAAGAAGAGAAGGCTGCGAGGGGACCTTATAAATGCCTACAAATATCTGAAGGGTGGGTGTCAGGAGGATGGGGCCAAGCTCTTTTCAGTGGTGCCCAGTGACAGGACAAGGGGCAATGGGCACAAACTGAAGCAGAGGAAGTTCCATCTTAACATGAGGAAGAACTTCTTCCCTCTGAGGGTAACGGAGCACTGGAACAGGCTGCCCAGGGAGGTTGTGGAGTCTCCTTCTCTGGAGATATTCAAGACCCGCCTGGACAAGATCCTGTGCAGCCTGGTGTAGGTGACCCTGCTTGGGCAGGGGGGTTGGACTAGATGACCCACAGAGGTCCCTTCCAACCCCTACTATTCTGTGATTCTGTGATTCTGTGGGCAAGCAGGACGCAGTGCCTATGTATTTTCACTGGTGATACCCAGACATGAGCTAGTTCATGGCCTCCTTCCACACAGGCCACCCCTGCAACACCCCAGTACAGAAACCCTGACAGTGCAGGACATGATGCCCACCTAATACACATTTCAGGGTGGCTTTGTTTCAGTGAGCTCTAGCCTGCTCCCAGGAGCTGAACTGGTGGCTGGCATGTATTAGGCGCGCTCCTAGACTTCTTCCAAGCTAATTTCACCAAAGGGAATGCACTTCATGTGCTCGGAGAAAACCCTGTGATACAAACCTCAGCATGGCATTAAACTTACTGAGAAGAAGATTCTCTGGAACTACTGGCCATTATATGACGAAGAGAGGGAAAAGGCAGGTGCACCTAGAAATCAGAAAATGCTCATCTTCTTAATGAACGTTTCAGATGCCCAAATTATTGCTAGAAGTTTTATACTTTCAGATTTAAAGAAAAAAAAAAAAGAAAAATAAAGAGAGAGACAGAGAAAAATTAAAGAAATTCATCAGTGACAAAACCCCCAACCCTTTATAAATGCACAATTAAGTCTGTTTGGCAGTTCAAATCACATAGTTCAGCAAAATTCAATCTCACAAAGCCTAGGATACTAAGACTGATGGTACATAGCTGCAATTTTGCTGTTTCTAGATAATCTCCTAAAATGCCCCAAATGCATGTAGTCTCTTTCACTCTAAGTATTGCCCAGACAGCTGGGCATACAAATAGTATGCAGCACCTTCACCATGCTAAAGCAAAGGTGGTATTTGAAAGCAATGCAAAAAGCTGCATTTGCTGTACAATTTGAGCATATGCTCAAATAAAAGCTCCTTACCTACTCCATTTTAACACACTTTCATGCAGGCTTCCATCTTTACTTGTTCTTTAGATCCTGCTACCTCACTGCCGACAGTCTCCCTGGTAAAATAACCCCAGGCATCATTTCTGAAACGGACACCAACACAACATCAAAATGCAGTAAGCTGAACCTCTTGAAGTACTCATGCACCTGTTTCTTTTCATTCAGCAGCAGTAAACGGCTGCTAGACATGACCCCAAATAACCTTCCATCACAGTCCAAGCACTGTTAAGGTTTTGCAACCAATGCCTCCCTTTGCCATCACTCCATTTACGCTTAGCTCAGTGAATGCAGCTGGGTTATAGTAGGAAGATTTGAGTAGGAATTGATAGCTTCTAGGTTAGAAGAACAGTGTTATGGTTCATGGAATGCTTCATGGATATAATATTGCACTAGCCTGTATTGAGAAACCTAATTTGAATTACTTTAGCTGTCAAGTCCTTAAATTAGTACAAAAGGAAGGAGGGAGAGAAGGAGTTTATTTACTTCTTAGGAGAAAGGAAGAGTGTGGATAAGAAATTAGAATTTAGGAGAAGACACCATGTTTTAGGAGAAGTTAGTTTAATGCTTGGTTTTTCTGTAGTTTTTTTGTAGCTTGCATCCTTTACCTTCATCAAACCACCCAGACCTTCAGGGTCACCATGATCTATCTTCTACCTGTTTGTTATGCTTGCTGCTGGCAAGAAAGTGTAATTTCCCTCCCTCACAGTTAGTTCATGGTTCAAAATTTGTTTTAGAATCTCAGTTTTAATCTCACCAAACAAAAATTCTGAAAACTGTCAAGTAAGAAACAGTCCAATGTTTCACCTGGTTAATGTCAAATGCTCGTTTCCAAAATAATCAGTAAAATCACATTAAGAGCTGTGTTCATCTTACATAATTTCAGACATATAGGTATGGCATTTAAGGCACACTGGCTGCCAGGACTTGTTCTGCAGATGATGGAACGAATACCTGAAGAGGCAGCTCATACCATTTTCTTGGGATGAATGAGTGCATTCCTGGAGGTGCTGCTTCTTTAACCATAAGAGGTGTTTAGACATCTAGTATTGGATGGATATCTGTAAGACATTAATGTGAAATAACATCCAATCTACACCAAAAGACCTTAAAAAAACTCATGAAATGAAACATGACTAGAAAATGAAACCCCCAAATTTTGATGTTATGTAAAAGAACAGGAAAAATTGAAGAGTATTATCTAGGTTTGAAATGCCATGGACGTGCTTAGTTTCTGAGAAATAAATGCTTCTTCCTCTTCAGTCAGGCTACCAGAAAAGGGTTTCACAGCATTTTCTGGCCAGTTCTAGTTATAGCCATGTGCGCTGGTTTGGCAAAGGTCTCTGGTCTTTTCATACTCAGTGTTTGAAGACTGCCTAGTCCCAGGAGGGCTGGTGTTCAATACGGTTTGTAGGGCACTGATCAGCCAGACAATGCCAACTAATTTACAAGCTGTGAACTTTAAAATTTTGTAAGTTCCATGAGAACAAGGTTTACAGCATGGAGAAGCTTACAAGCCCTGAAGAAACCACTTTCTATGCTCTGTACAGACTCCATGTGATTTTTTTTTACCGCTAAAATGTTAAGCACTTAAGGACACACATAATTATATCCATATTGTTTTCACCTCCTCTTTCTCTCCAAGTGTCTAACAATATTTAGTGTTCCATAGTGGGATGCAAATTTTACTTTTAAATTTTTAATAAATTTCAGAAAATGTCTTCCATTTGTCAGAGACAATTTCTGTAGTTTTAAAATAATCCTAAAGTTCGATGTCATTGCTTCTTTAAGCCATTTTTGGATGCAGTAATGAGCCAAGGAGGCAGGGACAGGACCTGGAGTACCTGTGGACTTTATTCAGCTACTGATTCTGTAGTGACGTGATCCTGCCAGAAGCACAGACAATAAAAACTCTATAGATCACCACTTTTCACGGATACTTCTTTACAGCTTCAAAACATGAGCAATAATGTGAGTAAATCTCCATGCAGCACAGTGGAACAAAACTGGGAGAGGGGCATAACAGGAACAGAGGAGTCTGTGGCCATATAGGAAATGATCCACTGAATGACTGAATTACTGGTTCTGAGGTGGCCACATTTGTGTTTTACGGATACTTAGGCTGCCAGCCATGAGTGGTGGCTATGCATGAACCGAACGTAGAGTAAGCTATGACTGTGGGCTTTTCGTGTAAAACTTTGTCCAATGGCTGAAGATACAGCCATAGCAGATAGCTGCTATTGTGTTTTGGCCTCCATTGTTTGTGCTGTCTTTTGCCTGAATCATACCATCCTTTCATTTTACCCTACCGACTGGATTGAAACAAAACACCCATCTTCAACAAGCCCGGTAAAGGCTGAGTGCTCCCATTCTTAAACCCTGAAGAAACATTCTGACATTGAAGGGAAGCAATGATGAGAAGAGAAATTAGATATGGCAAGTAAGGCAAACTGTGTTGAGGTCACAGCAATTCTATATTTTTGAAATGCTAGCATGTCTTAACAGAGCACAAAGGATAACATAATGGCAGGTAGCTTAAAGCAATGCTGGAGCTTTGCAATAATTTTCCAGGCATTTCTTCAGTTTAAAAATTGAAAGGGATCCCTTTCCAAAGCAATAATAATAAAAAAAGACATAAAATTGTAGAAAGAAAATTATGAATTTAAAATATTTCTAAAAGTCTCTTAAAACTTCTACACAGAAAGGTCTGTGTCTGTCAAAACTTTGATTTGAGATGCACTTTTCAGTCAGGCACATTTGTATTCATATAAATTCTGTGTGTCCTATGCTGAGTTATATGTAACCTGAAGGACAGGGTGTCAGGTTTAGCTTTAACATTCAAACAAACTCTGTGTAATGTAATATAGCTTGCCCAGGCTCCTTCTTATAGATATAATCCAGAAAGAATAATAACTGTAAAAAACAAAAATTCAGATAAACCTGTAGGAAGGAATGAATTCTTTAACTTATGTTAAGATTTAGCATTGATCATTCTCTCTAGGCTAGGATAGGCATTGGATTAACTTCAGCAGCACTACTTTTAATTTAAAACAGTGGGAAAACAGTCAGGTCTCTGTGTGCAATGATTCACCACAGGTATTATAATGAACTATCCTGATATCTGCCTGTTAGGTCAACAGAATGGTTATTGACTTCAGTTGAACAACAGTCAAAGAGGTCCTTACTGAGTTAAAAGTTGTTGAATGCTTTTAAGAAAAATGTGTGATATTATTTAATATTACGGGATACATCATGTTAATAAGAGAGATGAAGAAGCACCCAAAACTTGTCACATTACAAGTTTCTTTCACTCATTCATTCATTTGTTCATTTTTCTTTTAATAAAGTCCTCCTGGTTCTAGTTATTACTTGGTTTAAAGGCAACAAAACCAGAATAATCTGCATCTGAAGACTACTATATTTAGTAGCTACGTTTAACCTGGAAATTTGTGTGAATTTGGTCATGAAGCATAATTTAGTATTATTTAACTGTCTTTGCAAATCACCAACTATAACCAATGAGATTACTGTCCTTTCACTAACTAACTTGTGGTATGACTATAATCTGATTCTACTGTGAATGTCCTGTGGCTTTGCCCTGAAATAAATTTTGTTCACTGCCATAGACAGCAAGCCAGAGTCTTCCTGATTCTTTTTTCCCCAAGAAAATTAGAAAAAAATAGAACCTGTTGGTGTTTTTTTTTTTTTTATTTCTCTGGAGTTTCTTATGGCTTGCAGTTAGATTTGCTGTCAATATTTGAACAGGGGAAAATTGTACTTTAAAACCTAGCGCTGAAACTTTTGTGCACTTGAGTAGACTAATGATCATGCAAAAACGAGCCCTGAGCCTGGCTTAGTCTGAATATTGGGCAGGAGGTAGTTAAATGGAGAGAATGTGATACTGACTGTACGCATACAGAAACATCTTCAATAAACCTCATTTACCTGGTGAAGGGCAGAAGGAGCACTTACATGAGTATACACTGCAGTACATAGACTATAAATTATTTACAATACATAGGAAAGAAAATAAGAAGAACCTGTTAGACAGTAAGACCTGAAAAACTGGGTTTTTAATCTATGCAGAGACCCCACTTGGATATTTCTTCTAACTCTTCTAAAACCAGCTTCAAGCACGAAAAAAGCTACGTGAAGACATGTGTGAGTAAAGGAAGCTCTGCTTCTCTGTGAAGACAAATGTGTCCAGGACGACGATAAAGCAGGGACTGAGTCAGCTCGCAGTGCGCAGCAGCAAGAAAGGGGACTGCTTTGCAGGATTCCCAGACGTATCACGGGATGGTGTCCTCAGCCTCCAGGCATCTAGACTGGCCTCAGCGGATTGTAGTCTACATATAGGATCACTGCACTGTTAGCTTGAATACTTTAACGTAATATTATGAGATTAAAATGTTTCCTTGACTACAAGGTGTATGCTTCAATTTGCACAATTGCCCAGATTAAAATTCTTTTGTTACAAACTCTGGTTTTCATGTTTTCACTTCTTCCTGGGGGAAACCTCTTTAGGATTAACTCTTCTTGGAAAATCTCTGTATGTAGCTTAAGCGTAACCAATTTTGAGTTTATTGTGTGAAAAGAAATACTTTGGCTGCAATACTGTATGTAGCCTGACAGATTTCTACTCTGATTACTACAGGCACATTGAATGTGGAAATATGGAAATGAGCTTGTTTGTAGTTCTCAGAGGGGTGGTCTGTATTCATAATGAAACTGGAAAAAACACTGGCTAGGGATTATAAAATCCTGACTGTTTAAGAGCTAGGTAGTTTAAGCAGGAAATGTGAAGTTTGAGGAATTGCATTGGGAAGGCCATTAAGAAGAGGCATTTCCATTCATCTGTGCGAAGGATGTGGGGATGTTCTGAGGAGGACCTTCTTGAGAATGCATATATGAGGATCTAGGAGCTGAAGGCAGAGTTTGGGGGCCGGAGTGTTTATCCAGAGAATAAAACATGACACTCATAAAGCAGCACACACATTATAACCAACAAAAAACAAGACTATTTCCCGTGGCAGAATAATGTAATGGGGGGCAGGGAGGGGAGAGAGGAGGAAACCAGATGCTCACTGAAAGATCCCAAAGAAGAGTTTTTCAATCTTGAAAGCTTGTATTGCTCCAGAAATCACCCAAGGCACCAGAGAAGGAAAACAGTTTCTTGATCCACTTTGGGAGGTGAAACTGGGCATTCAACAAAGGATGAGGCCTAAGCTGCCAGAGCTTTGAGATAAAGGACATACTAGTCTGAAGTGTCGAAGTGTAGGTTGTGAGCTGGCATACTCCACAACAGGTTGACTGGTCCATTCTTTCTTGTCCAGCCAGGCTGGAACCCCTTGGTGTTTCCCCTGGCTGCTCCAGTGCTTGTTCATGTTCAGAATGACCCTGAGGACACGCCAAGGTCAGGCAATCTGGAGAGGGTGCTTCTGTGAACCAGTACCCTTGTCTTTCTGTAAAAGTAGCTACAACCTTTGCTTGCACCTGAAATCCAACTGCCAGCATATAAGCAAGGGCAAAAGCCAATTACACACCATAAAAGTATAAAGTACAGCAGCGTCACATTACTTCTGAATTAGAACCACTTAGAGCTGCTAGTAGAGTAGCCCTTTTCCATGTTCCCTAGGCACAGTGATGTTGGAGCTGCTTTTTGAACTTTTAGGTAAATGTTTTCTTTCTTTTGTTGGTCAAAATAAAACAGGGCAAGAGTGCAGCCAAAGCTGACAACAAGGTCTTTGTGAGCTCAGTTTACCCTGTACTTGCTTTTCACAATTGAGAAGAGCTGTAAACCTTACCTAAAAAGCCTGCCTAGGAAAAACCTTTCTAAGAATACTGTTCCCTCACAGCTTCCTCAGACAAGGCTGGCTGCAGTTTTCCCTGTGGGATGTAAAATAAGATTAGGCATTGCCAAACAAACAGGACTAACAGTGTTGTGCGTTGCATCGTGCGTCTAGTAAAATTGCTTTTCTGCAAAGTTCAGAGACTGTATTCCGATTCAGAAGTTAATGGAAAAATGCAGTTGATGTCCACAAATGAATGCATATTCTATCCGAAGAGAAAGTGAGTTGCGCTAGTTGTGCAAGAAAAATTCCAGTCAGCAATATCACAGAATCATAGAATCACAGAATATTCGGGGTTGGAAGGGACCTCTGTGGGTCACCTAGTCCAACCCCCCTGCCAAAGCAGGGTCACCTACAGCAGGCTGAACAGGACGTTGTCCAGGCGGGTCTTGAATATCTCCAGAGAAGGAGACTCCACAGCCTCCCTGGGCAGCCTGTTCCAGTGCTCCGTTACCCTCAGAGGGAAGAAGTTCTTCCTCATGTTCAGATGGAACTTCCTCTGCTTCAGTCTGTGCCCGTTGCCCCTTGTCCTGTCGCTGGGCATCACTGAAAAGAGTTTGGCCCCATCCTCCTGACACCCACCCTTGAGATATTTATAAGCATTTATGAGGTCCCCTCGCAGCCTTCTCTTCTTCAGGCTGAACAAGCCCAGCTCCCTCAGCCTCTCCTCGTAGGAGTGATGTTCCAGTCCCCTCATCATCCTTGCAGCCCTCCACTGGACTCTCTCCAGTAGCTCCTCATCTTTCTTGAACTGGGGAGCCCAGAACTGGACACAGTGCTCCAGGTGGGGCCTCACCAGGACAGAGTAGAGGGGAAGGAGAACCTCCCTCGACCTGCTGACCACACTCTTCTTAATGCACCCCAGAATACCATTGGCCTTCTTGGCAACCAGGGCACACTGCTGCCTCAGTGCTTTAATATGCTTTAATCACTTCTCTCATTCTTTATTTTGTCATTTCAATTTTGATTGGGTGTATAAGTAAAGTTTCTAGTATTGACGGCTTTATAAACTCACTTGATATAAATCAGCATGGTCTTACTAATTTCCGAGCAACAGACTTGATTTACATGAACCAAGGTGCCAGCCTAGACTTTTTTAATGCATTCCCATAACTTTATTCCTGTACATCTCCAATTTTTGACTGCCTGTTTGTGTTACATACACAATAGCTTTCAAGTTCCCAAATAAAGGTTTATGGAGAGTACCATGGAAAGGTTATTAACTTAGAGCATGAATTTGAAAACGCTAACCACAGACTACCCAAACAAAATCAATGGAACTACGTCAATGTAGAGCAGTGAAAAATCTGGCAAGCAGTGATCTCTTTCTTAAAAGTGTTCCAAATCTTTTTCCATTGAGAGATCTCTTTGGTTTCTGTTTCTACTTCTTCCTTTATATATAAACTCTCTGAGGACTGCACAGTAGAGAACACCGTTATGTTACAGAGATTGAACTGCTTTTTCTTTTCTTCTTTTTTTTTTTTTTATTCAGAGTACAAAGGCTGAAATGCTAAACTTTACAAGGCCTGTAATAGGTCCTTGGCCTGAAAAATAGTAAGGAATAAAAATAATTAATAATCATCTAATACCAAGCACTTATGTCATGCCTTTCATCTGAGGAAGTCGAACCACTTTATAAACAGCAATGAATTAATAAAGGAATGTTTTGCCACAGGCAAAAAAGCGAAAAAAGAAACCATCCCTCTACTCTCTGCCGCCTCCTGAACTCCACAAAGGCAATAATTCTGCGAGTAAAAATTACACTGCTTTTTATTGCTTATTGCTTAGCACTTCTGGAAACTTGGGTTGTGCTGTTCCTCTGCACAAAGTCTCTCAGTATGCAAGGAGCCACACGGCGGGACAGGTTCAAGTAAATGTCCAGCCTTGTAATTTTCTTTCCCTAGTTTTTCTGCTGTGCCATCAAATAACAGGGAAGGAGATACATACAAATCACTGATACATTGATTTGTTACTGGTTTGGTCTTTTTATGCTCTTAGTTGCACATATGTAAAAATTATCATTTCACGTTAATGAAAGAATGGGGGCAATTGGAGAAAGCTCAGAGCAGAGCAGTGAGAACAACTGGATGCCTAAAAGACATGACCTGTGAGCAAAGATGAAACACCTGGGGGTGTTCATCCGAGTGAGGAGTAAGGGCAATCATGGCAGCAGCCTTCAGGTGTAAAAAGGTTACTGTGAAGAAGAAAGACGTAACCTGTTCTCCCTGAGTGTTGTAACTAGAATGAAAAATAATGGACTTGAAATACAGCAAAGGTGGACAAAAAAATGCTATCGAAACTATGATGAGCTGTACGGAAGCTCAGCCCTGGAATGGACTGTATTTGCTGTGGAGTCTCCTTTATGGGACGTTCTTCAAATTTGACAAATATGTCTTGTGTGGTATTACTGGCATTGCTGATCTGGCCTGTGAGTAGGGGAATAGCTCGGGCGGCCTCTTCAAGATTCATCCAGGCCCTGCTTTCCTTGAATTGGCTTTTAGGACAACAGTGAGTTTTTCTTCCAAGCTCAGATTCAACACAAGAACTTTAGAGGATGTAACCCTCCAGTTTCACAGTGCTGTAGTAGAGTGGATGAGAATTAGATGCGAAGTTATTAGGCAGGCGTTTGGGGAGACCCGCACATTTTTCTTATGAAAGTGCTTAAAACCACCAGAACACTTTTTAAAATGTTGAACAAGGTTATGTTTCATTATAAAGCAGAACAGTGCTGAAATTTTTTGACACAAAGTTTTTGATTAATAGTTTAACAGATAGGCTCTGAACATATTGTGTCTATGCACTTTCCAAGAAGCAGTCAGTCAATAGAGTATTCAGCAGATTTTTGTCCAGTATCCTGGCAAAGACAAATGAATCAAACAAAGGGAGATGTACCAGTCTCTTGTAACGATACTACCTTCTTGCAGTCATGAAAACTAATCCACCAGTTTCACAGAAGTGTGACCATATTGCACTTCATTCAGTGAAAATCAAGTGAGTTTTGCGTACTTACACCCTTTATATCTAGTGAGGCTCAGTAGACAATGATAATCTTGGTAATGTTGGATAGTGACATTTTAGATGTAGTTTTTTCTTGATGCAATATACACCTAAAGTATTGCAAGCAGCTAATCACACTGTTAAGAGTTTTCTCAGGTGGTTCTCTTGAAAATAAATATCTAAATTATTCCTAATAAGCAATTCAAACTCTTCTGAAGCTGGGGGGTGAAGGATATACTGTCTCCTCATTGTATCTGATCTGTGTTAGATGAGACACACAATTTAGAGAAGAACAAAGGAAACAGTACAGGGAAGGAGAATAGGGAGAGAGATGCTGGACACAGCAAAAAAGCTGTTATTGTTTAGCTAAATGGGAAAGAATTAGGACATGATATTATGCTACTTGGGTAGGATTCAATCTCCTGACGTACTCCAGCTATTTTCCTCCAGCCTACTTACAGAAGGGCAATGTGGCAAGAGTTTAACTGAAATTTTTCCTTGCAGAGTTTGTGTATGCTTAACCTGTCAGAGACCAAGGAGTCAAATGCCTTGTGTTCCCTGCATCGAGTGAGGTGTTTATTTAAGTACCACTGATTTCCCCCTAAGCTCTCTGCCTAACTAGGAGACAGAATAACACTTTTCCAAAGAACAGTTTGGAGAATGTAAGACAGACAGTTGATCATCCTATGGGGGAGTCTTTTTCTTTTTAGTAATTAGTAAATAATTTTGTACATTTAGTAATGACAGAAGAAGTTTGAGGTGGCTAGCTTCCTATTTTAAACACCTGAATGAGGGAAATGCCTTAAGTATAAAAACTTCATCTTTGGGCTGTAAGCATGAGATATCACAAAAAAACTTTTTACCATATGGTTAAAAGAATTAGCTAGGTAGAAACACGAGTTTTTGCTCCCAGATCTGATGAGAAACTTTTTGCCTCCACAAGCTTGGGACACCAAATTGCTCGCAATGCGTGGAACATGGACTACAATAATGTGCTTGTGTTGTAGGGGTTTTCCAGTCCTTAAATCAGACCTGCTCCTTTTGGAGCCTTTTATCAGCTCGTAAAAGCAAGAGGAAATTAAAGTTGCATTTTCAAATATTTTACCCTGTTCAGAAACCTAAATGTGCTTTCTTATTGGAACTTTGTGCTATGCTGCTTGCCATACACAGACATTTTGGAAGCTCTAGATGCAAACCTCAGTGGTATAGAACTTTTTCTGCTCTTATATGAGGAGTAAGGCCCTGATCCTCTCACTCAAGTACTCTAACTCCTGACATATCAGCTAAAGAAGAACCTGTTTAGACACTGACAGCCCATAGACTGCAAAATGCTAATGAAATATTCCCTTTCCATAACAGATTGCACATATTTTACCTAAATAATTTCCATCTTACATAGTTTCTCAGCACAGAAATTAATTAATGCTGGGTGGGGGGAAGTTTAGGCACTTCTTTGAACGTAAAACTCAATGCAATTGTATTTGTTCAAAAGCCAGGATGGAGAATTAGTTTGCTTTATGAGTAATATCGGCTATTTCCAAAGGATGGAGTGTGCAGAGCTGGATATTTTGTCTCTGTTTGTGGTGAGAAAGGATCCTGAGAAGGGCAGTGAAAAAACCCTCAGACTTAATGGGAACTAAATGGAACTAAACAAGTCAACACAGGATTATAGCCATGTGTCTGAAACGTCACCCACTACCCAAAGGTCGACACACCTGAACAAGACCTGTCCATCAGTACTGTAAATAGCCTGTATCAAAGTTTTTCCTGGTGCTGTTTTCTTCCAGATGAGCAGAACGATGTTTGTTCTGTTCAACATTCAGCTACATGGGGGCCCATCTTTCACTGACATTAAAGCAGTTCTCCGCAAAGTATGGGAGTGGAGTTCTCTGCTTTCAATTTGTACTTCTCACAAGTGCTTCTCAGTCATCAGTTTAAAGGGGCATTCTGTCCCATTTTCAGAATTATCTTTGTCTTTTACTAAATGTGTGTTCAGTGTGGATAGAAACCATCCATTAGCCAGACACATGCATGGCCAGGAATCTCTAGATCTTGTTCCCTCCTGTAGGTGCGTATCCCAAACCCTATAAATCTCTGTACATTTACAGAGCTTTAAAAGAACAGGAAGAACACGTTCCTGCCATTGCTTATAAGCTAAATGACGCCCTTTTCTGAGCTTGTGCGGGTTTAAATCTCTTCTGCTGAGACAGATCTTGAAGAAAAGTCCTTGACTTCCTGGGTCAATGTGCTACGCACTCGTCCATAAGAAGTGAACCCCATACCATTGCCTTTGGCTGACATAACATTTTCAGAAGGGGACATTCACAACTGTCAATGTTTGGAAATGTGGGGTGTTGGATCCACACCACATGTTAATCTGACCTTATCAGTGCTCTGATAGGGGCCCACTTCAAGTTGTGGCAACTCCAGCTCCGTGCAGACCAGCCACATGTTTTGGGTGTGTTCGGGAGATTCACACAGTTTGGCGTCTGGGCACCTGCACCCTCAGCTTAGGGTAGTTGTGTTTCACCACAGACAGATGAGGTTAGACAAGCACACAAAGGTATAACTGTTGATTTCACTTTTGTAAGCACAGAATATTTGGCATTTTCTAGCAGTTTTGTTTCTCCTTCTGGTTCATGTCATAGAAAGATAATTTTATTCTGCCATCTTTCTGTGTTTTTGGTTTTTTTTCTTCTAAGAGTACCAAAGCCTACTGTTCAAGAATCTTTGTTGATCTATCACTCAAGCAGTGAACAGAGGTCAGATTTGAAGTAGAACATGTTGAGCACAAGATACCTGTCATGGAAAGACAGCCTTAACATCACCCAGATAGCCAGGATCTTGAATTGACTGAAGATAAAAAGACATTTTACCTCCCCTCTAAATCTCTAAGGCTCTTACTCAGCAAAGCACTGAAGCACACCAGCAAACAGGGTTATGCTTTGTCCCATTGACTTCACTGGGATTACTGAGGTGTTTAATGTTATGCACATGATTAAGTACTTTGCTGGATTGACAATTCCTCTTAAGCGTTTCAGGATCTTGCAAAATGGTTTTCTGAACTGGTGGGGAATAGAGTTTACCAATATCTTCTTTTCCATGATAGCAAAAGTAAAAACTACATAAATAAATCATCATACCTGAATAATTTCTCCAGGTTAGGTTCATGAGTTATGAATGGTCCCATACAACTAGCTGACTTCCAGGTTTTGTGCTGAGGAAAAAAAAAAAAATTAAATTTTATTTTCCTTAACCTCAAACTTTTTTTTATTATTAGTATTTTATCCCTCCTCCCTGAAAGCTCTGAAATTATTTTACTTTAGTTAACCTAAGCTGGTCTATTAATCCTGAA
The DNA here is from genome assembly GCF_030867145.1 of Opisthocomus hoazin. Classification (NCBI taxonomy): domain Eukaryota; kingdom Metazoa; phylum Chordata; class Aves; order Opisthocomiformes; family Opisthocomidae; genus Opisthocomus; species Opisthocomus hoazin. The sequence continues at coordinate 151,376,870 of NC_134414.1, forward strand.
ATAAATGATTTGGCTTCCAGTTTCAGTATTTAACCATTTTAAACACTCACTTAAATTCAAATTTGAATGAAAAAGCCTCTCAGAAAGCCAAAATATTTTCTTTAAAAAAAAAAGTCAACAACAAGCATTTTTAAAAATGTATTTAATTTTCTTCACTGGAAACTAATTATTACATATTATATTGTTTATGTGTTGCTATGTACAATATTTCAAGAAAAAAAATAACTTCTTTGCCCTCTTTTTGTGTGTAGTCCTCATTCTAAGAACTAATAATTACTTTAATGTTTTTTAAATTCTGTATAAACAAATATTTTTCCCCATATGTGTAGATGTTTACAGACACAGAGGCTGTCTTTTTACAATTTTCCTTTTGTGACTATTTGGATGGCTTTTAATATTCTATCTGCCACTTCAATCTCTGCAATAGAATTAAAACCTTTTCTTGTTTATTATAAGGTTATTACTTGTCATTCATGGACATTGATTAGAATTGTTTTCTTATGAATCTACAATGACCTTTTTGAAAACTATAGAATTACTCAGTCTGTAAATTGCCATTAGGATATAGGACGTGTTCTATCAGTTTTTTGCTCACTCAGGTGATCTTATCAAAGGTAGAAGGTACTGCTCATACAAGTAAAATTTCACAGCACCTGGCTTTTATGTGCAAGACCCGTATAAAATGGTATATTAATGCAAAGACCTAAGGAGATTGTTGGGGAAGGAAGGGGATGACTAGTAATAAGAGTTATATTACTATTTATTACTATTAGAGTTTTAGGCAATGCCTAGCCATGCAATGGTGAGCATGGCTTTCACAGTTTTCCTCTAGTGGCACTGAATTAGACCACTTCAATGAAATGAACAGATACAGAATTTCTTGTACAGTTACCTTGATAGGAGAAGGGGTTAAAGAAGGTCTAAAAGATAAAGAATTGTTCAATGTCTTGACCATATTTGCTAGAGTTTTTAAAACCACTGGCTTTCATTTTAAGTTGAACAAATACTAGTACATGCTTTAGGAAGTCTAATTTGTCCAGTGTTTAAGTACATTTTGATCTTTGATATTTAAAATGCAGTTTTCTTTTAGAGAGATGAAAAAACAAAGCTTGTGAAAATTTCTTAAAATTTTGGCTGGCTCTGTTTTTCTAGTTCTGTCATATTCACTGAAAACAAAGTTCTGAATAAAATAGACTTATAGAACCATAGAATCCTTTGAGTTGGAGGGGACCTTTAAAGATCTGCCGTGGGCAGGGACACCTTCCACTAGACCAGGTTGCTCAAAGCCCCATCCAGCCTGGCCTTGAACACTTCCAGTGATGGGGCATACAAAAGTTCTCTGGGTAACCTATTCCAGCGTCTCACCACCCTCATTGTAAAAAATTTCTTCCTTATGTCCAATCTAAATCTAGCCTCTTTCAGTGTAAAATTTTTGCCCCTGGTCCTGTCTTTCTTACAAGCCCCATTTAAGGACTAAAAAGCTGTAATAAGGCCTCCCCAAGAGCCTACTCTTCTCTGGGCTGAAAAAGTCCAACTCTATCAGCTGTTCTTCTAGAAGAGGTGTTCCACCTCTCTGATCATTTTTATGGCCCTCCTCTGCACCCACTCTAACAGGTCTGCATCTTTCCTGCACTGAGGACCCCAGAACTGGACACAGTACTCCATGTGGGTTCTCACAAGAGCAGAGCAGACCAGGAGAATCACCTCCTTGACCTGCTGACCACACTTCTGTTGATGTAGCCCAGGATACGGTTGGCTTTCTGGGCTGCAAGTTTACGTTGCCAACTCTTGTCCATTTTTTCATTCACCAGTGTCCCCAAGTCCTTCTTGGCAGGGCTGCTCTCAATCGCTTCACCCCCCAGCCTGTATTGATATTAGGGATTGCCCTGATCAAGGTTCAGGACCTTGTACTTGGCCTTGTCAAATTTTATGAGGTTCACATGGGCCCACTCCTCAAGCCTGTCTAGGAGCCTCTGCATGATATCTCTTCCCTCAAGTTTATCAACTGCACCGTTCAGCTTGGTGTCATCTGTAAACTTGCTGAGGGTTCACTTGATTCCACTGTCTCTGTCAATGATGAAGATATTGAATGTATGCATTGTTTTCCTTCAGATCATTCCCCATAGTCAAAGAGTTACACGAATCCTTACTGTATTGTATAAACCTTCTGTCTTTATCTTGTTCTGTCTCATGTGCATGCGTACACGCACGCATGCGCACACAGATGCAATAAACAGGGGAATATGCGGAGAGATAAATAGAAACACACTCTGTTTGTCAGACAGTTTTTAGATTTTATATCAAGTCCTGTAGATGCATTGCATACTTCAACAGCATGTAATGTCTTACAGACCTTTTATAGTTTCATTAAAGAGTCAAGAGGCATGTGGGTACAGGAAGTTATCAGCAAGGTCCCTAACAGCTGTGTTGTGCCATAGATTCACAAATGATCCAGAAGTGAGAAGGCTGACTAGAAGAAAAGTTGAAATGAAATTTTGATAAATGCAAAACTATCTACATTGGAAAAATTATATTTAGGATTCATAAATCCAGGTAGGTTCTTACTCAGTGTGACCGGTATCCCCTCCACCTGACCCGTGGTAAGACACCTGGGTGACACTGAGGGCATTATCTTGAAAGCATCAGGGAGCACTGAGAAGGAAAGAGAAATCTTTATTATGCCACTGTGTTCTTATCTGATATACTGTGCACAGTTCAGGTCACTGCACCTCAGGTGGAACGACACAAGGACTAGGACAGAACTGGAGAAGGCTGACAAGGGTGGTCAGAGAAATGAAATGGCATCCATATGTCTAAAGACTGAACAGACTACAACTCTTCAGCTTCGAAAATAGAGGGTAACAGTGACTGAGATCTATAAAGTTACATATGACGTGAATAAGGTGACTTGGGAATGATCACTCATTATTTCTTATAGAACAAGAACTCGGGAATACCAGAGGTAGGATTCAAATGAAAAATAAGAAATACTTTTGTACACAATACACAATCAAATCACAGAATTCATTATTGCAGAAAATTATGTACACAAAATATTGAGACACACTTAGAAAGGTACAAGAGAAATTCCTGGAGGCTAGCCAGATCTTAAACACCATCTGATAGATACAACCTCCAAAACTGGAAGTTTTTGTTTATGATTGTAAAATAATACAGTATTTAAGAGTACAGATTACTGTACACATCCCTGTACTTAAACAGTTTTCCTGTATATTGGGCCAGATGGACCTTTGCTTTCCCCTAGCACATCATATCTCATGTTTCTTTAATATCTATCATTGAATGTCCATTAGCCAAAATACAATTTCTGGGTTTAACTGATACTTGAAAAGTAATTATCTAGTCTAGGAGACAGTATATTTAATTTATACAGAAATAATCTATATATTTTTATAAATTTAATTTAATATTTTATAAATTCTAGGAAACCTTGTATGAAAATATCTTATCAGATAAATCCTCCTTTCTGATCATGTGTCTGTCATCAGAGGATTTTTAAAGTATGTTAAATCATCATGCAATAGAAGGACCACTAATATACTTTTATTACAAGAGAAAGTTGTGATTCAGGAAATTGCTTCCTCAGTAGATAAAGTTAATATTAAGAGCGATACTCAAGAAACTAGGTCTACCATATTATGGGCTATACCTCAAACAGTTAGCAAAATAAAAGTAATTGCCATGGCAAATCATTAAAAAAAATGAAAATAGCCAGGAATATCTCAAACAATTAGATTGCAAACTGAAGGACCTGAAGGCAGTTCAGAAGAAATTGCCTAGTATTATCATCTGAAAAAAAACTCAAAATAATCATGTCCCAGACTGAACAGTAACTTGATTTTCTGCATGATTGTACTTCAATAAGTGACGTGGCTGATTCTCAGCATCACTTTCATTTAAAAGACCCAAGATAGGTGTAAAAGTAAGGAATCTAGTAAGAGTATTGCAACTTCTGATCTCAAGGTACATGAGCTGATATTTTCTGTAGCATTGTACAGAAACAGGGCCACCACACAGTTGAAGATAATAAATCTGTCTGGGAAAACAAACAGTTTGGGCTAGCCTAAACAGAGCTAGAACTAGGTTTCCTGACAAATGGGGATCTAAGGAAGATCTTCAGCAGGTTCATTATGTGTCTGCAAAAATGATGCTCTAAACAGCTGCAGGTACAAAACTGCATGTACAAAAATGAAAGAAGCATTTAAAAATAAAGATGCTGAGACTAGCTCAGTTCTTTTGATGTTCCTAGCATTGTACAAATCATTTTGAACAAGACCTATATTAATACTGTGAACCTTTGCTGGTATAAAACCAATATCTTGCAGCTATGCCAGAAAGAAAAGAGATGTTTGAGGGAGAGGACAGGCATAGGAAGAATTTGGTTGTATGTCACTTTCTAGGCTATATAACACGGTGTGGCAAATATTCCCCAGATAACCTCTGAAGTCAGGGCGAGTTACAGCTGGCCAAATGCGTTAGGAATAAGAAATAAGGCAACAGAAGAAGCTTACGTAAAAACGGATTCAGATTTCAAGCCAAGCCAAGCCCCTTTATAAAGCACTCAAAATATGATTGGAAGTCACAAGAAAATAAAAAAAGCCCAAGAAGCAATACACAAAAAGAAAAAGGAATTTAAAATTTTTTAATTATTTGAATATAATTAGTGCTGTAAACTATTTCCCAGGCTACAGTAATTATTCAGGGAATATCATCTTCCTTAACATTTATTCCTTTAGTTTGTGAAAGACACGTCAAAAGATAGTATGTCAGATCTAACAGATATTTTCATTTCACGCATGCAAAATGTACAAAGCCTTGTGAGTACTTGACAATGATTTATCTTTACTCATACAAGTAATCCTAAGGAGTTTGAGGCAATTACTTTAGGCAGTAAAGTTAAGCCCTGTGTGTTTGGATGGGAGAGGAAAGTTCTAAACTTCCTGCACATAAGGTAACATACCACTGCTTATAGCAATCCTTAGGAAAATTCGTCATTTCAACCTTTTTTCTTAATGTATTCCAGCTGCACAGCATTTAGATATATTTACAAAACTTCAGTTAGGTTTCTTTGTTGGTTGCTGGAATCTCAGTATACAAATGTACTGGAGACAAACTGGATGGATTTCAGAGGGAAAAAATTATGATGATCAAGGGTCTGGAAGAACTGACACATAGTGAAGACATAAATAGTTAAGTAAAAGCTGGCTAAGGGAGGGGGAATGGCTGTCTGAAAACACAAAACTTATCAAACAGAGAATGAAGCATAATTTAGGATGTTACAGTGGGGGGACTGTTTCACAGAAACAGAAGTCAGTTAGGTTTTCCATTGCTTTGACTGTATAACAGCAGGTTATCCAGAGATATCCAAGGTCTTCCAGAGGTACGTGTTGGATAAATGCTTCTTTCCCAGTTTTTGGTGAAATTTCCTTACAAAAAGTTTTGCAATGATATATCATTTAATTGAGAATCAAAGTCTGTTATTTTCTTTGTGACTATTGAAAATCCTGTTTTAACAACTGACGTTCAGAAATTTAATGTTTTTTCTCTCAGTTTTACATTTTTCCACTTTCAGTCTGCATCAAAAAATTGCATTTGGGGAGACAAAAATTAAAACAAGTAGAACATTCAAACTGTTGTTTCTTCAAGTTAAACAGAAATTAGCAAAAATGTCACACACAAAACTCGGAAGAAATGTATAGAAAAGCACCAGAAATTGTATAACAAAATCAATTTTGTACTCCTTTCAGTATAATACTGTTGATTACAATGAGATTTGCTCTTCCCAGTTTTTGTGGATCCAAATTTTTGCCTTGCCTCTGAGCTGATACACAGAATTTCATAGCTGTGATGCTACTGGAGCAGACTGAGAGCAGATTCTGGTTTTCTAGTCGTAATCTGCTCTCAGGTCTTCATTAGCTGAGATGGGAAACGGACTCAGCACATCGTTGATTATCCTGCATGCTGAGCTATATATAACTCCTTCCCAACATGTTAGGGAAAGAGAAGCAAAGCTTTGCTTGTACCACTTTCCACATGATGTTCAATATCAAGGAAGGGATAAGATAGCTCAGCTGGATCCATTTTCCTTCCCACACCACACTGTCCAGCAAGTAGTGAAGAAAGAAAAAAATACAAGAAGACTGTAGTTATCTCATCCAGTGAGTGTCTGGTATCAATATCTGACCTCATTTTTTCAGACCAGTGCTGTATCTGCAGCAGAAGCTGCAACAACAGCAAGCAGAGGTACTCGAATTGCCACAGGAAACCATGACTTGGTTCTGTCACAAGGCATAGGCCATAAGATCAATTCACTGACCAATATTTTTGAAAAAGGGTTTGTTTCCTGAAAAACATGTGGTCCAGTAATAACTCAGGCAACAGCAAGCCCAGCAAAATTAAAAGCAGAAAAGGCAAATTAAGTCTAAAAGGCAAAAACATTTTATTAACAGAGATGCCTTTTGTTTAGAATGGGGGTTTTCAAGCAATGATTTTTATTGTTTTGAAGCACGCAAAGCCTCTTCCCTAAAATGCAGTTTATAGGGAGTATCCCAGTGTATTCCAACACAGTTTTCTCAGCCTCTCTCCCACCTCAACCCTCCCTCCCCATGGCTAAGTGGATCTTTACAGCTCTAGAAGAACTTTGGCTGTTATGTGGTAAGTGATAAGGTTAATGGAAAAATCAGAGCCTAACACATGCCCAGAGGGTACAGTAGTGACGCCGGCCAGAAGGTTCCTCCAGGTGCGGACAAGCCGTTCAAGCCAGTAGGAATTCCTCCCTGTGACTGAACATCAGGGTTGAACTCTTCCCTGGGTAGCACTTTACACAAGCCACTAGCTCGATGGTATGGCAATTTCATTATGGCTTTGCAGCGTTTATGGAGTATTTCATTACTTTCCTACACCCTGTCCCTGTTTAAGACTTGTTTAATCATTTGTATCTGTATTTCTAATGGGGATTTTGGTTTCAAAATGGGCTTGAAGCCAGAGATGTAAATGGAGGGCACAATATATTACTTCCTGAAGGATGACATGGGGTAGAGGGGAGAAGAAGAGGAGAGCGCAGAAGGAGAAAGGAGGAGGGGTAGCATGTAGGAAAAAATGTATTCCTAAGATTCAGGCTAATTGAGCACATGAACAGAAGAAGACAGATGATCCTTCTGGGCAATTAGCAAACTAAGCAATATTAATAAAAGAGTCTTTTAGAGGAGACCTTCAACAGAGATAAAATGGCTCAAATGGAGGAGCTCAAAAGAAGAGCTCTGGAGAGTGATGGGAGAGGCGAGATGCACAGAGCGGCCATTAAATCAAAACAGCTAGATTTGCAACATTAAAGCCAAGTAAAGAGTAAGGTGATATTTGACAGGCAGGGTGGCCCTTCTGAGCATTACCAGGATGCAGTTCAGAAGGGCTCAGCCTTCCTACAGATGAACAGTTTCCAACATGCTGCGCCAAGATATGGTGGTAAAGGTAGATTCAGAGTCAGCAAGGTACTTGGGTCTCTTTACTAAGCAGTTCTTCAGCAGCACGTATGCCTGCCTGCAGCCCATCAGCTACTGGCACATATGACCCATATTACAAGAAAAAAGAGGTCAGAGCTTGACAGCTAACTTCTGGACTAGTTTTTTTTCTGGTCTTTTTTTAAAAAAAAAACTCTGAATTCCTTCTCTTTAGAACCATAGGACAGAGGATTGGATTTTCCAAGGTCATTGTACCATAACTACTGCAGTTCCAGGGAACATCGTACAGTCTTAGTAACAAACCCATGGAATTCTACCTTAAGAACAGCTTGAATTATTGCCTCACTTCCCCTTTGCTCCTGCTGAACGACTGTTGCAAGAACCTCCGTCCTCGAAAACTTAGGAATGCTTATCAAATTTCCAGCCTAGATGTATTCCTGTCTAGGTTATATCCATTTGTTCTTGTGCCAATGTTTTCCTTTAGTATAATCACTCTTCTTATTTCCTGGTGTTTACCTAATTGCTTTTATCTGCTTGATTTAAGAGCTTGTTATGAAGTGGTTTTAACTGTCTTTTAGTTTGTTTCTAACTAGACTGTACAATGCCCCAAGGGGTTTGGCAGGGGCTTTCTGTTATAGTTCTGTGATTATTCTTAATCCCATGAGCCACTCCTCTATCAGGGATGGTTTTGAGGAGATTAGAAATGGCACTTTCATGGTATCACTGCTTGGACCAGGATAATAAACCCAGAATATTCTGTTCATCAAAACCCAGTCCCAACTGGAGCTGTGAAAATTCAGAATGCAGACTCATTCGGGTCTATGGGGTCCCATCAGAATGATGTTGAGACATTTTTCAGTTTAGAGCAATTGAACTGCTTCTTGCTCCAAGGAAGAGTTGGACACCATTCAAATGGCTAGGGATATTATTTAAATATGACTGGGGTCTAAGTAAAGTGTTAGCTTTCAACAGATACTGTCAGAAATAAAAATAATATTATTGATAATATTCCTGCTACTGTTCAAACACTTACATAAATAAATATACACATAGACTTCTTAGTGTGTACAAGATGTTTCTCTCATTATCTCTCTACAATATATTGCCATTTCTTTACCAAGCAGGCTTTGTACCGGAAGATAAATACCACCCTTCCCATCCACTCACATTTTGAAATGCGATTCCTACAGCTAGATGGAGATGACTATGTATTTTACACTGTGAGTATCTAAACCAAGAGCAGCTCAGTGGAAATGTTTTACATGTGGAAAGCATCATGCCAGTAATGTGTCTGCGAGACTGATGTCTTGCACTGAAGTGTTAGAGCAGTTCCCCCCACACAGTGAGTCCCTGGTTGCCTCCCCTTTGATGGGACCCTGCAGCCCGACTGCGCTCAGCTAGGCAGTGAGAGCAGGCAAGAGAGCTGTAAGCTTTCCATGTACCTGTTCTGCTGCTTCTGAGCCAGAAGACAACATGTGTGTTTGATTTATTTAGTGAATGGATGTCTAATTATAAAGCAGAGGGAATCACCAAAGCATGAATTTATGGGTTCCCTCAGATCACCTCAGATGTCGACAGGAATTTGCTGTGGGAATTAGTGTTATGGCAGCAACAAAGATATAAGGAAGAAGGTGTATACCTGGAAGTTTTCTGTGACTCGTAGGTGGAGGAGGGACAGGGCTGAGGATGTGCCAGCAACAGAAAAGGCTCAGCTGGCAGTGGCTTGCAAGCATCTCTTTCAGTCCAAGATGTTATGACAAGTGAAATACGGAGACTTGGATAAAAAGTCCAGCATGTTCTGACAGCAGCCTGTCCCACTGTTTGGATATAACATGAAAAACGGAGTCATAAAGGACTGAAGCTATACAATGCAGCTTTGTGCCCATTTTTGGCTACATCTTGAATTACAAAAATTACAATGACTTCTTAGAAAGGAAAGCCTTTCCTTTCTACTAATATGCTGTAATATTCCTGGAAGGGAGCCAATGTGACAATTTAAGTACTCTTTCAAAGTGCGAGGGACTGTGATATTTCCAAGTCACAATGTCAGCTCAAGCCCTGATGGAATGTGTGCCAAAGTCTTTCCACCGAGAAGAATGCCTCGCATTAAGCGTGTCATCCCTGGGCTGGCCCTTCACTCCCCTCCCCAGCCCTGGAGTTTCAGCTTTAACCTTCATTCCTGTATCCCGTTTCTCAGTCCCATGGAAAAAATTGCTATGGAAACACCCCCCATCCTCCTTTTACACGTTAAAGCGAAATGAACAATTCTCATGGCTGGCTGTTGAACAAGAACAAAGCAATCCTGCATGGGGAATTTTAATGCCACATTTTTTCCATACCCCGGATGCTGTTAAGTCTATGCAGATTGTACTCATCAGTATAGCTTATAATTTGCAGGTGTCTAAGGACCCAGCCCTGCAGAGGTGTTCATGACTATGCAAAGGTCCGCATTTGAGCTGCACCGATGGAAAGCAGAAGTTTTGCCTGGGTGCAACTTGTTTTGAGCAAGACTTTGCGAGACAGGGTATCTCTGTCCACAAGAGTATCTCCAGACTTGTGTTACTTCCATTGATGTATCAGGTATTCAGAATTCCAGCTAGCCATCCTGTGCTTACAGTTTAATGGAAATAAAAGGACAACCCATTTTAAGCCCTGATTGATTAAAACTCAAGCCCTTAGAAGAACACAATTAGACATATTTTCAAACTGAAATTTTTATCAGGTCAAACTCCCAACAATGGATGATTCCTGATTTGGACATGAGGAAATTTAGTCTGCTTTGTAGGATTTTTTAAATACAGCAGGATACTAGTCTGCGTCTTGACTTCTTTGGACCTCAAATATTTTCAATTTTTTCAAGAAAGTTGGAACCAAGTAGGCGATTGTCAGAATAAAAGGAAAGAAAGCACAATAGAAACATCTCCTTGCAAGTACATAGCAAGGAGATTTTACACTTTTTCTCTAAAAAGGGGAATAGTAATTGCCCTTCCAAATCACAGACAAGTAAAGATGCGAAGGCACAAAGAAAAGAAGCAAAAGCAACAAAATCAAACCCCTGTCACAAGTGATTTTTCTACAGTTTCCCAGTACCTAAGCTGATCCTTGGCCACTGTCATTACAGCCACTACCAACTTTCTTAATTTCAGTTTTAGTTTCCTTGGCATTCTGGATGTCTGTTATAGTAGGAAGGCGATTTCGAAAATGCCTTCATTCACAATAAATTCTAAGTAACTTTCTATAGTACTAGAGTGGGAAAAAATCCAAACCAGTCTAAAGAATTAAAAGACAACTAAAACAAACAAGATCTTAAAATTATACTTTTTAACTCAGTTTACACTTTAGGGAGGAAGATTTTTATTATTTTTCTTTGACAGTGCTGCAAGATCATTAATTATAGAAGGGAAGAAAACCCTAATCGTTTTTTATCTAGATCTTTCTTTTTAAAAGATATTTGGGCAGGAAATTATTTTTCCATCCCTACGCATCAGAGTGAAAAAATAACTAAACAAACAAACAAAAATCTCCAACCCTTATATGGTATTAGGGGTGAAGAAGTTCAGATTTTTCTTGATTAAGGTGAGCTGCATTACCCATTAACTTCAACTTAGCATACTCACCTGAAGAACAGGAGACCTTGATATGAACTCCGTGCATCTCCTACTGTCCAGGAGGGTCCCTTAACTAATGGGCTATGGGCTGTATTGCATATTTTGATTGCATTCCTGTTATAGCCTTAAAGATAGTCACCAATAAACTACTTTTTTTGAACTATAGAAATTGAAATGTTCATCGCGTCTCACCATTGTAGGTTTTGGCAACTGTACTGTAAAGAACTCCTGTCTGAAAGTAGAGTATACAATTGTAGGATCAAGGTTTCTAGTGTGTATAGAGAAATAACAGCTGTTTCGTTAGGCAGTTTCAGCAGTCTTGCTGCCAGAACATCATAGATTTAAAAGAAACACAGGATATCACAACTTAGTAGCAAAGGCAAATTCACAGTAACTTCACGCTGGTGTGAAATTATTAGGTAGGCAGAAATCTTCTAAGAAAAAGGGGCTAATAATCCTAATCTTGTAAAAAGTAACAGTTTAATGACCCATTTCCCCCCCAGGAGGCCCACATACACATTATGACATAGAGTGCTTATTTTCAGCTGGAGTGTATATGTTCTGAGGTCTGAAAGATGAGACCCACCATAGTCAACATTGTGATATTTCACTCCATACTTGGCCATGATTTTAGCATCATTCGCAAGGGATATTATCACTTACATCTGATATGCCCTGTTCATTAGTGGTTTGGGTTTTTTGCTTTTGCTTAAAAAAAATAAAAGTTTGGAAAGAAAGAATTAAATCCCCTGGAGCCACGATACCATTATAAACGGACATCATAAAGGTAGAGTTTATTTAGATAAGATGAGGAAAGATGCAGTTCTTGCTTAGCTCCCAAGTTCCAAACATTGAATCCTGGTCAGTCAAGTTCCACCTAAAAATGCTCTGCTACGGACAGGGGTCTTTATAGACTGAATCAATCATTTTTCTCCTCAGCTCTTCTTTCTATAATATGGGGGAAAAATGTATTTCTCCCGTGGGTTTTAAACATACAGCCCAGAAGAAGTGATTTTAGGTGTTACGTAAAAGATTAACGTTTCTAAATCTCATTTAAACACACACCATATACATGCATTCACAGAACACACAGTCACAAAACTCACAGCATTTTTACTACCTCTGTTGAAAGAGCTGTGAAATCCAGACAATTTGCATTGGGTTTTTCTGTTTGGTTTTGTTATTCATTCCATCACTTTTCTTTTACTATTAACTTGGAAATACCAACATTTCCCCCTAGTTAGTTCTTTAGACGTTGCTCTTCATTTGCTTGTTTTTAGTTAAGAGATACAGTAAAGGAGATTCTCCAGCATTGTAAATCAGGACAGTGCCAGTGATTTAAACAGTCTTTTGAGACTGACGTAGGATCTAGTGTTTAGGGTATGCATTCTTTTTTAGCTGGATTAACAGAACTAGATTATTAGGTAGGCAGATAGATAAACAGAACTAGATTTCTGCAATTGCTTAACCTCACAGAAAAATAATGGATTAGGCTGACTAAGACTATGTAGGTATATCTGAGAAAGATTACATATAAATAACTGTATAATTTAAATGTAGTATACATGTAATAAATGTATTTTTAAATAAAATAATAAATAATATAAATGCACTATTAATACTTGTAAGTTGATTAATATGTGATTTTACTTATTAATAATATTTAAGTTCATTAATATGCATATTTAATATGTTTACAACAAGAAAGTTCCTTATTTTCTAGGGTTTTTAGGACAGAAAAAGAACGGAATTTAGGCTGACTTTGTAGCTGGGAGAAGTTAGCCAGAGTAAGACAGATCAAAACTCAGAAAGCCACATGGGCACAGCAGACTGACCATGAACAACCTTGGATTGTCTTTTGTCAAACTTCCTTCAGGCAGAATTTCTGACCTAGTAAAAAAACTGAAAAAAAGGCGTGTGCTGTCAATTAGCAGTCTTTGCTTAGAGAGAAAAAAAAATTCCCTAACGGCTAACTTGGCTTCTGCTTCTTCCTAAGGATAACAGCTCTGAAAAACTGCTGGGGACTCACCTCACAAACATAACGCGGCCTCAGCATTAGGGCCCCTACAGAGGAGGGGCTGGGACAGTCTTTTTTCCTGGCAATTGAGAGGAGCAAGTTGCTTGGAGCACCCATGGAGAAACTCTGAGTTTATTTCTCAAACATTTTCTTTGTTCCTACAATATCATTAACCTTAGGCTGACACAGTCATCTTGTAGTCCCTCCAGAGAGGGTCAAGCTCTCTTCTCAGTTATGCTGATGAAAATCCAGACACTGTTTTGGAAGTATCCTGGGTTTTAATCTTTGTTTGGCTTTGGCTACGATGGGAGCTTATCCTGTAAGACTCTGAGTCCTGCTATTAAAATCGAAGGTCTTGGCTGTGATTTTCTGTATGTTACTTTTTCACTACCACAAACCCATTGGTTCATCTGGGCTTGTTACTGATTTACACCTGTGAGGAACCTCTACCTAGCCAGAGCAGCGGCTGAATGAAGTGACCTCCATGGAGGACTGGGCTGTGGTTTGTTTATGAGAAACTGATAGGGAGCTGAAAAGCTGGAGTGGTGATTACACAAACCACTCGCCTGCTTCAGCTCCTTCCCCTGTGCCAATAACAACAGTATAATGTGCTTTTGGATCAAACCTGCACGTGAAAACTGGGGATGAACGGAGGCAGCAGTCAATGAGCAGGACTCCTGCCAGCTTCCAGCCTGCACAGGCATTTTGTTCCTTTTTAATTCGCTCAGTAGCCAGATTACACTTGTCTCTGGCATTGGGTGCAATCCAGAGGTGCCACAGGAAACCAGCGGGAATGTTTAGAGAGCCTTGGCACTGTCCCCACCAGCAGCAGAAACCATCCACTTGGGTTAACTCCTTCCTTAGTTCGTTTCCATGATGTTTCCTAGCTCCTCCCACCTCCTAATTTTATTTTACCACTGAATTACATACTGCACCTTATTTGACTAAGTCTTCACTTTTAAAATTGGAATGCTTGCATTTGCTTACCTGTATCTATTAATGAACTTGAGACACAGTTACTGTGGGGGGAAGAGTCAGGAAGACTAGTACAGATAGATAGAATTAAGCATAGCTACCTTTACTAACTATATATATTTTCTTTATTAAGGAGAGAGAGATCTATGGATATATAAAGTGTCTATAAGTACTGTCTAGAGAGATGAACATTCTAAAATACATAAATGCTTGTTGAGGACCATAAAACACGTCATTCTTCATCACTGGAAGTAGCGATAGAAATGGAAATGAACCTTTGAAAATCACAGGGTAATTTATATGCTATATTGCTCACTGCTGCAAGAAGACAGAAGTCATTACAGTCACAATGAAAAGGAGTTCAGAGGCCAGCATGTTGGAAAAGCAAAGATGATAAAGTCTGGATCCTCACCTGCAATAGATCAATATGCCTTTGATTGAATCAACAGACCTTTAATTCCATGCTCTTCCTGTGAAGTAATTGTTTCTTTGTAAAAATTTTCCAATGCATTTAGGGAGTGAAAAAGTTAGACAGTGTTTTATTTAGAGAACACAAACAAAAAGGTGTAAATTTTCATGTTATAAATTCTTGTAGCTCCGCTGAGGCAAAAGAAACAGCTGCTTACACCTGCTGTTGATCTAACACAGCTTAGCACCTTTCTAAAGCATCTTCTAATGTCTCCAAGCACTTGCTTGAGCTTTTATTGTTTTGTTTTAATAAGGTAGGGGCAAAAACCCTCCAGAAATATAAAGTGAAAGGCTTAAAGGAGTGGAATGCAAAGATCTATGTGTTAAGAGGAAAAAAAAAATAAGTTAAATTAAGGTTCAGGCAAAGACAAAAAAAGGCAAATTTAACTTGTGAATATATTAAAACTATTCAGAAATTGCCAAATGCTTTAAGTATAAAACTCCCTAAGTTTTGGAAAGGATCCTAAAAAGGGAAAAAAAATATATATGTACAGAGAAATGCAACAGAATTATTAATATTTGTAATATTTTAGTATATGATTTTATAAATGTGTTATTAATAAGATTTGCTTTACATTTTTGCAAAGAGGCAAAACACTACTCATCTCTTACACGTAACCAGAAACTAGAGGCAGATAAATAGCTTTTGTTATGCTTTAAAGACTTTTCAAAACTGAAATTCGTGTGTTAATATTGCAAAAAATGTTTGTCCTACATTGAGATACAAATCCATTTGTCATTTAACTTTCTGACTAAGTAGAAATAGTCCCAAGCTAACCATCTGGGAACATATTTCTTTTCAGCTTTGTCGAATGCAACCTCCTTTCACTCATGATCTCCTTAGGATTCATTGGAACTGTATTTTAAAGTCTTCCTATTGCCATTCTTCTGCAGTTTTGGGTGGAACACTATTTCCTGAGATGCACTTCGATCCTCTGATGTCTGTGACTGACATTCTTCAGACCTGGGGGTTAAATACGACCCATTATGCAAGGAGTTTGGCCTGCATAGGAAACTAGTCTTATGAGATAACCCGAACTGCAGCTCTCAGGAATATTGTAGAAGAAAGGGAGAGCCTGATTAAAGTGAAGCTGTCCCAGAAGGATAATTCTGCTTGAATAATATTTTAGTATAACTAATATCAACCCAAAAAGGAGTTTGTTACATTTTTCCCTCCCCTCCAGTGAACAAACAAAAAGTTTAGGGAAAACTCTTACTTCCTTCTTAAAAAGAAATCCAGTGGTTTTCATAAAAACTCAGACAATTCAGAGTCCGATTTACACTGTGGTCACTTCTATATCACTCTGCTAATGAAAAGGAGATACAACATGAGCAAGAAATTACCCTGGGTTCACTGGTTTTATTAATTTTGTTTTCAGCTGGATGTAAAGCAAGTTTATTCTCCGTGGGTTTTAACACTTTGACACTAACCTTGGAGGATGAAAAGACTTTCTGAACCACCTAGAACCTGATAAAGGGAACGTTTTACCTCTCTGCTGGTCACAAAGTGGTTAAAGGATCAGTATACATACTCAACGCTCACAAAGCTGGAAGACTTTCGTAATCACGTCTAGTGGAAGAAAAAAGCCTTTTTGCTTCATGTCTTTCCTCCAACAGCCCAGACCAAAAGCAAGGACATTTCTCAGCAGAAAAGACACCCACCAGCAAGGGATCACAAGGTTTGTCCGCCTCCCTGGAGGCTGAAGTATGCTTTTCCACTCTTGTTATGTTAACCCCTAATACCAAATGTTAGCCTTGCCTGCTGTGTGTATGACATTAACAGACAGAGGGGAGCTACAAAAAAAAACAAATAAAACAACTATTTTGGATCTTTACGGCGAAAGAACAAAGATGGACCATTTGTGCATTCTTTTAGATGCTGTCCTGTGATAGCTAAATATTTTCTGGCTGTGTTGTCTCTGTCATATCCATCCGTAATACAGGAGGTCAAGTACTTCACCTGTGTTTGCAAAGTTGTGGGCATTCTGTTTGAATCTTAGATGTGGAGTGCCCAGGAGGAGACTTATCATTGCCATTCTGATTGCTTACAAGGAGGCGAGGTCAGAACAATCATTGTATAAGCCAGCAAACCCCAACTCTGCTTTGGTATGAGTTATTAAGAAAATTCCCTGCGTCATTTGTACTGCGCTATGCCAGAACAGAGTCGTCAAAGGGTGTTAACATTTTAATGCAAGCTGGGGTGGGAATCTGTAAATGACAATACATTTTTTTCAATAAATACATTAATATAAGGTAAGTATTTCAGCAACATGTAATTCTCATGTAAATCTTCCAATTCTTTAGCTTAAAATACTCACTGAACATTTTTTTATATCTGATCCAGATTGATCTTGGACAAATGGCCTCAAGTTGCATCAGAGGAGGTTCAGATTGGATATTAGGAAAAATTTC
This sequence comes from Opisthocomus hoazin, assembly GCF_030867145.1. Lineage (NCBI taxonomy): Eukaryota > Metazoa > Chordata > Aves > Opisthocomiformes > Opisthocomidae > Opisthocomus > Opisthocomus hoazin. The sequence goes on from NC_134414.1 coordinate 151,393,828, forward strand.
TTTACTGAGAGAGTGGTCAGGCATTAGAACAGGTTGCCCAGGGAAGTGGTGGAGTCACTGTTCCTGGAGGTGTTCAAAAAACGTGTAGATATGGTACTTCAGGATACGATTTAGCAGTCATAGTGGTGTTTGGTTGGTGGTTGGACTTGATGATTTAGAGGTCTTTTCCAACCTTAATGATTCTATGATTTCTTACTGATAACTTGCCTTTTAAGTGGACTTTGAGAGCTGAATCCTTTCAAGTAGAAATATTTCAAAACCAAAATAATCTTTTAAGTAGAGATTTCGGTGAGGTTTTTTTAATCAGACCTAAAACTGCATTTTTTCCTCAGATAAAACATTAATAAAATGGTTTGGGTCTTTTTTTCACACAAACAAAACTGTTCTATTTTTTTGTTAAAGTACAGTGACAACTGAACATCTCATTCGAGATCTGTGAAACATTTGGTATCAGCACCAACTATTCATAATAATCTGGGACTGGTGGCAAAGGACTATGTTTTCATGTCAGAGCTGGACTCTGGATGCATTTTTTAGTATAGAGGATGACTATTCAATTGTAGCTTTTAAGAACTGGCCTGAGTAGGCAGTAGTGTGAAATAACTGCAAAAGTGATGGCGACTCAGGCCGTAGTAGAAGAAAGGAAGTCATGTCTTACCACCTTCCTCTACCTGTTGACGTGATTTTTTAGCCTCAATGTGAACAAAGTGTTATCTTTATTTCTCTAAATTCCTCTAACTGCAGTCATTCTTGTACTTTTCAGTACTATTTGCTTCTCCAACTAGCTAGTCCATTCACTCCTCTTCTTCTTTGCCTCCTGTGTCCTACACACTGTCACTGTACTTCAGTCTTATCCACACAAAACTCAGAATTGGTCTTATGAAAGGGTAGGTGATGTGTTGAGCACTTGATTTGGACCACAGAATATGTGTTATACACACAATCCTACGTGTGCAGAGCACAAGGAGTTGAAATTGTCAATAAATAAGGGTTGGTGATAGCAGCCTGCACACTGAACAGCAGTTGCAATGATAGACCAGCCCTTTGGAAAGAAGTCACCGTATATCACACAGTATTGGCATATCCAGCTCATCTCTGCTGGGAGATGAGAAAGAGCTGTGAACTAAAAAACAGCCAGAAGATTTTAGCCCAAGGCACTAATTATGTGCAAGCTGAAATTCATAAGCATAGAGTGCACCACACAGACACCGTAAAAACACAAACTATACAACCCCACTAGGTATCTGGGCAGTGAGGGCCTCTCTGTTGGCATGCAGTAATACAACTTCTTAATAAATTCACTCTTAAGTGCAAAGCCCAGTATTTGAATGGGTTTTCTATTTTCCTTTCACTGGGGCAGCATGATTATCCCCTCTTTTCTTGCCCCCCCTCATAAATCTGTGCATCCCACACAGCTATACATGAGACTGTGACACAACCATTAATTGCTAACAAAGGTCCGCAACAGTAGCGGATATTTTAACAGTGCAAGCCATTTATGTGTGAGAAGGGACATGTCTACTGCCTTTTAATAAGTAACTCAAGGATCATTCCACAGAAGTTTTGAATGTTCTTCATTTTATTAAACTGATTCAAAATACCAACCCTGGGAAAAACACAGTGAAGCATGGAAATTGCCTTAAAGAACTTGAGACGGGACTGCAACAGAAATGACATGTGGCATTTCTCTCAGTGTGGAATACGGCACATTGCATGGTTATTTTTTTCCAAGTGAAACAATTACAACTTGCTGTAGGTATCGCATCACAGGACAAAAGCCTGTGTGAGGGGCTAGGATTTAGAACTGCATTGCATGCTAGGAAATGTGTTGGTTCTAGCTGGGCATTTTTAGGAGGATTTTCTGAAATTTACTCACTTTCTCAGTCAGAACCCAGATCTGTTACCTTTTTAGACACAGTACAACATCCATGCCTTTCCTGAGATATTTTGAAAAATAGAAGTCTTGTGTGGAAGAAGGGAGAAGGTTGCAAAAAGTTAAGGGAAAATACAGGGAAGTTGTCAAGGTATGATGAAGAAAGTGAGCTAAACACTGAGGATGTGGAGTTTGGTATGAACAAATTTAAACACGTATTTATTTGTTTAATGTTCTGGGCCTAGCCTAGTACACTCATGTTACCATCAAGAAATCAGAGATTCCTGGGGTTTTGCTTTATTTAGGGTTGATGGGAGTAAAAATATTTGTTAGCTGCATTCTGACTGCAACACTAGCTAGTGCCTTGCTGCAAGAATAATCTCTCATTTCAGAATAACTAGTTGTGCAAAATTTTTATTTGCTCTCCGGATAAAAATTTCATCTTACTCACTTCATTATATTTAGGCAGAGACCATGACAATTAAGAGAATGCCAAGATGCATATTTAGACTGTAAATAGTATCATGAAAACTGTCCTAATACATTCAGCTTGCAACTACTTACAGACATTTCAAGCCATTATACAACATAATGAGGTCTTGCTTTACATTAAAAGCAAAGCCTGCAGGCACAGAGCCTGTCTTAAACAAACATCGCTGGCTACTGAGAGCAGCCATCCATACTGGGGAATTACCTTCAGAAGGAACTTCTCAGCAAGGAGAAAACACTGACTTAAATACTAAAGCAAAGACGAAAATCAAAGACAGCATGTGTATTAGAACTTACGTGCAACAACCTTGTAAGCGTTGTAAAGCTCCATAAAGTTTCCTGTTGTTACTTGTGTGACCAAGCTTGCATGACTCATGCATTAGGCCTTGCCAGTCGTGGACAATTGTATGACCATGCTCATCATGCTGTAGCAAACACTTTCTGTTGTCCTCTGCTCAACACGTGGTTTCTTCATTTTCCTTCCTTGCAGGACGTTAACCTCAGTTGCTATTCTGGTCCTCGTGGTGCTTGATAAAGAAATGGCTCAGCTACAGAACTGGAATGAGACACATGACAGGCAACAAAACATGTGAGCAGGAGCCTTTTATACAGTCACAGGCGTGGATTAAACACTGATGATATTTAGGAAGAGAGATTTGCCACGACCATGTAGCAAGGCATGAGCTGCCTTAGAGAGCAGAGAGAAGAGCCAGTTATAAACCTAACTTCAAGCATGGGCAGCCTGAAGCAAAATCAGCCTCAACTGTCAGTAGTACTATTCAACCCAAAGAACACACTGGATTTCTCCATTCAGCCACTTCTCCCCCCCCCTCCTCCTATGGTGACAGCTGGGGTCAAATCTCTAGCAATGCCATGCCATAAAATCTTCAGACTGAGAAGATATTGTAATTCTAAAATACTCTATGCCTTTGCTTCTTTCCTCATTCCCTCTGATTCCTTACAGGCTGAATTCTTCCTTCCTTTTTGTCCAAATAAAAGTGTAGAAGGATTGGTTCTGGGTGAAAAACTTTTGACCATTTACTTGGCTAAAAATAGAGACACATGGCAACGAAAAAAAGGTATTCTCTGTCTTTGAGTTGGGATCAAAAAAGGCTCTGACCAGGCAAAAAGACTGCTGCCTGTTCACAGTTTCTGAGGAGTGGTCTCGACTGTAATTGCAGTGCGTCCTTGATCAACTGTCTTCATGGATGCCTCTCTCACTACATGCAGACCACCAGCACATACCTTGCCTGAGCTCAACAGTGCATGATGCCTCCAATCTCTGGTCCTCAGAGCCCCACGTGCTCCAGGGGCAACCTGTGGCTGTGCCAGAAGCTGCCTTTGCAAGCTTGCTTTCCACACAGAGAGCCAATCTGAGCTTGAGAACAGGCTCTGGACTTGTGTGTTTCCACTTAAGCCCGTGCCACTTGCTCAGTCAGAACTCTTCCAATAGTGCACCTTAATGAATTCACTTTGGGGTGCTGCTCCTAAGTTCATGGAACACCCTCTTGAAATCACTGCTTGCATTTAATACTAATAAGTGTTCCTGGGCACTGAGGCCAACGGGCATGGAGCAGCCCACATCCCTGCTAATGACCTGCCTACATGAGGGTGAGGGCACACAGACTGACTGCTGGGGGTGCGCCTGGAGAGGTCTAGCTGCCAGATCTGCCTGGCAGCTGCCGTGGAGACCATCATTGGAAATAGGCCCCATTCATCCAAGGACTTCCTGACAGTTCACTAGCTGACAGACAATCACAGTCAGCTTAGACTTCATGCTATAGACAGATGCATCAGAGGTTTTGTCTACAGACCCTGAAAGAGTGCTTAGGCAGCTAGATGAGCGTACTGCATAAGTTTGGAAAATATCCTCTTTTTAAAAAAAGGTAGGCCAGGATTTACAGAGAGTATAGTTTGGCCCAAACTGTTTAAACCACCCCTGCCTGTACATCTGCATTAGCTCAAACAGGACTTTCAGTTTTAGGCTGCCTGAAAGTCGATCCATGCCGTGTTTGCTGCCCTGCCCCTCCTCCAGCAGATGTGATTTCACACTAAGCTTTTAGAGAATTAAAATGTAGAAGCTCAGCCAAATGGGCATCCACATCCATCAGATAAAAATTTGAATAAAAATTGCTTTAATTCAAATAAAAGTGCCTTGTAAGGTCAGAACATACAAATACTAACTACAGGGTACACAAGCTAGTGCTGAAAAATCTCCTCTTATTTCAAAAGCTTACTTCTGCTATTAAAAATAATTTGTCAGCTGCACTTTGAATCAAGACTTTTTCTGGTCTAGCAAGCATCATCTCAGAACAAAAAGCAGAATCTTAACTGAAACAGTTTAAGAAAAATGTCATTGTCCAATTGTACTTCCATCATTACAGTAACTTTTGTTGCTGCTTGCAAGCAGGTGAGCAAGTCTAGGGAGCATCTCTTTTTGCAGAGTGTTTTACCATTTTACCTTCCTTTTTTGCTTTATCTTATTTTCTTTTTCTTCCAGTAGGGGAAACTGATGAATGAGAATAATACCTATTTTTGACAATAAGATCAGGAATGTAAACGCAAAAGTCAGGACACATTTCCTTGTGGTTGGAGTATTAGTAAATGTATTGCGTGGAACTGTGCCTTTCATTTCGGTGATGGGTTACCTCGTTGAATTTAACAGGCACAGTTGATGCCATGTTGGGTACCACCAATGCTCTGAGGCCCTTCACTTTGGAACTATTTGACTTAATGGTGTATATATATTTTTTTTTTCATAATTCTGAAAAAATATGTTTGTCTTCTCCTTTTCCTTCATTCACTTTCAACTTGCTTTAGATATTGTAGTTCCACTGGACCTCACAGACACAGAAGCATCGGTCAAAGGTGAAAAAAACCTGAGGTTTACCTCCCTGCTGGAGAAATTTTAGTGTGAACTAATGTTCTGGTAAGCAGCTCTGCTGTGTGTACCAGGCAATTTCCGAGTGATAAAGTCCCTTAGTGTCCCAAATCAAGGTACACAGATATGTAAAAGAAATATCCTGAGGGATATCACTAGGGAATTTTCTTCAAAAGCTAGGTCAGAGCAGTAGGTACATGATGTTCCAGAAAGTGTTTGCTTTCAAGGATGATGTAAGTCGCAGTCATGGGAAAAATGGGCTGAGAGAGACTACTTAGACCTTCCCCTGCTCCAGTGCATGATCAGTTGCAGCCCCGTGGGTCCTGACGGGTTTCTTCACACTGTTGGTGAGGACCTTCAGTTAGGCAGGTATCACAGCAGCGCAAGGCAACCAGTTGTTGAGTTTGGGCCATCCAGTTATCCCTCATGTTTCACTTGAACCTGTCTTAGAATCATAGAATCACAGAATCATTAAGGTTGGAAAACACCTCTAAGATCACCTACTCCAACTGTCAACCCATCACCACCATGCCTGCTAAACCATGTCCTCAAGTGCCATACTGCAACTTACAAATTTTTGTCCCAGTCATTCAGGATGTGAGCTGACCTCTTCTGCTATGCAGAAGCTTTTTGTGAGCTTGAAATATTCAACCATAACAGCTCCTAAGTTCTCTCTTCTTTGGTAAGCAATTCCAGTTTTTCATTTTTCATTATATGTTATATCTTGAACTATATTACACGTTTAATCATTGCTTCTGTCTTTTTTGAGGTCTTCTCTGACTTGAACTTGATCGGTACTGGATCCTATATCCCTGGTGATGTCTTAACAGGGTACTTTCAGTATCTTGCAGGTTAAGCACCTCTTCATATGTCTCACTGTGGAATTGATCTTCCTTGCAAAAGAATGGTGCTGTGATTTGAAATATCTTCTTCCTCATCTAGGATCATTAAAAACAGAAGGTACCTCTTCCCAGTTTCAGTACAGTAATCAGACTTCTTCGTGTAGCTCTAACTTGACTTCTTTCCTTAGTATTTATGTAAGAAGTGACTTTTTTACAGATAGTCATGCAAGTTCTATTGAACGAATTTGGTAATCATAACAAATGAGTAGTGACTAAAAGTATGCCTATTGTTACAAGGAAGATTTTTTTGTTTTGTTTCCTGAAATGATGCCTATCATCAACTAACCTTGCTCTGCTGCAATAATTCTTAATTATTCCTGCAATAAAGACTGTCTCTGGAAAAATCAGATACCATCAGAAAAAGACAAATATTACATAAGTCCAAAATATGTGCTAAACTGGTAAGTGTTGTAACACTTCACTATAGTAGAGACATTTGTAATGATCCATAACTCTATTTCCAAAACATAGCTATACACTAGCAAGTGTAAGTCCTGTCTTGTATATTACTTAATATATAGTTTTATTTTGATGTATGAGTACAGATACCTACATTTCATTAAACAGGGAAAATTTGACATGAAAAATATTTGTAAAATTAAATTTTTCGCTGAATAGTACTTTGTGGTGTGTATGTAAAATATTTCACACAAGAAAGTGCTAGAAGTTGTACATAGGTACAAAATAGTCTGTTACTTATTGTTTTAATTAATAACGTATTTATAATCCCATTTAATCTCACTTTGCTAATCTCAGTCAAGAAAATAGGTTTACAGATGAACTACATAAAAGCTAACTCTTTAAAGTGCATTGATTTTAGAAATAGATCTGAAGAGAACGGCTTTCAGGCTGTGACCTTAATTCACGGTTATAGCCCTGCATTTTTTCGGTGCTACCTTTTGACACGCCTACAGCTCTGGGTACATGTTTTTCCTGTGTCATCTTTGATCTACCATGTTAACTGTTATGAGCTGTTGTAATTATTTAAAGAATTTATCAGCTTATTTTTAATGCAGAAGACAACTTTCCAAAAAATGTGTGTCAGAACCAAATTTGACCTTGCTTGTGAATCTTGCTTGGAATTTAGTACTTCTCATTTCTCTAACCTGGGTTCAGGAGTGTAAGGAAAACTCAAATGTAAGCATACATGATAGCTCAAATTCAGCACTAATGCAAGTGTATGGAAGGCCAATATCAGTGAGGTTTCAGCAATTCTTTCAGCTCTGAAATGGTATCATTGGTATTCTTAACATAATATTTACATGATATTTAAATAAATATTTTCTGAAATAACCTATTCTTTCCCACCACCATTTCCAGCAACTAACGAAAGCCATGCTTGGATTTTTACTTTCAACAAAACATTTACAACACATGCCACGGAAGAATCTTTTCTAGAGATACTGTCAGACCCTTTATTAAATTCTGGAAACTCAGACAAAAGTGAGTTTGATGTTCGAAAGGCAAACAGCCTCCTGAATTTAAGTTCTTATTTAGGCAAAGTGTTCAGAGCTAATCTTCTGCTTCCACTCCTTTGTCTTTACTTCATAATTATCACCTCATAAATGGAGGATGATATGGTTGGAATGTATTTCCATGGCTGTAAGTGTGTTTGTCGATGTACATCAAAACCACCATGCAAATAGCGCAAACTGGCTGCAGTGCGTGTGGTGTCCCTGCAGATCTTCCCTTTCAATATCTGTTTGGAGCTTCCACCACAAAGTGGTGCTGTTGCAAAAGCTAACGGTGAATGGGGAAAACCGGCTCCCTGCTTCTATAATGACCCAAGGCGTGCATGAAATCGAGTAATATCGGCACCCATTTACATATTCGCATGCATATCTTCTCTAGAAATATTCAAATTTTAAACATCAAAAGCAATCAGAGTGGTATCTGTTAATATGTAGAGAAAAATACACATCTTCAAAGCATATAAAATATTACACATTTTGAAGTCTGATAAAGTGCCTAATTAATCAGGTCAATGCCTGGTAATTATTCCAGTTAAAATCCCCAGAACTTAAAGATGACTTTCTACAGCACACTTTGAGCAATATTTCAAATTCTTCAAGAGAGAACAGAGACTTGTTCAAAGTAACATTTTTTTTTTGCCATGTCAGAACCCCAGATCTAAGGGCTACACGTTAATTAAGGTGACCATTTGGGAGCTTGTTTCTCATCGAAAATTCAGAAACATGTTTAAAGTGTAAGAAAAATCCACTTGTATTAGGAGTTAGCATTAAAAAAACCCCACACCCAGAATAACAGATGAAGATGTAAAAATACCTAGGAAGAAAAAAGCTTCAGAGCAGCAGAAACGTTTTTAGAGGTAAGGCTGGAAAACTGCTAGGACCAAAGGCCTCCATTTTTCTATAGCTGTGAAAACACCCCGTCTACAATGCTTTTTACAGTGCACACATATTTGGCAAGATGAAGGTGTCTCTTCTCAAATTACAAGGCGTCTGATTGCCCACAGACCCAGACACAAGGACAGGGCAAAACCCCTCAAAGTGTGCAAACTGCCTGGCTCTGGTGGGTTTGCCTCCCACCAGAGGCAGGCAGCGCCTCTGCCTAGGACATTCACTTGTAGCCTTCTTCTCATTTACTTCTTTCCTTCTTTTTTTTTTTGCTGGGCTAGCTGCAAACGCGAAGTTCCCGGGCTAGCTCTGCCTTCAGACTCTTAACCCTTTGCCTGCCTCTGGGGTGCGTTCACCAGCCACAGGACAATATTCTACTCCTAGCACTGTTTGTCTGCTTTGTGCGATTAAAAGCTGAGTCACATCTTAGGCATTGCTTGGGTCTGACTACAGTGCTGGGGCTGGGATGGACAGGATTTAATTGTGATTCCCTCCTTTTAGCTGAACATGCTCTAAAAAGGATAGAAACTGCATTCAGCCAATTAGGGAAGACAAAAAGGCTCTAGTTATTCAAGGTTTGAGTGGGTTTTTGATTGGCAAAGCAGCAAGTTTTCATAGAAAACTCTTAGCAGGCAACAATGGAAGATGACTCTCTCTGCATCTGGGCAGTTAGAGGGAATAAGCGACTCAGGCAGAATTTGGGAGACAGATACAATTTGCAGAGTGCAGAGTTCCCTAAGTAGGATTATTTTATGATTGAAAAAGTCAGATAAAGGACAACCACAACAATCAACACCAACCGTGTTTCAATCCACAGGGGAAAATACTTCAGTAAAACTGTGACACCTATATGGGTAGATTCAAAAGTCTTAAAGACAATGGTACCATGCTTTGACAGCATGAGAGGGTGAATCGTCCTTACACAGAGAGGTGAAAGAGGAAAAATTCCTTAGTTAAATAACAAAAGAAAAAACTTCATGAGCTAGTAAAGGAGCTATTCTTTAAGGAGACAATCTGGTGACTCTAAAGATTTGAAGTGTTGTATTGTATCTTATATGACCACATTCTTGTAGTTGTTACTTAGTCAATTATGCTTGAATCAAATAGAAAAGAAAGATGACTTAAGCATGTAAATTTAGAGGGAGACTTAGAGGCATGCAGCTAAATTTACCAGCCATCTCTGTGAGCGATCACTCTAAATAAAAAGTTTGGAAACCATTTGCTGCTGGTTGCTGATGAACTTTCCATGTTTTTGGCACTCACCATCCTATACTTAATGGACTAATCTGCAAATGAAAACAGGAGGAATATCTTGACACAAATCCTTCCTAAGGTCTGTTCTTCACAGTGGATGTTTCTCCCAACACTTATTTTTGTGTCATGGGGGGTGACTTGGTTGACAGAAATGCTGACCAAAGAAACAAATTTGTCTAAGATTTGGAAGTAATAAAAAAAATAAAATAAAAAGAGGAGCCAGAGGCAGAGAACAGAGCCTTATGACATTCTAGTTCTGTGTCTCTGTTTCACCTGTTTTACATGTCCTATAATGACTTCTGAATACGGGTAAGAATAGCAACACATGCTGGCATCTTGACCAACGGGTGTGCATGTGCATGTGTGTGAGTATGCATGTGGGAGACAGAGAGGGGGGGGAAGAGAGAGGAGGAGGGGAGAGTGGATGGACCATTAGAGTGCAAACACAGAGACATTCCTGCAATAAAATCCTTGTCTTCTGAGAATCCCAGTCCGGAAGAGATGGTTATGAGTTAACAAAAGAATCCTCTAAAATGTTCCCTGGTGCTAATACTGTTCTTAATAATATGAAAAGATTTTGCCAGGAAGAGGAATAAAACCGTCAATTGGATTAAAAAAATAAAATAGGCACATGATGTTTTTTTTAGCGCACATAGGGGAAAAAATGACCTTTATGACGGTTTTGTCATTTTAAAAAAAATGCCTCATTCTCTGAAATTCCCCAGCCAGGCAAGGTTATTATAAATGGTAGGTAGGGAAAGCAGAGCGTGGCAATAAAGGGGTTAATCTGCAGAGCACAGAGCCATCTGGCTGAGCTGGTTTGTTATAATCGAGCAGATTATGTTCACGGGACTCAGAGTTTAAGGCTCCTCTCCCATAGAGCAACTCTGCACAACCCAAGCAGACCAACTTTGGGACTTTGAATGAACATATTTACATCCACCTTTCTCTTCATGTCGACTTTTCTGGAAACATTCACACGGATGCCATGGTTACTCCTACCACGGTAAGGGAAATTTGACGTTTTCTAATAGGGTCCTAAGAGGGCGGGGAGGGGAGGGGGGGGAGAGGGGTCCTTTAAAGAACTATAATGGGGAGGAGGGGGGGGTCTTGTAAGCAGTAGATCTGTCCCAAATGTTGTTGCCTTTCCCATTGTGCCTCCTCCTTCCCCCACCCCTACTTGCCCTGTAGCTTACTTTAGTTCTGAGGTTCCTCTCTCCTCCTCTGCATGCTGTTATTCAGGTCCCTGGCAAGAAAACAGTGGAGGAGAAATATGAGGTGCTAAAGGAATCTGATTTAAGAGGCAAAAGCAAAGGAGACTCTTGGTTTTATTTTAAGAGGGAAACCAGCAACTTCGTTTATAACAAAAGGGGTTGCAAATCTTGAGCGTGGATTGCAAGAACCAGCCTCAGCATACGTAGCATGCTTGCCCTCAGGGAAAGTTAGAGCCTATGACAAGCAAAGTCAAAAATCTGAATTTCGAGACCTCGCCTGTCTCAGATAACTAACTTCACTGGAGCTTTCTTTTTTTTGTGTGTGCCAGACACGGGAAACCCTATTCATGACCTTTGAATCAATCCCCATTCTCCTCAAACCCAAACACTAAAATCTCTGGGTGGAACTGGAGATCAAAGGATTCCCTGCACATCTGTGTCTAGGTGAAAAAGATACACTCACTTTGTGCTAGGAGGGCAGGAAAAGTATTCTTACGCTGCAATTTCCAGCGTTTGGTAAGTGCCTTCTAGGAATGCAGCACACAACTAATCAACACAGACGCATGTATAGAGAGCAAAATAGAAAGCTGTTTCTCATCTAAACAGCTGAAATGCAGCTTAAAGCGTCAGTTACTGGCGAGTCCTTATGGAGACACTAGACTGCCATTAGCCAAGAGGGGTAAAAATCCTTGAATCGTTTAGATAGTTTTCTGATCAGTTCTTAATCCTTCATTAAAATAAACGGGAAAGCTCTGTGTTGGTCCTTTCTCTTGAACTATAAATATGCAGTATTTGGAGAGATGGATATTTTGGATTGAATAGGGCTGCTATGCACACATTCTCTGGTTCCTACATTGCAAAACCAGTTATTTAGAGACGAGTGTGCGTGTGAGGGAGGTTGCTTTTTTTTTTTTTCCCCTTTTTAAATAGACAGGGATGTGTGCTGTATGGTCCTGTCAATTGTTATGAGCTACAACCTTTCAGAAAGCACTCTTTGCTCTTAGGCTCATGTGATTTGTTGCATGAGGAGTGCAAATGCAAATGCTAAAGTTTGCCTTTACATTGTGCTTTCAGGAAAATACTCAAACAAATAGAAGAGATGTTCTCAGGCACAGAAATACCTGATCTGTGCAAGCCTCCAACTGGAGGAGTGGTGCAAGAAACACCTATAAATAAGATATAAGAAAAAGGAAAAACGAATAATAATAAAAAATAAAATGTCTTTTTGTGGCAAGGCAGACAAAAGCAGTAGAGAATGGAAGAGTGTTCGGCATGGTTCCAGCTGCTTGTAGTAAAAAGACTGGTCTTAGATACACGTGTCAGTACCAAAAGCTCTGTGCATGAGCACGGCGGGGGGAGGAAATCTAGATATGATTGCAGGTGGTGGACCCAAAATATGGAAAGAAGAGGATGTACCAGCAGAGCCAAGAAGGGATTGCTTTGTGTGGAAGGGTGCTATACGTAGAGGTATGCACTACATGTAGGTTTAGGATTTGTAGGGTTTTTTTTCCTGGGAAAGAAGAACTAAATAATATATAGAAAGATAGATATAAGGAACATGGAGGAATACTGCTATGTATTTTGTTATGTGTTGGGGTAATAAGGGCAGGTGAGGCATGCAAAGGTGGTCAGTTTAAAACGGGAACTGCTGCAGCTCAACTGGAAAAAGAGGTTCTTTGTGGGTGGAGAAAAGTTTAGGAGGTCAGAAGGGGAAGTAACACTTGAGAGGGATGGGAAAAGGTGTAGACTGGAGGCTGGGTGAGGATATGAAAGGGACGTACAAGGATGCTAGGATCTGCCAGGGGGAGGTAAGGTATGCAGTGGGAGCAGAGGGAGAAAGGTGAAAGCACAGGGCATGAAGGATGTTTGGAGGAGGAAGAAAAATGTGAAGTATTGGCTATTTGGAGAAAGGTATGGAAAATAATCAGCTACATGATGCTTGCAGGGGGCGTCAAAAGGAGACGCATTTGATTCTGTCAAGAAATAGATATGAGGATGTATTTGCGAGGAAGGTGTTCGAGTATGAAAGGAAAGGTTTGCATGGTGATGGAAACAAATGCTGAGGAGAGGAATGCAGAGGAAAAAGTGAGCTGGATGGAGACAGGGTGTGGTGATGGGAAAAGGGTACAGGGACCCATAAAGTTGTGTGAGGGGTAGCTGCTTAGAGGAATTTCAGACATGGTTGGAAGCCTGCTGGAGCAGTACTATAGGCATGTGCTGCCTGGTTGCAAGGGAGAGGCAGAACTGAGGAAAAAGCCATGTGAAGGTGCTGTGAGGAAATACAAGATAATGGAAAACATGGGGGCATGGTGAACTATAACAGGAACATAAAGATGTGGCAGGTCTTGAGAAGAATGAGAACAGGTTAAAACAAGGAATGCAGGGGGCACGGAGATGAAATTAAGAACTGGGTTTTCTGTAAAAATGCCCAGGCAAAATGTGGTTAAGAAGAAGTATAGGGCAAGAGAGCACAGGGTGAGAGGAAATTTAGTTTTGTATCACTTGGTAGGCAAACAGAGAAAGTAGTGCAAAGGTGCAGGAGTGGCTTGGTCAGCAGAAACAGTGGATGCCTCGTTATTGGGCAGTTCTGATAAAACAGGGGAAGAACAGGCAATATATTACAGGTGAAGCAATTGGGGAAAATAATGGAAAGTAAGGAATAGTGTGAGGAAGAGAACACATATTCAAAAAAAAAGCAGTGATTTTCTGTTAAGAGAGATGTAACAAATGTGCTTATAGCTCTGTGGTAGCGACTAGCTAGTACCTACCTACTCCTAAGTGAAGCAGCAAGAGGCAATGGAACAAATGTGCTAGTGGAGAAATGACTAAAGATATAAAGGGATGGGAGGGTTAACTACCTGGAGGGCTATGCAAGCCACATGGCTGTACTAAGGTCAAAAGTAAAGTGTGAAGTGTGTGGGGAGTCGAGTGGAGTTAGGAGCTGTAGGGCACGAAGTGGAAGTGAGTGGGAATGACAGTTCATGTTAGGAGGGGTGAGAAGCTTAGCCTAAGTTGACACATGATGGTGTGTAAACAAGGAAAGTACCTGCCAGTTTGTGCCTGCTTGTAATGGCTGTGGAAGGGAAGGTGAAAGGAGTGAAAAGTTGTGCCTGATAAGAGAGAGTTGTGCACACAGCACCCTCAAAGTAAATGAGGGAAGTACAGGTAAGGATTGCAGACCTCAGCGTGGGGCCTGGGAGAAAGAAAACAGCTTGTGGGGCAGGAAAGAGTGATGAGGAGTGGGAAAAAATTTATGAAGGCTTAAGTCATCTGTAGTTACCTGCCTCCTAGTTTAAGAGAGGCTGTCGAAGTATGCAAGGAGTCGTACAAGCATGCATAGCAGCGTGCGAGCAGGTTGGGAGTTAAGTGCAAGGGGAGAGCAAGCAGGAGGCACGTGTAAATGCATAGAGTCAGTGACGATAGGTGTGCAGACATACGACATGCTGGGTTTGTGTGGGGGTCAGGGACATACGTGTTCAGTGAGTGTTGTGCTTACACGGAGAATTGCGTGTCCACTGCATTTGTGGCACAACTCTCTGTGTTGAAAGAAGTTGTGTAAGACACAGCAGAGGTGAGTTTCAGCAGTGTTAAGAAGCAATGTTTGCATTGAGAAGGAGGGTAGGGAAAAATGACTAACTGAGAAAATGGTTTGGTGCGTGGGTAGTGATAGGACTGAACGTGCGCTCGATGTGCTTGCCTTCTGCATGAAGTGCACAGCAGGCAGGCTCTCCTTTAGAGATTTTGCAGGTTTTTTCTAAAGAACTACTGAATAATCCTGGGAAAAACCCAGGATGTCTAACTAAAATATTTACACCAGCTTCATTTGGAGGCGTATCAAAGCACCTTATATTCATGCCTTAAAACTTCAGTATACTACTGCTGGCACACAACGGCAGAGAGATTTCTCCAGAACTGGTTAACAGGGCTACTAGGTAGTTAACAGGGCTGTTGGATGAACAACCTTTGAGTTGAAGTGCACTTAGGGAGTACAGATGTCAGTCAAAGGAAAGAAGAAAGTATCAGCTTTCTCCACAGCTTGAAGCAGTACTGGAGTAATGTGCAGCTGGTTGAAAGTTGAAAACATCTTGGCGGTGAGAAAGAAACACTAAGGATGTCTTTCACTTCAAAACAATCTCGTATATTGACAACAACTATTCTTCAAATCTCTTCTACAGACATCTTCAAATCATCCGCCTTGTCCAGGGCTTCAGTGTCTTTTTAAGCACTGTCCTACACTGGGTAGGAAAGTGCTCATTTCCATTAATAGCTGATCAGAAGATTGAGAGCAATCCTGTCAGACTTGCACTGGGAGAAGACAGTCTGATCACACTGAACCGCTAGGCTTGAAGGCTGAAGACTTTGGGCCCAGACCTTACATAGCATCAGTCACATGAAAGTCCATGGATCCCTTTCTGGCTTATTCCAGGGATCAATTCCCACCAAAAAAAAACAGGTAGCTCATAAAATACTTACCTAACAGGCAGTTAGTGCTTGTGCAGCCATGAACTGTGTTGGGAACCTGTTGTTCTACTTTATGCACTGGTTTCCCACTGTGGAGTCTAGTTCAAGCTCTCTAGTTGGATAATTTTTCCTGGCAGTGCTTGGAGCTTGTTGTAGTCAGCAGAAAGCCCCTTTCTCCTCTGCTGACGACCATGACAGGTTGCTGGGGTGGGGACAGTGAAGCTGTTGTCCATGATGGGGAGATGCATGACCTCAGACAGCTGTCCCAGCCACTGGGATTCAGCTGGGCTGAAACCACAGACCCCAGCCTGCTCAGCCCACTGCAGCCAGCGTGGCAGAGGGTAATGGCCTGGCCTCCAACCACTCCACTTCCTCCCCGTCTAACTGCTGAGAAAAAGAAAAGCCAAAAGTGGCATCACCCTGCCAGCTGGCCAGCAAAAGAGAAAGGGATTGATGGGTAGAATTAGTTTTGGACTGTTGCAGGAAAGGGATCAAAGCATGAGCGACCCAGCTCTGCCCAAATGTGAAGAACATAGGGTATCTGTGCCCATCTGAATTCCTTTGTAGCCACAACACAGCCAGAGAAATGTGTTTGCAAGGGCTGGAACATCTGGACATCCCTGTGGATGTTTGCTGGTGCGGGGCCATGTGTGTGTCTCCTCGTGGTGGACTAGGAGCGGACAGTGGAAAGAAGCAGAGTGTGGGTAGGGATGACAGAGGTGGATGGCAGCTGTTTCTGTGTGGGAGACAGGCATCCCTATTTGTACATCTGTCGGTGGGGATAAGCCACTTTCTGAGGGACAGATGGGATGTGCATGTGAAGAGAAAAGTGGTAAAGGCGGATATGGAGTAGTTTCAAGGTTGTGAAATGAGTGAAATGGGCTCCCCAATTCAAGAAAGATGAAGAGCTACTGGAGAGAGTCCAGCGGAGGGCTGCAAGGATGATGAGGGGACTGGAGCATCTCTCCTACGAGGAGAGGCTGAGGGAGCTGGGCTTGTTCAGCCTGAAGAAGAGAAGGCTGCGAGGGGACCTCATAAATGCTTATAAATATCTGCAGGGTGGGTGTCAGGAGGATTGGGCCAAGCTCTTTTCAGTGGTGTCCAGTGACAGGACAAGGGGCAATGGGCACAAACTGAAGCACAGGAAGTTCTGTCTGAATATAAGGAAGAATTTCTTCCCTCTGAGGGTGACGGAGCCCTGGAACAGGCTGCCCAGGGAGGTTGTGGAGTCTCCTTCTCTGGAGATATTCAAGACCCTCCTGGATGAGGTCCTCTACAGCCTACTGTAGGCAACCCTGCTTCGGTAGGAGGGTTGGACTAGATGACCCACAGAGGTCCCTTCCAACCCCTACCATTCTGTGATTCTGTGATTCTGTGAGTGCTAGAGGGAATATATAGAGCTATGTTCCCGATTGTATCATAAGCCTTAAGTCCATAGGGGAAGGGGACTCCTGTGCAGAAAGCCTCAAGGAAGGTTATACTTCTGAGGAATTAAAAGAAAAACACACCCAGGCATCCATTTCAGTTAAGACTTACCTTCTCTCCTTTGGACTGTACAAGCATCTTGCTGTGTGAGCAAACTAAGCCAGGTGACCCTTCAGTACAGCAAGCCTTTGGAATGATCAGAACAAGACCATATACTCCTCTCTCTCCTATCTTTTTTGACCTCTCACTCCTCTCCACTTCTTCACACGCACGCAAAAGGATCTTTCCCAGTTCGGCTTCTAAGCTTGTGTTTGAAATTTCCCCCTGCAGAAATGTGTGAAGAAGGTATGTGTGAATGAGGACACTGGTGTGTTGGGGAAGATTGTGTGTCTGTACGTGTTGAAACAAAGCTCATTGGTAGTCATCTGGAGCTCAGAGAAGTAACCTATTGGTTACATATCAATGCACATGGAAAGGACAGCAGGTAATTCCGCTTTTCCATCAGGCAGTGCTGGCAAAATGGCGTGCATGACTCATTGCCACTCTGCCTGTACTTTAGAGGAAGTCACCGCCCACCTAGCCATGCAAACACACAGATTGCATAGAACAAGCTCCATTTGTGTTATCTATTACAAACCTGTACCGGAGGTGATGAAAACATTCTTGAAGGATTGCATCCTACAGGGTGAGATTTGCAGCACTCCAGCATTTTCTGTGCTCCAGCCGCACGTGTTGCCCATAACAGAATCACTGCAATAAATGTGACTCTCCTCTGTTGCTCTTTCGCATCTTCCAGCAACAAATTCCTTTATTCTGGGTTTTTTCCTGCTGCAGATTTTACATGTTTTATCTTACATTAGCTGAGTTAGCACGTGAAAAAGCATTGATCTAGTTAGCTCAGAAATACGTATTTCTAGGCTATGCCCTATAAATATTCACCCACTTTTGCGGGAAGTCTAAATCGATATTGTCAGAGGTAACGGACACTTAACTGGGGAGTTACAGAAGGAAGAAGTACATTGTACTCCACATGAATGCTTAAAGGCTCATCTACACCGAGAAGTACATTCAGGTTGTGAGTGTGAAATTTAAGCCCAACAGCTGCTTCTGAATACCTCTGTGGTTAGACAAGTTCAAAGATAGCATCCTTTTCTGTGGTTTCTGCCTTAGCAAGGAGGTGAGCACACTCACAGGACGAAAGCAGCTTTTGTCCTCTTGAGATATGGGATTTGGACTGTATTTGGTTTCTGCTCCAAACCAAGATCAGATGTGATGGCTTTTAGCTATCAAATACAGACCTCATAAATGCAATGCAGACATTTAACCAGTTTTCCCAGTATGCTGTATTCGAGGTAAACCTGTAGTACCACTAGATGCTGAGATTTGTGATGATCTTCGTTTCAGAAACACTGAAGATAATGATAAAACTGATTCCTTAGGGGAGTGAAATAGATAATGTATGTTCAGCTGAGTCAAAGAAATGCTCTGTTGCAAAGGCTATAGTGGAAGTATCTTGGAAATGCTTTAGAAGAATGTGGAAATATGTCGGTGTGTCCTCTCTCTACCATTCCCCACACTTTCCTACCCACTCCTAGCACATAAGCGGTATAGACAAAACCATACTGCAAGGCAGTGGCAAAAAGAAAATCCAGTGGCACCATCTTAGCAAAAGAGAAACTTAAACCTGCTCTGGATTAGGTAACAAAAACATGGTCTTTAAGAGCGACATGCCATTTCTTGTGCTGGGGATCTTTCCCGGATTTGTACTTTCGAAAGTCAGAAAATATTTATTAATTGTGATAAGTACAAAACTATTTCCTCCACTAGTTTCTCAAACAATTCGCACAGTCTTATTTCAGATGACTGACTCGCTAAATTGATGACACAGATAACTACATTGGATAGATTTTCTTCGCTATTTATTGATATTTGCATGTTCTCTTACTTAGATCCCCCAACATCTTGAGCAACTTTCCTTCCTTTTTGCTCTTTACTAAATATACTCCTCAAATACTTCTATTCTACTTTGTTTAATGGCATTCTTTGTCTTACAGAGTGCATATGAATTCTTCTTCTTTAAGCCGTTTCTGCTCTTTTTTTTTTTTAAATCATGCTTTTTTTCGGTTTTCTGTCTTCCCTCAGTTTCATCCACATCTTTGTGGAAATAGAATGTCCAGGAGTAAAGGTGAAGTTCCAAAACCAGGAAGACCTCTTTCATCTCTTTGTCTGATACCACCTTGCATTTGTATGTTCCTTCTGTAATTATACTGATTTTTTTGCACTCTCTAGTTCTCCCTTCTCTTTCTGTCTTCTGCTATAAAAGAACCCCTGTGTAATAAATCCAACACTAATTTATTGTTTAAATCATGGCTAGCTAATGTTCAATATTATGCCTTTCCAACTTCCTCCTTGACATTTAATACAGGTGCTTTGAATTGATTTTCCCTAGATCTATTATCTTGGGCTTTTCCACTCTGAGTCTCTTATTTTCTGCCCATTTTTCTAACCACTTTCTGTCCTTCTATGTAACAATTTTTTTTCTACCCTTTCCATCCTTTCTATCCATTTGCAGTCTCTTCCATCTCTACTGTTTTATTTTTCTGCTGCTGTAGCTCTTAATGCTTTCAGACTGCTCAATGACACAACTAAAAAGAGTGGTAGGTCTCCAGACACAACCTCAGCCTTGATAGCAGTTTGCCAGCATCCTGGTTTATGGCTTACATCCAGCTTTCAGGACAGGTTTGTTTTGCAGAGTAGACAGGAGACCCATATAAGCCGAACGTACATATGTGCGTGGATGGTGGCCTTCCTAGCACTGTCCTTGCCCTGCCTTTAGGCCACGTAAGACAGCCATATAAGTGCTCTTTGTTGCATTGATCAACACATTGCCCCTCTTGGAATATTTCTACTAACTTCTGCCCATTTTTCTGTCAGGGAGTCAGGCATCTTGTCATCACATCGGTGTGCTGAGTAACTCATTCTCCACCTCAGCTCTGCCACTCACACAAACAGTATCTGTTCGTGGGCCGGGCTCCCTCCTGGTACTCCCACCTCATCCTTCCTGACCTCCATGGACCCCACCCACTTTCCCTCTACTTCCAGCTCTCTTTTAAGCACCAATCTCTTTTGTAACACAGGGAAAACAGTTGAGTTAGATGGGAAGAAGTGAGATCCCTCAAGACTTTGGACAAAATATACTTCTTTTTAAAAGAAAATAAGAAAAATAAATCTTCACATGATGAAGAATGCATGTTATTAAAACCTCACCTGTTCACAGGGACTATCTAGCAGCTGCTTCAGACATATACAAAGTCAAAAGCAGCTGTAGTTAGAAACTCCTTGACATCAGTACTAATGAGGGCTATCACATTTTTGAACCTGATGGTCCTAAGCCTCAGAAAGCAGAATTTTCAAAAACAGAGTTGACACTTCAGAGGTGCACAGAAGTTTTAGCATCGATAATAATAGAAGTACAACCCAGTACTACGAGGATCTAAAAGTCCCACAAACTCAAACTGTTTTAAACATTCTTGGCCTTGTAAATAAGAATACGAATACTTATACTTTACAAGTCTGTGTGTTGAGTCACCCTTTCTGCTCGAGCGTGTGTGGTGAGTACCACCATCTGCCAAACATCCCTCAGTTCTTCTGTGTGGCACCTGCACATAAAGCAGCCTACATGAAGCAGGCTTCGCATGCCAGTGCTTGACACTATATCTTGGCCCTGCTTTATTTATTGGTATAGATGCCACCTGAAAGTCAGCCCTGGTGAGACTGTGTACTGGTGGCACAGAGTGGCTGGTATAGTCTGTCTGCTTCTGTTAGCAGGAGTGATTTACAACAGACAATTTTATAGGGTAAAATTCTTTCTGAGAGAGATGACAAACATCTCACCACATCGGAACACCTTTAGGAAGTATTGCTTAGTATGTCTTTCCACCTTGATGGGCTTTATATGTGCTTAGAAAAAATGTTGAATCAATTTATTAATACAAAAGCTATTCATAAAGCAAATTACTCAGAAACTATTTTTTTCTGCTGAGAGGCTGCATTTGCTGTGTTCAAACTGCCTTTATAAGTCTGAAACACTCAAGAACAATGTTTAGCTTTTGTATGTAAAGAGTAAAAATTACAGACTCTGAGAAAGCAAAATGATCTAAATACTACTACAAGATGAGCTTGGGGGTGTTGGGGTTTTTTTGTGGTTTTTTTTAACAAAGCAAAATAAAACCAAACAAAAGCTTCATGGAATTAAATCTTGTCCTAGGAAGATAAAGCTGCTTTTCACATCTGCTAGGATAGGGAGTGGTCTCATTTGGAAGAGTTTGCATTTTGGGGAAACAGATACATTTTTAAACTCCAACAAAATTTTCTAGTCTTTCTCATTTTTTTCTGTCTTTCCTCTGCTAGGATATCTTCCTATTCATTTTACTTTTTTCTCATAGTTTGTTCTCATTTGCCTCATTTCTCTGAAATAGAAGCTGGTGACTTTTCAATGTTTGCTGTCCATTAAGCAAATCTGATTGTTTTAGTTGTTCTTTGGTGAGTTCATTTGTTTACTTTAATCTTTTTCTGTGTCTCTGGTTCAGACTGTGCCTTTACTGACTCAGCCTCTGACGACAGGTTTGACACCAGCACCTTCACTGTACTCAATGCAATTATTTCTGATTTACTCAGAAGCAGGAGCCCCCAGTTGAGCAAATGTGGAAATCCATCTGATTGCAGGCCGAATTCTGACCTCAGTTGCACCCAGGCAATCCTACTAAAATTAATGAGAATGTAACCAAACCTTAAATTTGAGTCTTGGTGTTTGTTGTTTTTAAAACCATAGATGCACACCCAAAGCATTTTCTTATGTTGAATCATACATATCAGAGAGAGGAAAATAATATGCCCGTATCGGATGACTGGTATACGTGATTGGAAAAATGGCAGCAAATCCATTTCTTTGCTAGAATTTACCAGTTCCTTAGAAACAAACAACTTCCATGTTTGTTCTACTAAATCTTAACTAAGTCCCTCTGGACACCAAAGTTTAAAAACCTGGCAGGCTTCCCCCTTGCTCAAAACCCTGTCTTCTTGTTGACCCATCTGTTGGCTGCTAGAGACACCAGACATCCACAGATCAGGGAACTGGTACTTGCAGCTACAAGGACAAAGCCAACGAAGCCTGTTGACATGGAGCATCCCGGGGCATCATTCTGTCCCCTCACAGGGGACTCTGAAAGCTGCTGGGCTTGGGATGTCAAGTGCAATTCCTCAGAAATGGAGAATTAAAACCAACAAAATCCATCTCCCAGTACGGTCTAATATCTCCTAATATGGCCTGTGGTCCTAATATCCAAGCCAGCCAGATAGCATATTCTTCAAAGCCCTGTCATGTCTAATTTAAAATTCATCAAGTGACTGGGCTTCCAACACTCCACTTAAAATCTTCATACCATCCCCCATCCAACTTGAGTGCCACTCATTACTACAGTATTGAGTGCTTTTCCATGTAAAAGTTCTTAGCAGCAACACAGTCCTGGGTGACAGTAGGATGGCTAGCAAGAGAAGATTTTAGAGTACAGGTTTGGCTTCAGTCTTAGTTTTTCACTGTTTAACTTTTAGTAGTCATTTTATGTGAAGGTATTCTTTGAGGAAGAAGTGAAAGTAAAGATTATCATTGTTGCAAATAAGAGAAATAATTTAATAAATAATCTGCTCTTGGACAACAACTCTTTTTCAAGAGAAGGGCTTAGCAGCGTCTCCCAAAGAGAACAGAGGTATGTCTATAGCCTGGCAGCAACATGGACAGAGATCCGGAAAGTAACTTTACACAATTTGGCATGCTTACACAACACAGCACCTTGCTCGAGAAGGGTCTCCTGATACTCCAATCAATTAGCAAAACTGCACCAGGATAACCAGCCTTATTTCTGCTTGGGTGGCATTGCAAAGCTCCCCAGAAACAAATTGCCCAAAGACACTCTGTAGGTTGGTGTTAAGTCATCCCCATGTGTAAAGAGGCTCTGGTGGAGCAGAAAAGACAGCATCCTGCATTTTATGAGCCAGCATCCTGCAGTGCCTGCAGTGTGAGCACAGGCTGCGCCATGCAGAAGACAACCACTTGGTCTGCCATGTCCCTGCAGACACACAGAGGCTCCTCTCAGGTACTGTTTGGTGGGGCACATGAACACACAGCCTTTTTCCAGTTCCCTCAGTACAACATGCTCTCGTAAGATGACTGGAGTCGGAAATCTTCTTGGTCCTCTAAGGGAACTGTGCAAAATTGTTGGCAAGAGAAAGGTACAGACAGCTTCTTGCTATTTGAGATATTCAAAACTGTGCACACGTGGGTACCACAGCATTCCTTCAGCCATGTCCATAAATTTGATTATCTTAATTTTTATTCATAGATATCCCTAGAGACTTGTTTATTCTAATTGCTTTCTGAATTTTGTCCAGATTAGCTGATATTTTTTAGTAACACATGGAAACTTACAGACAACAAAGTAGCATCCAAAATTATTTCCTGGTCACCTGGCAGACTTTCCACTCATGAATTTCACCTTGTTTTTTTCTGTCTTTTCCCATCCATCGGCTTCTATCATCCTTCTGCTGAATTTTCTTGAGCAGTCAGTTACTAGCTCTGGAGATAACTAGCTTAACAGAGGCCTAATTCTGACCCCACTTACATGGAAGAATCCTAATAGAACCCCAGGGAATAAGTTCATCTTAAGGCAATGAAAATTTAGATCAGAGTCAAGATCTGAGAAATCAACACAGAAACTATTGCAGATAACCAGGGAATTGAGAGTGGTTGTTCCTGTACAGAAAGTTTTCTTAATGTAGAAACAGTTTTCCAAATCTGAACTAGCAAATTTTCATCTGAAATTCTGCTCTGATAAGTCTACTGCTAGATGGCATCAAATGTTATCTAATCACTAGTCTGATACCACTCTTGTTTGTTTGCTTCCTTGCATGTTTTGTTTACTCTTTTTGCAAGTACGTGCTGATGTGATGACTCCAGCTTTTTCAGTTTTTCCAGCCCTGAATTTCATCCAGATGCATTATCTTAGGCAAAACCTGAAAACTGAAGCCCGATATTTTACCTCTGATCTGAGGCAAATAATCATAGGTGCCATCACCAGCCTTCCACAGGAACATGGTCCAGAATAAAGAACTTGAAAAGAATCTCAAACATCTTTCTAAAAGCCGTGAAATGTTTTAGTGATTTCATTTTTTCCTTCTTTTTTTCTTACTGAAAAGGAACAGATGGGAACAGAAGTAAACTCTGCCATCTGGAAAGACTGAAAGATTAGTATGAAAAGGGCCAGGTGCCAAGTTTGTTCAGCACCAGCCCATCCTTGCCAATTATCAACATCAAAACCTAGTCTCAACAAGGACTAAATTATGCCAAAGATAAACGATTTTGGAAAGCCATTTTTTTCAGTATTTTTTTGGCCTAATTGTTCAACAGTCTTGAAAACTACAGAGTTATGCAGAGAAACACAAAAGAAATTAATTTCAAGTTTTATCTCATATCACAGGAAATTCTCTGCTTTGGTCTTTCCTACACTACATTTAACACTGCAGTCTGGATTCCGGTTAAAACCCATTAGCTGTGTCATAATCTTTTAATATTATGCTAAGCTGTGTCATAATCTGTTAATATTATGCTAATTAGAATTTATTTATGGATAATTTGGACCTTGTTCTTATAACAAATTGAAATGGAACTATAGCACCTGCAAATCTTCTTTGGGTGGGAAATCAGAAGCCTAAAATCCATCATAGCTGTGTTCAGTCTCTTGATGGTGTCTGATCCACTGACTTGTCTGCTTTAGATATTGGAAATTACATCTGCATATGTAATACAAACATATATGTATATATGTGCATATATACATGTGCACTGACTGCACATAGAACAAGATCAAAGATGTCCTGTTCTCTATCTGAGTAGATATGCTATTTGTTTTTTTTAAATTACAATTATGAGGATTGACAATGCCTTTGGTTTTAATCTTATGACTACATAAATAGGCCTGCTTGCTTTAAATGTACCACTGGGGACATTTGAGCAAATAATACACCTTCTCCATACTATTGAGACTTGTAATACAGACCCCTAAAAATACATTTACCTCCAGAATACACAAATAAACAGCCTGTGTCAACCTTCGACCACGGACCTAGTTTCTGGAAAATCACCGTCATTGGTGGTACGAATTTAATTTTTTAAAGCTTTTTTTCGTTTGTGTTCTGGTCTTCCTACACTCCTTTGAGGTAAACATATTGCATCTCTGTCTCATATTTTCCACTTTAGTGTACCTACTTCTCTTAAAAGAAATAAATACACTACCTCTTAATTAAAATTTAGGGACAACCTTGGAATAAAACACCATCACATAACACCGTAGCACTTCTTGATACTTTCCCATCATTTCAAGTTTCACTTTAACTTGGGCACAAAGCAAAATGAGTAAGTCAGAAAGTTTTAATTTGGGTTCAAGGTAATGATCCAGACAATATATGTAAAAAGATATTGAACAGTTCTAACCAATGCTACTTCTGCTCTTCAGCCGTGCAGAATGCATACACACTGAGTTTCTTGGTAAATATTCTCAGCTCTGTTTTAGCATCTTCTGCAAAACAATTTTGCTTCTTATTTGCAAAACAATTCTTTCCAAAACTGGAGCTGCATAAGCCAGTACTTTTTTTCCATGCATAATGCAACTCTTTCTGCTTCTTTTACAAGTTGGCTCTGATTGCCTTTTGTCAATTTTTGCTTGTAGTCCTCAGTTTTCTCCTATGTCTGCATGTTCCTATGGGTTTGTAGTTTGGTAACTTAGTCAGCTGTGGCCTTCTCTTACTTTCCCTCCAAAACATGTAATTTATTTTGTTTCTGCTGTGCAGCCTGGCAATTTTTCATATCTTTTGTATTTTTTTTCCCTAAACATATATCAGGAGTTCGTAACACTTTTTCTCACTTTGATGTCTTTTGTGCCCCGTCACCATCTGAACAGGTAGGGTCCACAAGCTCCCCGAAATTGCTGGTTTGATTGAAAAAGTCTCATATACGTTGAGAAAAAAATTTTGTCCCCATTTTTTTTTTCTTTATATGATGCTGATACCTTTCAAATTTTCTTTCATTCTTCATCACAGTCTGGTAACTGCCTTGATCTTCCTCTCTTAATGCCATGGTATTAAGCAAATCTAGGGCCTCTAGACATAAAGATATAAAAGACATAATTATTGTTGCTCATGTTTTTTTTCAAGTGTTCCTTATCTTTGTGCAGAGACAATTTCTTGCTTGAATCTCTTCTGCTTGACTTCAGGAAAGGTTGGGCTCTTTGGGGACCTCTGGCATCTCTATTTCTCACTCATCGTCTTCCATCTGCTCTTGTTATTCTGCATATATTCTTCTTTTTTCCTCCTGCTACGATGTACTGTACCTTGATGGTTTTACAGAACTCAGACAGAAAACAGAGTAAAGGGAAAAGGCATCGCTGCATCCCTCCTTCAGAAAGACTGAAACTAGCTTTTGATGGTTATAATCAGTTCTTTCTGAAACAGTTTAGAGGTACTGAAAAAGGATGGCTGCATGAGACTCCCAAACTGCATCTTGAGGGTTGCATCATATAAGCCTACAGTCATGATTCACCACAACAGTTTGTTCTGAGGGATGTTAATAAACCAGTCGTTGAAGTTCTTCATGGGCCTCAGCCCCAAAGGAAGAACCATGTCTGTGAATAAAAGTGCTGCAATAGAATGTTTTACACAGACAATTGCCGCGTAATTTGTTACTGAATTTTGGGAAATAAAATGTGTTGAGTTTGTTAAGAAAGTGTAAAGGAAATATCTCATTTGATGCAAATCACATGGAGTGAAATGTTTGCTGTTAGCATTTAAGATTTAATGGTGAAAATGAGAAAAATATTGCCAAATCATGGATATCTGACAGAGAATATAAATGTTACAGAAAGTATTTTTCACGTGAGCACAATGAGAAATTTTCAGCTTGTTCCATTTCCACTATTGTTGACTGCATCCAGGTCTTAACCCTTAGTGCATAGTTTTGAGTCTGTATTAATCCACAATTTGATTTGAGACAAATAGGGAAAACCACACCACATCATTGCCATGCAGCATGGCTCCAAAGAGTATTTTTGCTCTAGTCACAGGGAAGAGGCAATGAGCTTCTCAAAGTCAGATTCATAAACTCATCTTCTAAGAATGTCTCCTGTGCTATTTGCTTTGGTGATGGGGGGCAGAAAATAGAGGGGGTGAAAAATTGCCCCCCCTCATTGCTCTTGTGTTGAAGAGTGCTGTAGATGATACTGCAATCAGTCATGCCATCTCTGTGCTGTGTCACCGTATTTAGAGCCTGTGGAGACAACCTTGAGGTGAAAACAGCAGTGACTGGCCTAAATTAGTGCTTCCCTCATTTTTGGCCTTTCCCCTCTCCCCTATGTCAGGGCTCTTTAGTGCTTTTCAAGAAAATCAGCTTCTTTCTGAGATTTAACTGTCTCTTAAATCACTGATGCCATTTTAGTATAAAGTGAAAGAACAAAAACAAAGCAAATGTCTGCCAATTTCGACCCATAAAAGTTGCTTTCAGTTAAAATTTAAACAGTTAACAGTAAGGTTATTTTAATTTTTTTCTTTTTTGTTCTTTTCCTTTTTTCTCTTCTCCTGAGGGAAAGGCTGTGAACATTGTCTTGAGATTCATGGTTCATATCAGCAGCACACTGGTGTGACATCACAATTAGTATCAGAAATCCTGAAAGTACAGTTCTAAGAGTGAACGTAAAAAAATGCCTTTCACAATTCCTTTCCAATTGAATGGGTGCTCCCAATTATGATTCTTTCTTTAACTCATTTATGCCTTCCTTTCTTTCTTGGGAGAATCAAATTTTAAAGAGAGTACCTCCTGCATTTATAAGACTGATTGCAGTCATGGTGTTTTAGCAGATGCAGTTCCGTTGGGTACTCCCATCTTGTTTGCTTCTCATCCATTTCCACATTTCATTTATGTCCCTAATTTCATGTTTCATCTAAGAATTCAAGCAGGTGAAAGATTTTATGCATGCAGACACTTCTTCATATAGAAGGGAAAGAGGCTTGCAAGGTTTTAAACTCAGTGTTCCACTACAACTTACATCAGAGAAGTGGAATTTGCAATTATGAAAGCAAGCTGCAAAATTTAGACTATGTCTCAGTGATAAAAACAAAGAAACACACTTTGTAAAATGATTCTAACCAATTACGGGGAAAGACACCTTTCAGGAACATAGGCTTGATACTTTCAGCTGTCTTGAATTAAGATATGTTTAAATCTGTATTCCAAGTACTTGACCTTGATGTTATTGAACAGCTTTCCAAAGGGCAGACATGAAGAACTTTATCAGATGATGATTGAACTGTTTCATTTACTTGCCTTCCCATTCACGAAAGGCTTTTAGTAACTCTGACCCTTAATATGTTGCCTCCTAGATGTCGTCGTTCATACAAATTGAATATAATGGTTATATCTTCACTGCAGAATTAGAATAATTGATCTAAAATCAAAACAGTGTCAACTTTTCTTTAAACTTGTTCTTTGTAATAGCTAATTCCCATAGAGTCAAAGTTCTTGTTCATGCAAAAAAAAAAAAAAAAAAGAAAAAAATTTTAAAAATGCTTTCTTATAAAGCCTAAAGTGTGAATTTAAAACAAGCTATGAATTCACCAGCATGTCCAAGTGTGCGTAATCTGATTCTGGTCTAAGAGTGTCTGGTTTAGAGTTCAACATAAATTATTTTCCAAGTAACAAAGACATAACCAAAACAGTTGCATGAATGAAGCCTGGTTTCTTACGAACTTGTGTCCTGTGCCTGTACTCCTTCCCTGAACTTCATTCTCCTTCTATCTGCAATGCCTCAGCTTTCTCCTACTCTTCTGCTCTCACCTCCCTGTAAGCACTTACACAGCTTTTTATCTCTTTTCCATGTTGTCTGACTACTAGCTTGGCAGGAGTCAGCACGTGCTTTACCTATCTGAGGATGCTGCCTGTGCTCATGCACAGCCTGAAAGCTACCGAGCTTGCAACATTTTGCTCTTTAGGAGTGAGACAGTCACTAACCTGAGTGTCTTCTTCCACCAACTATCATGAAACTTTTAATAACTTAGTATTTTTGAGGATTTTGCACCTCTAGTTGATTAGGTTAAAAGAAACCTGCAAATTTAAAATTAGTGGGAGGGACTAGCAGGCAAGATGATCATGCCAAATTATTCTCATAATAAAACAGGCTAAAAAGGCATGGTAGGAATGCACAGGGGGAGTTGCAGGGTAAAGCAGCACCTACATTGCTAAAGAATATTTCTGTTTCACTAAATATTTTCATGTTTATTTTGTGATCAAACATAATTTTTAACAATCATTTAGGAGCAAGTGGGGGTCATTTCAGACTGTTTCTGTCTTGGAAAATTCTGGAAAAGCAGTCAACTCAATTTTTTTTTTTGTTTTCTGATGGTTAATTGCCACAAAATAATTCAAAGATGGTTTTACCCTTTAGTTCACAAAGAAGGTGAATCTGTTCTCCTGTCTGATTTTATTTATTGTACATCGCAGCACCGGAAGCATGCAGTCACAGCCCACACCAAGGGCTTCAGTACTGACAGCCCTACAGTTGTACAGTTGTCTTCTTTAGTGCCTCTGCAAATCCAATGAATATGAAGGTTTATAGTGGTGCTGGGTAGTGCTCTCGGTCCCTGACCAGTACACTGGTTTAGAGAGATCAGCAGTCCCTGAGAGATGGTAATCTTGGCTATAGGAGAAAACGGAGACCAAAGCTGTCAGGTTTTTTCCCCCACAACAAGTAGGAACTTGCACTAGCACAAGCTTTAACTTGGTAAATTCTTTATATCATATGATTGTAGAAGGGTGTGTATCTAAAAAATGCAACTTCTCACTGAGCATGGGTATGCATTTTTTCCCAATTATATGAATCTGAAAGAAGGTACTACCTGTATCATATTATAGTGTGAGATCTTGTCATAGGAGTTTATCTGTCAAACAAACGCCAGCTCAGTACCCCATGTAACCAGGTAAGAGTCTCCAAGTCACGGGCTGAAGATACCAGTTGATAAATAGTGTTCATTACAGAGGAAGCCCCAGATTCTTTAAAAATAGTTGGATCAAATTGTTCATGTGTCTTTGAATCTCTAAATTCTGCTGGTATCAGCTCACTGGGATATGCATTTTAATGTAGAACTCTTGCATTACAAATATTTTGGGGCAGGAATTTGTCAGGTAGTGGTCTGCCACTGTCATATCCAGACAAATGCATTCACATCCAAACCAGTTTGAACGAATGCTTTAAGGAAGATTTCATGAGTTGTAATTAGTAATGCATTGCTAGAACCTAGGTGCTGCATGTTTTAATATTCTTTTGTTGGCTCTTGTTAGTAATGCATTGCTAAAACCTATCACAGCATTCTGTCTTTCACTCACTCATTCATTCATTCATTCTTGTTTATTTTATTCTTTGGTGCAGGTTGATTACTTTTCTTTATACTTTTCCATTAATTTGTTATATACTCTGTTCTTGGGATATAAGCTTATTCACTCAGATGAACAAAAAACTTTTGAGTGATTTCAATTTGGAACAGACTTCATATTTTGTGTACCACTTGCAAAGTTCTCTTTGGCCTCCGTCTCTAAAACTCTGTGAATAAAATTTTTGTCTCTAAAACTCTATGAATACAATTTTTGTGGACTCAGTGATATGACCCTTCTTGTTTTTTAGATACAAAAATGCCATTTATATTGACCTGTGTACATTCAGGTTATAGATGATGCATCTGCTTAAAAAATCTTAAAAAAAAAAAAAATTAGCCAGTACAGTCTGAGAGAATAGAAAAAATTTTTCTTGAACAGAAAAAAAATTGCTTAGCAAAACTCTTTGCTATTGTTCAGTACCCTTTTTTTTTTTTTACTTTCCATAATAATTCCTTGAAGTTCGTTCATTCTTAAAGGAATTTTGGACTTTGAGCCCAGAGTGGTTATTGCAAATTTGTAAAAATGAGCAACTGCATGGTGACTTCTTGAAAGTGGAGTGCCTGTTGGAGATGATGGGACAAACCCAATCCATACGTCAGTGATGCATCTGGCAGCACAGCCTGGCATTTAAGCAGTCTGTATACAACCAAAGCAAGGGACAGGGTGAGCAGCGCTGTCACTTCAGAGAGGCACCAGAAGGGACACATGCTAGAGCTGTTGGCCTTCTCCAAAAGGAGGACCTGCAGATCTCTAGGGATGCAGGAGTGTTTGCTGAAAGGAGCTGGAAGGAGCCCAAAGAATCACAGAACCACAGAATCACAGAATGTTCGGGGTTGAAAGGGACCTCTGTGGGTCACCCAGTCCAACCCTCCTGCCGAAGCAGGGTCACCTACAGCAGGCTGAACAGGACCTTGTCCAGGCGGGTCTTGAATATCTCCAGAGAAGGAGAATCCACAACCTCCCTGGGCAACCTATTCCAGGGCTCCGTCACCCTCAAACTGAAGAAGTTCTTCCTCATGTTCAGATGGAACTTCCTCTGCTTCGGTTTGTGCCCATTGCCCCTTGTCCTGTCGCTGGGCACCACTGAAAAGAATCTGGCCCCATCCTCCTGACACCCAACCCTGAGATATTTATAAGCATTTAGAAGGTCCCCTTGCAGCCTTCTCTTCTTCAGGCTGAACAAGCTCAGCTCCCTCAGCCTTTCCTCACAGGAGAGATGCTCCAGTCCCCTCGTCATCCTCGTAGCCTTCCTCTGGACTCTCTCCAGTAGCTCCTCATCTTTCTTGAACTGGGGAGCCCAGAACTGGACACAGTACTCCAGATGAGGCCTCACCAGGGCAGTGTAGAGGGGAAGGAGAACCTCCCTCGGCCTGCTGGCCACACTCCTCTTGATGCATCCCAGGATCCTATTGGCCTTCTTGGCAGCCAGGGCACACTGCTGGCTCATGGTCAATTTGTCGTCCACGAAGAAGAGGGAAGGGAGGGCAAAGAGTTGCCAAAACAGGCTCCAAAGTGTCTTGCTGTGACAGTGACCATGTGCTTACAACAAACTGTCCAGGAATGAGTTCCAGCTCAAAAAAGGCCGCCGCTTAGTGGAGGCTATTTGGCATGCCTGCCTGAATAACATATACACTGGGATGGTGGCAGGAGTGTCATAATCCACTTAAACCTGGTTCTTAAAAGCTGAAGCTCACGTCTTACAGAGAGTCAGTCATGTGCAGTTCCACCCCATTGATCCCACTTATGGTCTATTATTCCAAGAGCTTTTCTTAAGCCCAGTGTCCTTACTAGTCTTCTAACAGAGAGAGTTTCAGACAGAAGAAAGACAGGAAATTCATTTAATATATTCACTTTTCAGACATATTCATTCAGTTCTCCACATCTTAATGTTCTGCATTGATCCAGTGATAACTGGACCATGTGTGGGGGTGCCAGCAGTATCCAAATTTGTGCAAATACCCGTGAAACATGCCTTGTTATGCATAGTTTGGCAGTTTGGTTTAGGTAGTTTGCCAAGATGAGACAGGAGCCTTATCAGAAGGAGACAGAAAATTCTCAGGCAAATTTGGGAGTTGACTTTTGAATTAGGAGTGTTGACAGGCACAGATCCCTCTGTCTGGTAATTATCAATTCTTTGACTTATAGCTGCAGAGCAAATCCAAGAGTCTTCAGAATTCGGCTGGGCAGGAGGTGTGTTCAAGACTTGGTTCTCCAGAGCCTGTTCTAGTTCTGCCGTTCTGGTTCTGACTTTGGTCTGAAAGTGCAAGGGTCATTTTCCCATGCTCCTGAAATCTCAGAGCAGCATCTGTCGCTCGTGAAACATTTCCACCCAACACAGGAGAAATTTCAAAGCATATCTGACAAGATTGTGACATTGTCAAACCAGAATATGAATTCAGCACTAGACTACATTTAGTCCAGACCCAAAACACTGCCTAGGAAGTTTTAGAGGTGCTGCTGAGACAGTGGCCTGTTTTCCCTCTCAGGTGTCTGTGGGGTTTTTTGTCTTTTTCTCATCCATGCATCACTTGGCTCTGTCAGATAATGAAGTAGCTGTGATCATCTCCAGTCCTGAGGACACTCATGTCTTTGTGTTAGTATCTTGTATGATTGCTTCAGCACCAGACAATACATTTAGACACTGGTAGGAATATGATCGGACACAAGGTGAATGTCAGTTTTTCTTGAAGTGGAAAACTTACTCAATTTTCTGCTAAATTATTCTGTCCCTATCGGCAGTTTGTTATTTCCACAGACTTGGCTCATAAATATTGGATGTCTGCCTAGCTGGGAAACTGCATTTCCATTTTCAACACCTGCTATGTGCTAGACTTCTGTGAGAGGGCTAGCTAGTTTTCTGCAAGGATGGGATACTTACAGTTGGCATTGTTACCCGTGACTATTGTTAAGAAGTGGTTAATGCTCGTCTCAGTTTTACCATTCCTGCAAGACGACTTCAGTTTGCTATTAATTTTGAAGTATGTTTGGAATTCTTACGTGACTTTTGTTGTTCTTGCGATGTAACCACGTAACCATATCTCGTGCAGACTATAAAAGATTCTACGCTCTTCCTTATAAACCCAGGCTACAATTTGCTCAGCCAATATCTCCCTTCACACCCACTCTTTCACATTGTGTTTGTTAGTGACTGTTTAGCAAGACGTAAGCATTTGCACTTCATGGTGCTGCATCTATAGAAGCTGCAGAGTATTTGGCAGGTCTACTGAGGTATTATGTAAAGAGACGACATTTTTGACAATTGTAATTATATACGGTTGTGCACAATTATTCATGGAAGCTCTGAAACCATCATTATGTATTTTGTTTACCAGATTTCAACAACTATTTTAGTAAGACAGACAGATTCAGGGCTAAATCTATTCTCTGACAGGCTGGCAAACCTGGATTTGTGCCCGTACGCAGCATGGGTACAGAATCAGTAAGATATCTTGGGGTTCTCTTACACAATGATACATAAATATGTAAATGCTGAACTGTTTCCCCCCAGCCTTGCCAGAACACAACGAAATACAGTGTCCTCTTAGTGCTATACACCATGGATGTATCCTTTCCTACCTGCTGTTTACCTTTACCCTAAGTCCGAGACCTGCAAGGGCAACTCAGGGGCATTCCTTCACAGTCTCAGTAGCCTTGACTCAATCAACAGATGCACACAGGCATGTATTATTTCATTAACATGGCAGATCAATGCATACCTTGCAGCCTAGTGCAGCCTAAGATGCTGTTTTCCTTTCCTGTAGTTTAGGAAATCCAGAAAACTTTAACTGGTTGGATTGGCTGTCAGTTATATTTAGAATCTGTTACTTTTTGCTTCCCAGTGAGTTTACAAAGACAATGAATAGACCTTTATGTATAACTTCAAATAACATATCACAGCATCTCTGTGCAAGGGGTGAGCAAGATGTACACTAGCCAAATATGAACACTACTACTGGACTGTAATTTAAACGTGGTTCATTGCTCAAAGGCATTGTTGTGGAGGCTCTGTGTATTGTACATGTAGAGCTCATACATGAGACACACCTCTCTCCCCTTTTGCAGCGGCCCTAGAGTTCTCGAAAAGAAAAAAGATCCAGTCAAGAAAATCACACAAATGGACACGAAGAGATCACCATTCTCTTGCTCACAGACTCTCCCCTGTAAATAAACATCTGTTTATCTATCCTGTTCTGAGTGGCTTCCAGTGGTGAAAACTGTACACGTTTTCTAAGCAATCTGTTGCTGTGCTCTAGCATCCATAGCTGTTAGAAGGACATCCTGTGCTGGCCTGATCCTTCAGCAGCAGTAAATATCTTGCTTCACAGTCATGTAAGAGGGTCAAAAATTGTTCTGGTAATTTGAGTTCATCATCAGTGGAGGAAATCTACATGGCAAGATCTGGAAAACATGAACTATGACTTCTCTCATGCAAAATACCTTGTCAACACCATATACATATGCCATTGAACTATAAAGCAAGATTAGACATAGGCTATTTGTTGCAATCTCACTGGAACAACTTTTCATAGAGAGGCTGGGTCAAATTCACTTTTCTGAATGTCTTAAGAGCCTTTTGAGACACCTGAAACATTCATGCAAAGCTTGGCCTAGTTTATGATATGCCCTTCTAGAGTGGTGTGCCTCATTGGAGGCTATGCAGAATTCCTCTGGGCCTGTTAAACGGAAATAGACACCGGTGGATGAGCACCTGAGTAAAGTGCTTAGCTCCCTATGACAGTTACAAGGCAAATAGTCTTTACTAGACTGTCTCCTGTGTTGAGAGGCTTCTGGAAATATCTGCACTGATCATCATGTTTTCTTGGCTCATATCTTTTTTTTTCCTTCATGAAACAGCCACTTACAAACACAGATATAAACACAGGTCTTAGCCTGTAGCCAGGTTATATTAGTAACAGGATTTGGTGGGAAAGCCAACAGAATTTTGCTGGACAGGTCATTAATATCTTTTTCTGCATCTTGTGATCTCTTATTGTCAATGCAACGTTCAACTTCTTCCTCAGGTTCGCACTTGTGGTTATCCTCCATTTCTTAATGCTTTGATAGTATTAGTACCAACAGCACTGTTCATAGCCCCACTTGCTAATTCTCACGGTTGTATCATGTAGGCAAGGCTCCTCATCCATACGGTACAACTGTGGAAATTAGAATCATGGAGTTAAAACGACTGATGAGCACGGTGGCAGGAGATTCCTGTACTTAATAGATTGGCTGCTACAGCCTTCAAGTACGGGTTTAACTTGCAGCTGGTGGGAGAATAAAGATGAAAATGCAATTTCCTGCTGCCCAGACTTAGTGAAATACACCTGGGAATGAACAGGACTAGGGAACACAATTGTCTGGAGTCCTTGAAACGGAGGCTGAGTGGCACATATGTTTTGCTGCGGAGCTTTCCATAGAAGCACATTCATCTGCTGTGTTCATTCCTCTGGACTATGCTAAAGGTTATCACTGTTCTAGCTTTTATACTAGTTTCGAACATTTACGCATTAATCAGCAGAGATATGGCACTGAACTTTTCCTTGGAACTTCTGCATATTTACTGTCTTGCATGACATATGTATATATCATTACTGGATGTTGATAAGAACAAACGAGAAGGAAATATTTAACAGACGCAAACAAGCACTATACTTAGTGTATGATTTATAAGTTTAAAATGGAGTCCAAATGCTAGTGGTGGGAGCCTTGTAAACTGCATATGCAGTATTATGTTCTGCATCACCACTTAAAAATGAAAAATTAAACATCACTTCCATTTACTTAGGCTGCAATTAATATCTTCAGTGCTTTATGAATTACTGAGAGATGATTTCATGCCAAACTAAAAGCAAAAAA
Organism: Opisthocomus hoazin; assembly: GCF_030867145.1. Classification (NCBI taxonomy): domain Eukaryota; kingdom Metazoa; phylum Chordata; class Aves; order Opisthocomiformes; family Opisthocomidae; genus Opisthocomus; species Opisthocomus hoazin. The sequence continues at coordinate 151,430,068 of NC_134414.1, forward strand.
ATAAAAAACCCAGACACCTACAAGAAAACTCAAGTCTCTCCACTTTACGAGACTTTTCAAGTCAGAGGACAACATATGCTTCTGCCATCGCAGTGTAGTCCAGCCCAAGACAAGACAAAACAAAGCATTGCAGAGTACATGAAAGCAAATTATCTCACTGGGAAAGTCCTTTACAGGTCACTCCTGAAAGGCAAGGAAATTGATCTTCATTTTCAGCCCTCTCCAAAATAATCACTTAGCAGCATTGCAGAAGGTTGGGTCAAGTAGTCTCAGCAGGAGATGGAACCAATGGAAACACTTTCCAGTGTCAGACTTCTCTCTATGACAGCTACAAATGGGGGTTTTAATGAAAAAGAGCAGTGAAAAAGATGAAAGGTAGTTTTCATATAAAAAGAAAGCATAAAAGGAGAGAACATTCCTTCAGAGAAAGCAAAGCAAAGAAAACGTAATCAATTTTCTCTGCCCACTCTTAAAGTGAAATCATTAGGATCCCACAGACCAATCCAAATGAAATTAATGGAGAGATTCCTGAGGACTTTGGTGGACTTTGGAGTTATACTGAACTTCTGGTGTTTAGTGAACAGGCTGCTGGCATGTGGGTAGGAGCGATCCAGTCCTGTCCACATTATTCCAGAAATAATACAAGCAATTGATCACAGACCTATGGGGTCATGCCCTGCTTGTCCCACAGAAGAAACTAGGTAGGCTTTTGTAGCGGTGACCGTTTTCTTCCTCTCTCCCATTCACACTGATTGTGAACTGAAAAGCAGGCATACAAAGCAAGACAACACTGTTGAGGCAGATGATAGAAAATAAGAGGTAGAAGAAGCTACGCTAGCTGGTGAAGTTATGGTGCTTGGGGAGACATGAAGCATTGCTGAGATGGAGTGTTTACAGAAAAATTCCCACAGCTCATATTTGCGTTATGTATTTATAAATTCCTGGAACTCAATTTTATAGGGTTTTTGATTAATGGCTGTACTGCAGTTCAGCTCCAAGCCAGTTGAACTTACTGTACTGGAACTGAGCAAGATATACACTAGCCAAATATGAACACTACTACTGGACTGTAATTTAAAGGTGGTTCATTGCTCAAAGGCATTGCTGTGGAGGCTCTGTGTATTGTACATGTAGAGCTCAAAGCTGAAGGAGGGCCTCCCAGAAGCCACCTTAAAATCACAGTCAGATATGTGTTTGTCTCCTCCATGGCAGAAGAGGTGACGGACAATGAGAAATGCTGTGATTTCCCCATCATTTTTTCAATAAAGTGGGTGCAGCTCTTGTTGATGTACGGATTCTCCTAATTATATATTTATGTCACTTCAATCACAGTATCTTCCAGGAACATGGCCAAATGCTCAATTTTCTTATGCTGGTGGCGTATGCCAAGTGTTCCCACACTCTGGTATTTAACATTAATGCTGTTTCTCCCACACTTCAAAGAAGACATCTGTGGTTATGGCTGGCAAATGCCTACTTAATTGTTGATTATCATAATGATATAGTAAAAGTAGTCTCATTCTGTTGAGGTGGGAGTCACTTCATTAAATACAGGCCTTATGGCTATTATGATTTGTAAGGTGAAACTTGATGCTTGTAATCTTTTGGTGTGCCAACTGGAGTCAAATGAAGGCAATGTAAAACAAAAACTGGATGAGAAATCTGAAGATTTGCCAGCATTGAGAGAAAGTTCTATGGTCCCTTGGATTGTGGTCTTCCCAGAAAATGCAGCCCTCGGCTGCAAGATGGAATCACTTTAGAAGGCGTAATCTCTGTTCGATCCCAGAGCTGCTATGTGAGAATAGGATCACTGGGATATTTGGCCCACTCTCTTACAACCACTTCTAGTGAATAATAAAGCAGAAGATTGATAATTGTTGTTGATAATACAAATCTTTAGAAAACACAACGAACATTTGTACCTCCTTTGAAAGCACATGAGTTAAGGCAACTAAATCTGTTTCATCTCACTTCTTTAAGAGTATAGCATAAAGATGAAGCTGCATGTGTAATTTGGTAAAAGCTCAGACTCTCTCTGTTAAGAGAATAGTCTCTTCTTCCATACTACGTGTAACAACAAGAGCAAAAAGCAGCCCACCCCTCTACACACAGAGTAAATCCTGGAAAACTGAATTTGTAAGCAAAAATTAATACTGAAGAGTTGTTTCTAAGAAAGATTTTCTCCTTTTGTAGTTTGGCTTTGTGTTTTTAAAAACATGAAACAGTTGCAATGATGCTGGCTTATTAAATAGCCCCAGTCCAAAAAAACTGAAGAAGTATAGAGTTGCTGAAATTCATTTAGTTACTCTTTTGCAGAGTAATGGGATTGACATGAAGACAAGGCTTAGTCTGGTTTTAATGAAAATGTTACTAGTTGTTATGACTGCTTGCATTTGGATGAATGTTCTTTATTGTTAAGTCAAAAACATTATACATAGGTAATAAGCATGATCTATTTATGGCAGAATTACATCTTTTTTTTGTTTTGTTTGTACTGGGTTTCTTCAGTACTCATCTTCAATTAGCTTCATTTTTACTTTGCTCTTATTTTCTTTGAGCTTTCCAAAGCATAGAGACTGTTTCTCCTTACTCAGGGCACTATTTTGAAAGATAACTGTTTGGAGTGACTTATGTGTTTCTTTTTAAAACAAACTTTCATTCATTTCTATTGAAGTCCTTGGTTTCCAGATGGTTCAAACATAAAGCATCATTTTTCTTGCTGTGCCACAATGTCTCTTGCACTGCTGTGATGGTTTAGTCACAACTAAAGGCTGTCAAGCAAATGAGACTGACTTGTTACTTCAGAAGTCCCTGCTGCACGATTTAAGTGTGCGAAGTAGGTCAGCCACCAGGCTGACATTGCAGCAGACGGTCAAGCTCTAATAGGAGTGACAGACAGTCATGAAGTTGCCACTTTAATGAGTGGATACTGGGAAAAAAATTACAGTTGGAGTATGTTAACTCTGGAGAAAAAAAGTGGTGCTTTAAAGACAAAAGGCAAAGACATCAAGAATGTGTTCATATATTTATAGACTGTCAAGGTTTTAGATTCAGGTACATTCCCAGGCTTCCCAGGCTTTCAAAGTAGGGATGATGTGAGGTAGTGTGAGTGTATTTGAAAGTAACAGAAGTTAGAGTTGACCCTAAGGATTTGGATGAATGTGGTATGCAGAAGACCATTCACACTGGATAGTTAACTTCTTCTCCAGCTGGTGATCCGTGCCATCTTGGATGTAGTCATGTCTGGGAGTATCAGGGACCAGAAGGGTGGAGGAGTCATGAGTGACCTCACTCTTTGACTCCCAGAACTAACATCTCTTCGACACAGTACTTATATGAATGACGTAAAGAAAGGGAAGCCCCCACCGTTTGGTATAGCTGGGGGTATCGTGGATTTAGAGGATAAACTCTGGTCTCCAGTATCTGGACATAATGTATTACTGAAAATACGAAGGATTAGGGAATACCAGAGGGATCATGTATTTTCTTTCTGACTAATTAAGTAATTTTGAGCAAGTATTCCCAAAGGTTTCCCCACTGTTTCTCACAGCTTTATCAGTCCGATTCCATCTCAACAAAAGGAGACAGACAGACTCCCACTGACTTCTTTTGGAGCTGGATTGCTCCTGAAACATGCTGCATGCAACATATACATCTGTTTGCTTAGAAGCTCAAAAATAGCTAAAAGCATATTAACAAAGTGCATGGATGCTCACTAATTTGAGTTCTTTTTGCATAATTTATATGTATTTTATGATTCATGTTTCTGGCTGTCAGATCATAAACAAATCACCAATATAAAAGGTGTAAAAAATAAGGAAAAACACAGGATCACAGTCTCTGATTACATCATGTGTCCTGTATGAAAGGAGAACAAGGTCAGTCTGCCTTATGGACCAGTGAAACTATAACCACTTAACAATATTCGTACTCATAATTCACTTCTGTATGCCCATTTTTTAGGGTGATACCTTTTTTATTCACTAACATACTTTAAGTCTAGCAACTAGAAGCCACGTCAGTGCTTTCTTTTGTGAATTTCTTGTGAAAATTTGAGGAAAGGACTTTCTGAAACATATTGCAGTGATTCTATACAATAACCAAGAAACATGCTTGTTTTTTTGCAGACAAACTTGTCAGCAGAAGGTAGTTCTACACAAACTTTTGTGCTAAATCTCATAGAGCTATGGTTTATCTGTGTAGCTAGTATCATACTGGATTCTACTTTTTATCCATTCAGCATTCCATGAAAGCTGCATCTTTGCCAGTCAACACAGTAACAGGACTTGTCCAAATGGTAGATGCAGAGCGTAGAGGCAGAGCGCTCACCTCAGCATGTTACAGATCTCTTTGGTAATCCATTCTGAGATCTGCAAAGGCACCAAAACACTTTTGGCAACGGAAGGAATGGGCACCTTTAGATGAGTTTGAAAATCTGACCCATGATGCTGCTTTTTCCTCTTTGTTTCCAGAGGTGATGACTCACTGAAAGGAATTGAACAAGTTTATGTTCCTTCTTGAACTCACATTTCAGCTAAGTCATCACTGTGAGGTTTCACTGTATGGAGGAGGTGCAGATCTACAAGTAAACTTCACTGATATTATTGTGATCACCACAAACATTTTCTCATTGATAACAAAAAGGAGTCAATACACATTTTTTCTAGTGCTTACACATGATCATGTAAACACTTTCTGAGAATGACGACAGTCACATTTTGATTTAGCTGAAATTGATTCTACATGGCCTTATGTAAAACCAAATAAAGATATGTGATCAAAAAGTAGTGTCTGAATAACTTATTAGCAAAATCAATATCACGTTTACATGAACAACCCAAATATGTTATCTACCATATCATGAGCAAAAGACACTGTTAATATCCTTCCAGAGGTGAGTGGTTTCACACCTTTCCCAAGCACCGTTCAGGCTACCCACAAACCACGTGACCACTGCCTACATCAATCATCAGTCTACCAGGTCTGCATCTAGCAATATCATTTACAGCTGTATTCATGTAAACCATTATTACAGATATTCTGCAGCTAGGAAAATGGTGGCAAGCAATAACCTCGCTTTCCCTAGGTTTTATTTTTAGTTTTTGTGACACAGATGAGTGAAATGCACAGTTGAGACAAATATCTAAATATATTTTTGCCCATACATGAATAAGTCCAGCAAGCCTTGAGTACAAGAGCCGTCTTCATCTCCCACAGCAGCTCCCACAACAAATCTAGTCTCTCATTTTTTGTTGTATCATTGAGATGAAGTTAATTGCTACTATTATTCACATTTCACAGGTAGAAAAGTAGCTTTAGAAAGCTTCAATCTTCTTCTACTTCAGAACCACTAAATGCACTCTGTCTACCCAAGGTCAAAACTGCAACAAAGGCGAAACAAACAAAAAACTTCAACTGTGCTACTCAGAGTCAACTTCAGTAAATATATCTCAAACTAACATGTTTTGTCTTTATTGATATAGCACTGTGGCAGCTACATGTTGATCAGTAATGCTACAGTAAAAAAATTAAGTTAATTTTAGCAGTGTAAACAAGTCCTTAATGTCTTTCCCAAATTTACAAAGGCAATTCCCAGGGTAGTTAGGAACTGAACACAGGTTACTGACCTTAACCACTGGACACTCATTTCTGACTAGCTGAACACTGAGAAGAAATCCTGCAAAATTTCTGGGAACTGTCAGCTTTCAGTCGGCCTCAGCTGTACTGCTAGTCATGAGCATTCAGAAAGCCACCAATGCCGTATGCGTTATGCTGAAAGCCAGTTCTGGTAAGACTGTGGATGTTTCTTTGCAGCATTTCTTCTAAAACTGTATGAAAAGTAAGATTTTAAATTTATTGCATGTTATTCATTTAGTTACGGTGGATTTTTAATTGTTATTGCTATTGCAATAACATCTGGAGGCCTTCACTAGGATCTGGACTCACTGCCCCAAGACTGTGTAAGATGCAACTTTTCTGAGTTACAGTGAATGAGACCCCGCAGACTTCATCATGTAAGGGGAGAGGAAGTGGGGACATGCTTCTGGCATCTGGGGCTGGCAGGCAACCAAGATGCTCTGGGATTGTCCGATGGGCACATGTCCAGTCAGGAGAAGGGCCATAGCACTAGGCTACAGCTGAAAATAAAAGCTTCTCGTAAGGCTGCTTTCACACGCAACACCATGAGGTGAAATACTCAGCTGCAACGCAGGCACAAGACATTTCTCCTGCTCTGTGACCTCAGTTAATCCAGCGTGCAGGTTCACAGAGCAGGAAAGAGGCCGCGGCGTTGATCGATAAAGACAGGAGGTTTGGCTTGCTCGGGGGTGATAGGAGCCTCACACTTAGTGCTCAAGATCTGACAGAGCTCACGTACCGCCATGAAGACGTCTGCCTCCATCCTACAAAGCTCTGAATCCTACAGAAAGGATTTAACATGTGGCTTAAGAAAACCATGCAGGGAAGGGGAAGGCTGACAAGAGACAAGGTTAGATTTATGTACGTAACGGGGTGCTCAATTCACAGACATGCCCTCAGGCAATCCATACCAGAAAACACAGCAGTAAGTTGTACGTGGAAATATATATTTTTTCTTATTGAAACTGTAAACAGTGATGACAGCTGGGAGAAGAAAAAAGATGGGTAGGAGAGAGGAGAGGAGAGATTTTTTCAAAATTTCTTGTGAAGAAAGAAATTTTACAATCTCAGAACTGGTGAAAAAGTGCACTGACATCAAACCATAAAACAGATCCTGCCTGACACATGCTGACAATCGAGGTTTGTCGTGTTTTTTCACTGGATGATATTGTTTCACAAAGCATTGGAATATTTTCAGTTAAGGGCCAGATCCTCACAGTGATGCAAACCAGAGTAATGACAGTAGTCAGTGATGTTGTGCTACAGAAGATCTGGCCCTCTAGGCAAAGTTCAAATGCTGGTATTATTAGACAAAAAGGACTTCCAAGGCTTTTAAATACTTTTCCCTCATGTCTTTTGACAATATTTTTCATTCTTATGATTCCATTATAATGATATTAGCCTTCAGGTCATTGACTTGCTAGTATTTTGCAATCAGACAAGATTCTCACTTTGTAACAACCACACCATCCATCCCAGTCTTCCCATATTCCTAAGAACATGTTGAATCAGAGAAGTCCAATCAATTAAATTCAAACCGTGTGGAAGGAAAGCCTATTCACTTCAAACAATTAAACAATTTGTGTTTCTAAACGTATATTATGTTTGTTTATTTCTATTAAACTTCAAGTCAAGCATGCTGTTTTGATCTGTTGAACCCAAAATATTTTCAGATGGTCAACTTGTAAACTTTTTGATGTTGACTCATGTTTTTTTTTGCAGAATTCATGACTTTTAACTCTTTGAGTCTCCCTTAGATTTTGATTCTTCTCCTCAATTTTAAACCTCAAACTCCATTTAATTTCATCTTTGTAACTGAAATATGTTCCAGTGGTTTAAAGGATTTTTGCCATTTTGCAATGCCAAGACTTAGCTATAAGAAGTTATCACTTACTTTGTTTATTTATGTGTTTAATCTTGTTTCCTTCTCTATGTACAATTCTAGTTTATATAGTTTCTTACGCTCTCCTCATCTGCTGAGCATGTGACTGCACTTTGATTGGTGGGATTTTGTAAAATTTTCTTTTATTTCAAATGCATATTCTACTCTTTTTTACATTAAAGATGACTGTTCCGCGAAGTAAGCTCTTTTCTGGCCTTAAACAGGCTGACAGGGTCCTGCAGCCTACAGAGAAATGTTAGCATTGCAGTAGACTTTTCCTGAGTGTGAAGAGAGGGTTTTTCAGCCCTTCATGAAGGGTTCCGAATCATGTATCCTATAGAAAGAGATCAAGATAATGATATAGAACATAAATACCCCAAAAGCATTTGTGCAGGGCCTGATTGTTACACCATTCAAGCTGGAATGAAAGTGCTAAATCAAAGCACAGGCTCTGGGTACTGTGGCATGTTGAGTTCAAAACTGATATCCTGTCACAAACTTTGGCTTCTTGATCTTTGTTTATGCCAGAAAGCCAATTTGTACTCAAAGGCAAAACACACACTATTTCTGAATACTACAGAACTGTTGCATCTGAAATCATGTTTGAGCGGATGTCAGACTGTCACTCCTCCACTACCAGAAAAAATCTAATACAAGTAACTAAGAACTTAACACGAACTTCTTCTGTACACCTTAAATAACACCATCTCAGCTTTGCAAGCTATACATCAGCTCAAGAACTGCAGTAGAGCTGTCAGCCTCAGTTGTTCTCTGCAATTTTGCTACATTTTCTGCATTCTGGGCTGAGAATGGATTGAGAGCAGCCCTGAGGAGGACTTGGGGGTGTTGGCTGATGAGAAGCTCAGCATGACCCAGCAGCGTGTGCTAGCAGTCCCGAAGGCCAACCGTATCCTGGGCAGCATCAAAACAAGCGCAGGTCAAGGAAGGTCATTCTGCCCCTCTACTTCACTCTGGTGAGACTCCATCCAGAGCCCTGCGTCCAGCTCTGGAGCCCTCAGCACAGGGGAGGGAGTCGATCCAGAGGAGGGCCACAAAAATGATCAGAGGGCTGGAACACCTTGCCTATGAGGAAAGGCTGAGAGCTGGAGTTGTTCAGCCTCGAGAGAAAAGGCTCTGGTGACACCTTATAGCAGCCTTCCAGTACGTGAAGGGGACCTATAAGAAAGATGGAGAGGGATTTTATACAAGGGCATGTAGTGATAGGACAACGGGTAACAGCTTCAAGGTGAAAGAGGGTAGATTTATGTTACACGTAAGAACTAAATTTTTTACTATAAGAGTGGTGAGGCACTGGAAAAGGTTGCCCAGGGAAGTGGTGGATGCCCGAACCTTGAAAGTGTTCAAGGCCAGGCTGGATGGGGCTTTGAACAACCTGGTCTAGTGGAAGGTGTCCTTGCCCATGACAGGAGGGGTGGAACTAGATGATCTATAAGGTCTCTTCCAACCCAAACCATTCTATGATTCCGTGATTCTATGATTTTATGATTCTATCATTCAAAGCCTGGTCTCCTATGCCCACCTGGGCTAAGGTTTTCAGGAACTTCTCTGGAGTCAGAAAGTATCTGCTTAGCTACATAGGAAGAGAGGCCTATGTTTGCAACTGTTATCTATCTGGAAGCTATTCTGCAGACATGGCAGAGAGGAACATTTTCCACCATTGCTCAGGACTATTGATGGAATAAATGTCAGGAGGAACTGGGGCCACGGCAGAGAGAATGAAATAATGGTTGTGCACTACAGAGACCCAGAGGCTACAACAATGACAATGGGGTGAAAATCAGAAGTGTTTCTCTATGTCTTAGCAATACATCGTCCATCTCATCCAATCTGTGTCAATTTCTGTAATACATGAGGCTTATGTGGTGATACAGTCTGTGTGTCTGTTCATACGTCCCTCCCAATAAGTTTTTAACTTGGCCATTGTTAAGGGAGGATCTTAAGGTGGTTGGCTTTTATGAAGGGCATGGAAACGGCCAGAGAGAAAAGATGGGAATGCTATGTTAGATATCCCACTGAGGGAAGACCAAAGAGAAACTTGTAGACTTCAGTACCAGACAATTGACCCAGCATAAAAAGTTAAGTACGTTCAAACTGCAGTAGAAGTTTCAATTTCAGTTCGACTTTTTTGGAGACCAAAGAATCCAACTACAACACCCTAAGCTACAGTAAAACAAACTTCATGATTGGTGCTACTCAAGGAAGTGTACTACTGCAGACTGATTTTAGCCATCAGGAGCTCAATGTGCAATAGCTCAGCAGGTCCAAACCCAGAAGCTTGTCTGGCTACTGCTTACAATGTCTTTTTTCAGTCCGACTCTGTCATACCACAGGCCTCCTGTAGGCCTCAGGCAGGTCAGCATGTCTCTGCCAGTTTTTCACCTGCAAAACAGAAATAATTGGAGTACAGTTCAGCTACATGGGAATATCATGAAAGTAAATACTATAAAGGTTCCAAATTACAAGTTTTATATAGTTAAGGAGAACAGAAGGGGTTGTCTAGAGCTAAAATTCTGCCAGTTGCCTCTGCCAACAAAGCTCTCTAACGGAATGACAGCACATGACAAGAAAAGGGATTTAGCTGGAGACATGCTCTTTCCCAAGCGTAAACTGTACAACACAAGGACTTTGCAGCAGCATATCTGTGTCAGTGCTGTACAGGTAAAGCTTGTTTTACAGAGACTGTTTTTTAAAAAACAAAAGAACTATGCAGGAAAAACTAGTGCAGATCAGCTGAGTGTTTTCCAGGTTGACTCCATGGGCCCAGTACTCCTTGTAAGCAAAAGCCACCAGAGCCATGATCATGCTTTGTGTAGATATAGCTACCTTCCACAAGTAAAGCAGACTAAAGGAGTAAAAATCCATTTTTGCCAGGGCAAATTCAGAGACTCTTCTGCCAATATGATTGTGTTGATGGCAAGGAGAAGTAGTTCAGTCCCTGACTAATTCTAGTATAAAACACTGCATCTCTGACATAAGCTCCATCAGAATTTCATAGCTGAACTGGTGCAACTTTTCTATGTGGTCCACTTCAAAATTGTTTCTTTCATCTTTTTTCTACCTGTAAAACAAGCACAAGATAAACTGATAGCAAGCAGATTAACCCACTGAAAAGATATTGCATCAGGACTGTAGATTGGAATATTTGAAGAATGTGAATATTGGGAGAATAGAATGACAACGAGAGGGGCCCCTCTCTTGCCACTTTTACTTGATTTGCGTAAGTTTAATTGCATCAGCTGCAGTGGAGTTTCCCCCAGTCTAAACTGGTGTTAGAGGGAGAGTTGAGGCATAGGGAACACTGAGAGTCTACAACAAGAATTTTTTAATTATCTAGTAAACTGAACAGTCTGGGCAATTTTTAAGAACATACACTTCTTACACAGAAGCCTGATGGGAAGGCATCAAGAAAATAATGCTTGTGGAGATCCAATTTATTCCAAGAAAAAAGTATCAAATGGAATATTTGCCCAGGAAGAAATTTGTGTTGTATGCAAGGCATAGAAAAATACTTGGGAAACCAGTGCTAACAAAAAAAGTCCTCTTTGTCATCTTTTCCAGAGAATAACAACCAAGAAAAAAGAAGATAATAAGCTTCTGTGTTGCATTACTTCAAAAATTCACTTGAATGAAAGCAAGTAGTATAATAATGAACTACGTCAGAGAGCACTGTTCAATTAGAGGTAGAATTTAAGGGAGTTTATAATAGCAACACTTACAAAGAAAGACTTGGTTAAGCTTATTTTTACGGGAAGGGGAAAAAAGTTGTGGTGAGTTAAATGACATTTATAAAATAGGAAGGTCTGATCAAACTGATCCAGATTAGTCCTCCACAGCAGTAAGACCTTAAAATTAGGTCATGGGGATGAAAGGGGAATTTAGTCTAAACTATTTCATACAAAGGCTATGTGACATATGGAACATGTTACTCTAAAGAGTAACTAAAGCAAGGAGCATGAATGTTTTCAAGGAAGAAAATGGCAGAGAACTGCATAAGGAAATTTCCGACCACGGAAGCTTCAAAAGGAATACAATTCCTATTTATTTATGTATTTATTTAGGGTAGTCAACCATTATCTACATTCTGAAGGGAAATTATGATGAGCATTATTTCTTCTTCTTTCCCTCTTCCTAACTGTGGTGTTTGTGGGATTTTGTTTGTTTTGTTTTCATTAGAAAGGCTGCAATTTTTACCTTCCCAGAACACACAGGACAAACACTAATAAAATGCTAATGGCTATGTACTTTCTTTCAATATGCAATGGTTTAAAATCTTCATTCTTTTTATTTATTTTTTTTTTTTTGCTTTCACTCACATTTTTATGAGTGTGAAGAATTTTTAGTACAAAATCAGCACTTTACTTCTTTTTACATATCTGGAAAAACTCCATGTCCTGAAAATGTTCTCATAGCTTAGTCTGTCTAGAATTAGACACAAACAGGCAATCACCAGAACAAGTCATGGGACAGTTTGTGATAGTACTGCTGGTCCTATGCTGTTGTACACGAGTTCCTTGAACAAGTTCTTACTCATCCTCCCTGCTAGGTATCTCAGGTACTGTCTCCTGCATTACATAATGGCCTGAAGAGGTATAGGGCTTTTGTGATCACTGTATATTGAGTGTTAACCTGTAATGTAATATTTTAAGGCAAATGCAAGGACTAAACTAAGTAGAAAAAGCAAAAAGCCGAAAACAGGCTGAAACTGCAGCCTCTCATCTGAACACTTTCAGCCTGTAGGAGAAACCAGATTTCAATCACAGCCCCAGAATGGCTAATTCACAGTGGTGCAGATTTACCTCACCTGACACAAAGCACACCACTTGGACAACTTGGCAGAGATAGGCAGGATGGATATTTGCCTTCAGTGTGCACATTGGAAAGGATTTGAAGTTAACTCTCAGTGATGCAAGGGGTTTAAATCCCTCAACACAACTGTGGGGTTTTGGAACTGCAATTGAGGGAAAATATTGAAAATTAATCCAGACTTTAATTTCAAATCTTGAACCTAAGACGTTATTGTAGTATGACAATTTCTTTTCAGTTAGAAACAAAGGAAAGAAAATTGAGAGCCTATTGTCTTCATACTGTGAATAAAACTCTCTTTTCCACTGACAAAACCTGCAGGTTAGGAAGAAGGCAGTGAAATTGCAAGACATTTTTGTGGAACGACATTTGCATTTTAAGGTATTTCTTTCACTAGAGTGTAGACAGAGTAGACCCCTTTCCTGCAGTATTGTTATTTTCTTCCTTTCACATAGCTGTAGACCATCCGAGTCAGCAAAACAAATGACTCCAAGTTTCACAGCATAGATTCATGTTTTCCCCAAATTTAAGGGAAAGGAAAGAATTAGGAGAAATGATGACCTTAGTTTCAGCTTGTACATTGAACACAGAAAAGAGGACAAGAAGACAGCTTGGTTTTACCAACTTGCTGTTTCAAAATTTCCATATGCTTCCTTCATTCACTTTTGTTAGAGATCTGACATGGAAAGATCTTTTGAACGCAGAGTCACATTTTCTTCTAACTTGTACCAATGTAAATCTGAAGTAGCAGCACTCAAGCCAATAGAGTAATTTTAGGTCTAAACAAGCAACTTAATCATAAGCCACTGCATTGTTTTTTTTTAAATTCCTCGAATTTACTTGGAAACATGTTGATTGTGAGCATTAACACCTGACCCATTCCCTACTAGATTTCCTCATAACAGCGTACCAGTACCGACACTAGCTTAATAGAAGACTGAGTCAGCTCAGACACTATGCCAGATTATGACCTAAACTATATGTAACTCAGTCTACATTCGCCTGTTATCTGCGTGACCGAAAGCAGAATTTGGCCTCGAGCTTTAATTTTTAAGAGTTGCATATACACAATTGTCTCCAAGTATAACACCATTTAATAATTTAAAATGGAAATAAATGCTCTTTGCAATTTTCCTTAATTTCTAGCAGTCCCAAAATACGTGTCTTCTCTTGTCTAAATAACTACAGCACAGTATTTTGCTTGTAAATCCAACCTCTGCACATGCACTTGAGTCCCATAGTCCAGATGATCTGAATCCCCCAGTCTTGACCTGCCAGGTTCTTTTCTGCTTTCCACTCACCTATATCTTAATCAAAGCTATACCAAAAGTTTGAAATCACAAACAGTACCCCTATATGTATGCTAACAAGAAAGAGGTCTTCATAAAATGGTCAAGGAAGACATTTCTGAGGCTTGATGCGCTTTCAGCCCAGAGGTGCATGTTTAGGGTGAGACGATGGGAGCATAGGACAGAAAAGAGGTATCTATGTGCTTTTGCCTTTTTCTGGGAGGGCACAGGAGATACTTCCTGAGTATTTGTAGGCTTCCCATCAGTGCCAGCCACAGGAAAAATTGCCTTCCATTGAAAAAGCCCTTTACTCCTGCTTGTAGCTCAGCAAAGCTCTTTGTGTTCCCATTGTCAGAAAGGCCTGAGAACTTATTATCCCCTTTACATCCAGTTATCCCAAGATGTTGACTGACCTCTCACCTTTAGTAAAGAGTTTCCCCATATGTTTGCCTCCCAAAAGTTCCTAAGGATGTGATTGCTTTGTTTTGTTTTTGCAATGGGCTCCTTTCCATATTTTCTATTAACAGACTGAGATCAGGTTAGGAAGATGCTGGTCTTCCACAGGTTTCAGTGAACATGCTCCCCCAGTTTCTAGCACTGGTGATATCCTGTACTATTTTCTCACGGGCCTTTAACTTGGAATCTGTACAGAATACACTTGGTAGGTTAAACTTACCACACATTGCCAGGGCCAGTACCTAGTCAGACAAGAATATGAGGGAGATGTCCCCCTCCCTCTCCCCCCACCCCAGCTTTGCTCTCATCAGTGTTCAGGTTCAGCTTCCTCAGTGCAACTCTGCCTGCAGCAAGGAGAGCAGGGACTGCTCACCCAATACTCCCTGCTGAGAGAAAGTGGGTGGAGAGGGAGTTTTAAGATGACAGAAGTACAGAGAGCCCAAGCTTCACCCCACTCCCCTTCCTTGCTAGCCAAAGTAGCTGGCTGGGAGCATGGGAGAGTAAACTGCTTCATGAAAAGGAAAAAAAAAAGGAAGGATGAAGTAATTGACTCTTGCAGCAGAGCAAAGGGAGTGTGTGTGGTGGTGGAGGGACGATAGGGAGGAACCGTGACTCTGACTCACAATATATTCCGTACTCTGCTCCTGGGGAGATGCAGCTGTGCATCTCCCCTCGTATAGGCTGCGCTGTAAAGTTACACCATTGTCCAAAGTAAGCATCCCTAATTCTCCCACTTCCTGAAGCACAACAGCCTTTGGCTCCTTTTTAATCAGGGATTTCTACTGTGCAAATCGGAGTCTAGGACCAGGCTTTTCCTATGTGAAGAATTAAAAATCTCTGCCTCGATTATTTTGTTGGTTCCTGGGGAAAACTACTGAACTGTTACAGTCGATTTACATTGGCCTGCTCCTTTTTATAAGGCTGATTCCAAGTTAATTTTAATTCCTCAAGGCACCTGAGATCTTCCGCTTAAGCCAGCTATGGACACCTTTGGCAATGTTTTCCACATCCTTTCCCCTCCCTCTGCTTACTTCCTTGTTACTTCTGACTTCACTAGAGTAAGGACTGTTTCCCTTTTCTACTACTCCAATAGGAAGAAATCTGGCATGGAAGTACTTCTGATATTGGCCAGCTGACTCAATGGACTTTGGTTGGGACCAGCAGAGTGTTGGGAAGAACCTGAAGGAAGAGGCTGGTCCAGTGGGTAGAACCAACCACAGCCTAGATCTCACAAGAGGAAGGTCTGAATGCCCACTCTCCCATTCTTTTCTCACATGACCCTGGGCTTGCATAACCTTGAAAAAGTCGCATAACCTTGAAAAATTCACATGACCTGTCTGGGATTTAGTTTCCAAACTGCGAAACAACAGCAAAGGTACTTGCTCACCAAAGCCACTCTTAATTATGAAAAAAACACTTCATGCTGCAGCATTGCCATGCCTGCAGCAAAAGTGCCAGCAGCCTTCTCTTACCCTCTGTTAGCTCTCCTGCACTCACAGCGCCCACTCTTGCAGTGAGGGTTGCACATCCAAGTGTGATTTCTTGCCTCTAACAGCAGTGAACACCCGATGCCTCACAAAAGGACTGAACTCCTGCAGCAGCATCTCTATAGCTCGTATCAAACCCGCAGTCAATTATCCAGTGATGTAACTAACCTTTGCTGTGATCTGAGGTCAGTAGGATTCTTTCACGAAATGTATGAAGTGTGCATACTACACGAGGTGAACAAAAGTCTGTCCAAAAAATTGCTGTTTCTATTCCTAGTCCCCACACCCTGACAGTTACTTTATGCTTGTCCTTCTATAGATAAAATTTCTCATAACCTGAATTTCTTCAGTGAGAAGACGTTTTCTAAAAAGACATTCTAGGTATTGACTGTGTAAGAAGAGGTAAGACCCGCTGCTGTACGTCTCTTCTGTCTCCTTCCTATGTCCAATTTAAAACCTTGCTTTTCCATCGAATATCTGGAGATCATATGCCTGGCAAGAGACATCATGTGTTAAAGTACTCCCAGTTCTAAAATTCTTCTTTCAGACATTTTTGGCAAGAAGGAGGGGAGAGGCATTGTGTATGAACAGCAAAATGGCATCTGGATCGAAAGATAAGAAAAGCACGGTGGTTTCCAAAAAACCAAGGTGGTTTTCAGATGAGTTTTGGACCTGGCAGAGGTGCAGAGCCTGCATTAGCGCAGCAGGACACAGAGATCACACTTTGACTTTGGAAGGTAGGGCTCATTTCTGCAAATTAACAGATGCTTCAGATGCAGTTTAGCAGAGCATTCAACCATGAGCTTAACGAGTGAGCAATCTCCATTTCAGTGGGGCAACTCACAAGCTTAAAAAGTATACACTCTGCTAGACTGGGGCCAGAATACTCTCACCGCTCTTGAGCATTAACCAATAAATATAGTCAAACTCACAACAAAGTGTTAACTGAGAGTTAAAACTAGAAAACTTCAGTGTCTCAGGGAGAACTGCATACTGGAAATTTTATCCACATGAATATTGACGAACTAGCAGACTCACAAGCAAAGTTCCACTTCAGGCAGATTTTTATAAGGAAAAAAATGCAGAGTAGCTAGATTTACTGGAACAGTCTTTACCCTCAGGACAGGCCTATATGTAAACAATTTGCTATAAAATAATGCCAATTAGTAAAATTACTTTTTTTTTTTTTCTCTAAATGGGCAATGGCTTTTTTAAAGATTCAGACACAATGGGAAAAAGCACAACAGCCTTTCATGGGCACACATTATTTTTGTGAGTCCTTCACTGTAAGAAGGATTCAGGGGTCCCTCTGTGCAGCTGAGAGCAGTACTAAGAGAGCCATCACAATTTCACAGTGTAATACTGAACAAGGCTGTGGGAAGAGGTGATCTCTCATATTAGATCAGCTTATTTAACCTGTCAGAATAAACTTGTAGGCATACAAGCTCTTTTTATTCTAAAGGCTTACATTTTATGCAAAGAAACAAACTCCTAACCTTACATTTCCCCCAAAAACCCTTCTCTGTATTTTATCAGAAATATAACACTGCTTTTCTCTGAGAATGACTTTAAAAATATAATATTAAGCTGGTTGTGAGCAAACTGTATGATAAAATGTATGATAAAATAAGGATCAAACATCAACTGCCTCTATTCCCTCACACCCCTTACTGTGCAAAAGCTTTGTTCAATTCATGCTGAATTCGGTGAGGACTTACTGGTGATTTTACAGTATTCGGATCAGGCATCCTGTTTGTGAGACCTCTGCATCAGATACTTTGCACCTGCCTGTCTAACAAGACCTTTCTATTGGGAGGTTGGTGAATCTTTGAGGAACAGGGAGAGGCAATTCAGAAAGCGAACTTTGGTTCACAAAGTGGCCGTGGATGCATTTCTGTACGGCTTTAAAGAAACCCGGAGTCACGGGATTTTGCAAAGCAAACACAGGTGCAGCTTTGGCTGAAGTGAAACGGGGCTTCCCCACCAAGGCTCTCGCGCCATGGCTCACCACGGTCCCAGTCCCATGGAGCACACCCAGGGCAGCAGCACACTATTTGCAGAGGCCCAGCAAGGCTCATACCGGGTGCTTGGGTCTGCTGCTCTCACGCAGCAGTGCTGTTCCTTCTAAGCACATGGACCATGAAAAATTTGATTTGGCCTTGTAAGAGGCAGTGTTGCCCTAAGAGAGTTGCTACACTCAGGGCAAAATTCTATATTCAACGGCCATAGTAGAGCTGTCAGAAAACCAAATAAATGCTGGTTTTCCAACAGAAATATCTCAGGTTCTCTTCAGGAATCTTTCTTTTTTTTTTTTAATTCAAAGCAAACTAATGCTCATTTTGTTTCTAACTAGCATTTTCCATTATTGTATTTCTGTTTCTTTATGGGTGTGAGGTCTGTCTGCACCCATAAACTAGGTTTGGGGATGCAAGATTTTTCATACTGAGACTCTAACATTTTTTAAGCTGTAAACTTTGTTTTCTTCTGTTTGCTTGTTTCATTTCATTGTTTTCTTTACTTCATAAAAGAAAAAAGAAAGTGGAAGGTATTAAAACAGATGGGAGGATAAGTTTTCAGTTTCTAAATGAAAACAAGATAGAAACCTTTTTGTTTTCAATGTAAAATCGGGCAAATCGCTATCTTGAATTTCACAGTTTGAAACTGTTTTCCTCTTGAGTTTCTTAACATCACAAAAACTAAAACCCAGCATTTTTTAAATAGCTCATTTTTTTTCTATAAATTTTTTTTCCTACGAAATGAGTTATCCAGTGGGAATGTAAATGTAAAAACACATCAGCCCATGCTACATCACAGGGTCTCTAAGAAGGCTGCTATTTCACAGCTGAACAGGAGAGCGGCAAAATTCTGGTGATCTGAGAGTTGTTTCCCTTTCTCCTGCTGCTACTATGTTAGATAAAACCCACCTCTGGCGTTTAAAAATCGAATGATTAGAGCAATCTGTTATAGATGTAGACAACTTCACCTTAACTTTTTGCATGGCTTCCCCTGTTCTTTCCGGAAACATACACCAAAATACAGTCATGCCTCTGACATATCCAGAGGCCAGGCTTGAACTCCCCAGGATTGAGGGGAGGTGAAAGGAGTGAGTTTCATCTGGAGGACTGCTCTTAACTTTAATTATGGAGAGCTTAAGCCCTCAAAGCATATCTCTGACGAAAATAAGAGGAACTGCAACTATTGCCTGACTTTGGCACAAAACAATTAATCAGCCCTGGTTGAGCCAAAGTAGGTCCAGGTTGACTTGAAAGGTTAATGGATCTTCAAACTGTTTAAAAAAAAGACTTAGATGGAGTTTCAGGGCTGCAACGAAACATGAAACCAGGCCTCTTCGGTGTGGCTTTGGGCTTGTTACAAACATCTTGCAGAGCTTGAAAACTGCTTTTGATGATCAGCCTAAATTCCCTTTCCTTAGTTTAATCCCATTTTTCCTGATTGCACTCCTTGCCCCACCCTAAAGTGAAGGCTCCCTTTCACCAATGCTTACGCTTTCCAGATCTTTGCACTGGGCTGGCTGTCATGCCCTTTCTGTCAGCTCCTAGCAAATGTTTGCACGTTCAAGGCAATTTCCTCAAAGGTCAGTTTTATAGCCTTTCTAATAACTTTTGCTGCGCTTTCCTAATTTTCTTATCATATGACTAGATCTTCCAACTTTCAAGCAGCTTTCCTGATTTTTCTGCTGTGCTACAAAAAGTGGCAATTCCTTCCTAGCTCTGCAACGCTATTCCTTAGTATTTGCATTTATTAAATACTGTACCTCTCAAAAGTTTTAGATCATTTCTGGGTCTGATCAAGTATTGCTGCTTTCTAGATTTCTTTTCCCCTCTGCATATCATTGCTCAAAACCACTATTCCCCCCACACACTAGCTTGTAATTTCTGCTATGACTTTCATTTTGTCATTTTCTGCCAATATTTTATGTCTCCATCTCCCCAGTAGAGATTGTATTTCTCTTTACTCACTGCTGTTTGCACTCCCTCCAAATTCAGCTGCAAATTTAATTTGTTTGCTGCTTGTCCGTGCTGCTATTAACAAACAGTAATGAAAAGATTAACTAAAACACAATCAGTTTATCAGCTTAAATTACCCACTACTACAATTTAGTTTTGGTGCTTTCTATTCTTCTGTTTGCAAATGACTTCTCAAAAAAAAAAAAAAAAAAAAGGTCAAGTGCAAAGCTCTGGGCAAATCTTCTGTTTTTGTAAAATTAGCACAGGTCTAGTGAAGTCATCGGAATTCATTGATTTAGCTAAGGATATGACCTTTAGCTTTCTTGTTACTTTGGACAGTTTTCAGAGCCACACAGCGAATAATGTGTAGGAATACTTCAGCTTTTGCAGAAACTGTTTACCCAACTGTGGCTTTAATTCTTTGTTGTGATTAAGATGTGGCTGGCTGCTCATCTGAGGTGGCATTGTTTTTATTTCCTTACATTTCATGCTTGTCATTGATCATTCAAACTTCCATACAAAATTACAGATGGACTTCCCCGAGCCAGGCAGTGCAACATGAAAACCCAGGGGCTGTTGCCCAGCTTGCAGCATACCTGTATGACCTTGCAAACAACATCTGACACCCGTGTGTTCCAGTTTCTGCTCTTTAAAGTGGGAACAATGGCACTCTTCCTACTTTGTCGGTGTAAATCAAGATAAATACTTCTGGAGTGCTCAAATATCAGTGACGTGAGGATGGCAGAAGAAAACAGAGGATGACTTACACTAAGAGCCTTTATGGAAATGTATGTGTTAAGATGCCTCATTACTCTCAAAACAGACAGGCATCTCCCACGCAGCATGAGGGGCATCATACTGCAGTGCCTTTTGTGGAGAGAGGAAATCTTCACTTCTGCTTCTCTTAGTAGTGCAACAGCTGCCAGCTCTTTGAAAGAGAAGCCAAAGCATATCAGGGTATCTATATAGGGTAATAAAACCCCAAGATCATTCCACAGAGTCCCTTACTTTGCAGATGCAGAAAGTAATGAACAGAGATTTTGACTTGGCCAAACTCCTCCAACAAATTAGAGAAATCCAACTTCCCAAACCCTTGCCTTGACTTTCTCAATTAACAGATTCATTAGTCAACTGGTTAATGCAAAATTACACTATGGCAGTCTGGGCAGACAGACAGGTGTAAATATCATTTCACAAAAATATCAGTGAGAAAAGGCATT
This sequence comes from Opisthocomus hoazin, assembly GCF_030867145.1. Taxonomy (NCBI): domain Eukaryota; kingdom Metazoa; phylum Chordata; class Aves; order Opisthocomiformes; family Opisthocomidae; genus Opisthocomus; species Opisthocomus hoazin. Next base: position 151,450,831 of record NC_134414.1, read on the forward strand.
AAAATACAGGAAGACCTAGTTGTGACTGAGGAAAACCTGCCTACTTCTGTAGCTGATTATAAACCAGGGGATGTAGCTAGTGCAGTTGATATTGTACCGAACATTATTAATAGTCAAGGTCCTCAGTAGGATTGAAAGAGGATGCTGGGGAGTGTCAAATGCCTCCAGGGGCTTCCTGAGTGCCCTGAACTCCAGACGATGTCGGTGGCGAGGGAGGGAGGTGCAGGGCCAAAACCTAACAGAATTAACTTTGCACAAGGTGTGAGAATCGGCTGCTGTTCCAAGTAGTGAGGTAAGGACAGAGGAACTGCTCCTGACCTTTCTCTTGGAATCTGGCAGGTATGTGTAAGGAAATAACATTTTGATCTCCAAGAAGATATATTTTTTGAAAGATCAAATGTAGACACACATACCGTCGCAATCGGCAGTGTCTGAAATGAACCGATATTGCCACAGTTCTACACAGACCATTTAACTGTTCAGAAAACAGATTTCTCCTTGCAGCAGATGTATTACCACAAAACTGTCCCTCAGGAAGATGTCACCAGTCAGGAAAGCTTTTTTCAATGACTAGTAGAGTCATGGTCACAATAGTAATCATAAACAGTATTGTAGGTTGGTTCAAAGTGCATGTGAGTTTTCCATACTTGAGTGTACAGCTGTTTTGCTGTGCTTTGCTCAGCCAGTCATTTAAAGGGGAAGAGGAAATGTCGGTGAATCCATAGGCTGAACTCCATTTCCATAAGAGATTAAGTATACACTGTCCACTGGAGGCAACTGGGGCTCAACACTCTGATGTGTCTTCCCTTTTGAAAATGGCCATGAGTAATGCATGATTAAAAGCAACTGACCTGCTGCAGAGACTTAAGAAACTTTGGGGGCTCACCCTCGGATACGGTGTGTAGCCTCAATCCCCAGCCCATCTGCAAGTGGAATGCATTTGTTTCAAATTCCTTCACTCCAACTTATGGTTTGGTTGTCCTCAAGGATGGGAGGGTTAACGCCTAGACCTGCCGTAACTCTGTCCCGCTTGATTTTGTCTCTGAATTCTTAGGCTTTTTAGCGGGTCTAGCTCTTGTGAAAGCTTTAGCTTCAGTCCGTATGTGTTGAAATTTCCATATCTTGAGAAGTGGAAATGTTCAAGAGGGTCATAGTGTGTCTAGGAGCATTCAGTTCTCCACAGCAATCTACCTTAATAAATGCTGCTCCAGGCTTGTGTTGTACAAATAGATGATTACTCTTTTGAAATACAGTGCAAATTTTTATGTGCAATTATTTCATACTCCCATCTTTTTGAATATTCAGAATGCAGTGATATTTTTCTTGTTCTGCATCTTTTCAATGTCCCCTTTAGCACAGAGGAGAAGGGCTGCATTTCTTCTCAACATAGTTATTCAGACGAGGGAATCAACAGGGCACTGTGCTACTTGTTGCTTTCTGTAAATTTGTGAAAACAGTGCCTAGCAAGCCACAAGAATAATTACACTGTCATCTTTGGCAAAAGCCTGACAGCTACCACAAATGATCATTAGTTGCTCCGTCTGAAGAAAAAAAGCTGCTCTTAAATTTTTCAGAAAGTGCCAAATAATTCAAGCTGACTTACATAAATCACGTCGGGTATTACAATGCTGAATGTAAAATTCAGCAGTCACTTTTCCTTCTATTCCAGTTCCTCTTTGCAATGACTTCAAAGCAAATACTTAGGCAGCATCTCACAGTACTAGGATTTCATTATTTTCTCAGAACATATTAAATGACACTTCACTTTTCAGCAGAGACTGAGGACTGTTCAGAGACTGATCAAAACAAAGCAATACAGATTTTTTTTTACATAACCACAAGCAAAAAACCCCAAAGTTTTCCAACACTATGTAACCTGTAGTATCTGAAAACAGCAGAAAGTTGTTTGCCAGAGTCTTTTGGGGATTTAATTTATTGATGGAAGCAACAGGTAAGCTTATTTACTTCTCCTAATTTCAGGCCTTCCCTGAGACACCTAGATTAGACAGCGTTAATACTCTGCTTACATCGCAATGACAGGCAAGAATACAAACCATTAAAAATTAAAAATTAGTAAAAATTAATTATTAAATTAATTAAAAATTAGTAAAACTAAGCTACAGTTGAAAGATCAAAAAACTTTGCAGTGCATAAGCTTTTCTTTCCTATGGTGTTTGGTTTTATCTGCTGTGCCACAAATGTCAGCAATCTCTAAGTAATATTTGTTTAGTGCAAATTAACAGCTGGCTCTGCATTACCAGGATATGCTGGTTTTCCTGCCTTGCTGTGATGTGTGCTGCCACAAACCCTTTGGACCATTCATAATGCCTAATTGTCACTTAGTTCTACTCCTTGTCCTCTTAAAGACCTTTGCTTCTGTTGCCATGTTTGCAATCACTTCTGAAAGCCAGAGTGTTATCTCTGAATAAGGGCGCACTACCACTATGTAAAGGGACCGACTTGAAGAGTCTAATATGTCTTCCAACCTCGAAGTCCAGTGCTTTTCCAAATTGCACATATAAGAGTGTTTTCTGAGTACATTTAAAGGCTGATTTGAGAGCCGTGCCTTCCACCTCCTTTTAATTACTTCTAATAGGAGCTCAAAGCATCAAAGGTGCCTCCCAACATCTAGAATGGCACACAGGATGGCAAAGCACAAAAGCAGAGATTGTTCAAAGCTTCTCAGTGGCTCAGGAAAAAACAGCTTTTTTTTTCAGCAGCTCTTGCTGAACTCCCAATGTACGGAATAGAAAAGGAATTGGGTGATACAGGAGGAGAGAGACAGAACACAGGGTGTGTATCTCGGCAGCAAGAGAGTGTTAGGCTTCTAATGCCCACCCTAGGTAGCTGCCTACTGTCTTTGTGGTACAGGCACAAACTGAGATGAGATATCTACCTTTACATCCAGTCACTGAGTCCCCAGTCAAAAGAAGAGTTCACCATAAACAGCTAGGTCAACAAGGGATAACTTTTGATGTGAATACAGAGAAAGTGCTGGATCAATTCTTCTGGGTTCACACTGTCTAAACTGTTCTAGAACTTCATGGCTTCTAGGACAGGTATGTAGTAGGTACTGAACAGTAAGGTGATTATACTGGTTCAAATGTATGTGTTATTTTCTCCAATAGATACTGAAGACCTGTTTAAGTCATATGCCCTCATACACCTTAATGTTGACTAGGTTGTGTGTCACAGCTGACCTGACAGCCCTTGGAAACAGAAACTGAGCTCAGGTACCAGCGTTAACGCTCTAGCACAATCAGGTATGAGGCAGAAATGAAGTGGAAACCATCACCGTTTATGGTCTTCTCTGTTTCTGTCTAAGAACATTACTTCAGCTGATACTGGACTAGGAAGCGTGCTGCTGGGCTGTGCTCTTCTTTTGAGGTCACCGTGAAAATGCTGCCCTATGCCTATTTAGGACCCAGGCCCAGGCCCTAAATATTGTAAACTAGTCTATACTTCTGTAGGAGTGTAAACAGTATTGTGTCCACTTCCAAGACCATTCATCACACTTACTTGACTGCAAACAGTTCAAAAAGACAGCTAAAATGAACATTTAGGGATTTACAAACGAAAAATTTCAAGAACCTTGAAGCAAAAATATCTCACAATCATCAGCTAGATAGAAAAAGTTTGGCTTGAACAAAATCTGCCTTTCTACCTGAAATTAATCATTTTAATTTTAAGAATTTTTAATAAAACAACAGAAAAATTCATGTGAACAGCTAAATTCTTGGGGGATTTTTATACCATTCTCCAAAAGGCTGAAGGAGGAGATTATTGCTACTTGTGCTGGAGTAGCTTCTGCTAAAGTCCATACAAGCCTGTGCCCCAGGACCCTGGAACTTAGGTCAGCCTTTGCTCAGACAGGATACCTCTGTTGAAATCTTGCCTCTGAATGCAAGTGTCCTCTGTAGATAACTTACTCACTATATACTCATTCACTATACTGAGTAAGCATTTTCTTGTGAGCTACATGTTGCGCAACTTTTGAAACCTGTCCAGAAACTTCAGAATTATTTGCTTTGAAAACATGAAAACATACACTTTTTGATGTTTTACATTTTTCTTTCCTTTGTATTGGCTTAACAAAAAAAAAAAAAAAGAAAGAAAAAAGAAAAACAAAAGTAAAAAGTACAAAATGCAAATTCTCCTCAATTTAGACAGGCACAAAGTTCGGTTTTGGGCAAAGAGCCATTTATGAAAAGCCGTATTGCCCAGCCCTGCAAACCAACACACTTTTAAGGTGTCTTCTACTCAAAACAGAGCCAAGGCCTTTAACCAGTTGCAGTTTCCCAGCAATGTCCATTTCTCCTAGCTAGGATAGTTCCTTAGGCAGATTCTCATGTGCTGGACTTCACAGGCAGCCTGACAATTTCAAGTCATGACCAGAATTTTTGAATACACCAGTTATGAAATTCCTAGATGAACAATCTTGGAAGAACTCCCTGAAAACTGTAATCTCATCAAGAGTTTTCATTCTATTTCCAAATTTTGTACCCTAAAACATTCCCCAAAAATATAAAGATTGGTTCTAAAACATTTTGGCTTGTGCAGCATATAATTTTCCAAGTACAAATCGAACTACAAGTCAAATTTCAGAGTACTTTAATATCATTCACACCAAATCCACAAGAAATTTTGTACTAGGTTCAGAAAAATACTTTTAAACACTTTTTTCTATTAACAGTGTTCCTCCATGGACAAGTAAATTAGTTTATTTGAACTGCTCTAATTTGGAGGTCCCTAGCCCTTCCTTTTTGTGTGCAACATGACGGTAGAGAGAGTCTGTAGGAACTCCAGTCTTACTTTTCCCACCTCGTCGCCTGCTTCAACTTGTGTATTTTGCTAGTGCCACTCAGTTTTGAAACTAAGCAGACCAGTGATTACATGCAGCTGCATGTTAGCATGAATAATGCTTGCAGCTTTTGAGCTGAGCGTTGTCAGGGCTTTGCTCACCGTCATATGGACTTGTGTGTCATACTGTGTGTGGGTTAGCCCTTCTGAGTGCTGTAAGAAATCTGCTGAATGACATGTGTTTTAGAATATTTTTACTGTTTTTAAAAGCACATAATTTACTGAGGGAAGACCTAATTACACAGGGCTTTTTATACAGCAAGGTCTGGGCTCTGAGATCCATCTACATTAAGTTAGTATTTGTTTAGGTATGACAGTAATTGTATGGTAACTGAAAATCTCAGATTTTTTTTTTCCAAAGCATAACTTTGCTGCAAGTAACAGTCTAGATTTAGGTGAACTCATACTGTGACAAACTGAGAACGGAGAAAACACATTTCTTGTCCATAAAAGGACAGATCACACATCCACAGAGGGTAGCTCTGATTTTGCTGCAGTTCCAAACTATGAAGTGGGGACCCTGTTGCTAAAAGGAGTTTTGCTTAGAGAGGACAGAAGATTCTCCAGTAAAACTCTTTTATTTTTTTTATTTGCCTACTTAAATAGAAAATGGTTTGTTTGAATGGCTTTCGACACAGTCTCCCATGATATCCTCCTGGGGAAGCTGAGGAAGTGTGGGCTGGATGAGTGGTCGGTGAAGTGGATAGAGAACTGGCTGAATGGCAGAACTCAGAGGGTTGTCATCAGCGGCGCTGAGTCTAGTTGGAGGCTGGTGACAAGTGGTGTCCCTCAGGGGTCAGTACTGGGCCCAGTCTTGTTTAACTTCTTCATCAAAGACCTGGATGAAGAGTTAGAATGTACCCTCAGCAAGTTTGCTGATGACACCAAACTGGGAGGTGTGGTAGATACACCAGAAGGCTGTGCTGCCATTCAGCGTGACCTGGATAGGCTGGAAAGCTGGGCAGAGAGGAACCTGATGAGGTTCAACAAGGGCAAGTGCAGGGTCCTGCACCTGGGGAGGAACAACCTCATGCACCAGTACAGGCTTGGGGTGGACCTGCTGGAGAGCAGCTCTGCGGAGAGGGACCTGGGTGTCCTGGTGGACGACAGGTTGACCATGAGCCAGCAGTGTGCCCTGGCTGCCAAGAAAGCCAATGGGATCCTGGGGTGCATCAAGAAGAGTGTGGCCAGCAGGACAAGGGAGGTTCTCCTTCCCCTCTACACTGCCCTGGTGAGGCCTCATCTAGAGTACTGTGTCCAGTTCTGGGCTCCCCAGTTCAAGAAGGATGAAGAGCTACTGGAGAGAGTCCAGCGGAGGGCTACAAGGATGGTGAGGGGACTGGAGCATCTTCACTACGAGGAGAGGTTGAGGGAACTGGGCTTGTTCAGCCTGAAGAAGAGAAGGCTGCGAGGGGACCTTATAAATGCCTACAAATATCTGCAGGGTGGGTGTCAGGAGGATGGGGCCAAGCTCTTTTCAGTGGTGCCCAGTGACAGGCTGCCCAGGGAGGTTGTGGAGTCTCCTTCTCTGGAGATATTCAAGACCTGCCTGGACAAGATCTTGTGCAGCCTACTGTAGGTGACCCTGCTTCGGCAGGGGGGTTGGACTAGATGACCCACAGAGGTCCCTTTCAACCCCTACTATTCTGTGATTCTGTGATTCTGTGATTCTGTGATTCTGTCTTCTTAAACAGAAAATAGTGATTTGAAGAAGTGGATAATTTGCTGTTTAAGAGGTCTGATTTCTCCTCAAATTCTTCTGGAAAAAACACAGAGTACCCAGAGCATCACCAGGAGGTTGAGGGAAGGGATCATTCCCCTCAACTCAGTACTGGTGAGGCCACATCTGGTGTGCTGTGTCCAATTCTGTGTTCCCCAATACAGGAGAGACACGGACATACAAGAACAAGTCCATGAAGATGATTAAGGGACTGGGGAATCTCTCATATGAGGAGAGGCTGAGAGAGCTGGGGCTGTTCAGTCTGGAGAGAAGAAGGGTCAGGGGGATCTTATCAAAATGTAGAAATACCTGATGGGAGGGAGCAAAAAAGATGGAGCATGTCTCAAGAAAGGAGAAGAGGTAATGGGCACAAATCAAGATATAGGAAATAATGCTGAAACATGAGTTGTTTTGTTTTTTGTACTGTGAGGGTGGTCAAACACTGGAACAGGTTGCATAGAGAGGTTGTGGATTGTCTGTCCATAGAGATATTGAAAACCTGACTGGGCACAGCCCTGTGCAAGCTCGCTTCTTTGAGCAGTGGGACTGGACAAGACAACCTCCTCAGGATCCTTCCAACCCATCTGTTCTGTTTTCTGTGACTCTGTGTCTTCACCCCAGAGTGCTAGTGGTCTGACATGTAGTGGACATGCTTGCAGTGCAGAAGAATCTATTTCAAGACTATTTTGAGTCACTTGAAGCAGTACTATAGTCAGGGCTTCCCACAGGGGAAGAGTGTGCTCTAACATGAGTTTGATATTTTCTCCTTCAATCCACTACTTGTGCAATAATTTCATTAAAATATGTGTGCTTTGAAGTGATGGTTTCCTTCCATGATGTAGTATTTTACATTGAACATTAATTTCATTTGAATAGAAGTGCAAATACAAAATATACAGGTATCCACAAAGAAAAGAACCCACTTCCTTAGATGAATGCTAACAGTTCTCAACTACACAAAAAGGATGACAGAAAAATTTAACCAGAAATGACAAATAAGCTTCTAGAAGATGCTCAGAAGCTAGAATCACAAGGACAGGAGAAGAATCCGTATAGAACAATTCATGGAAAAGTATAGTAGAGAGAAGGAGCACATTTTTAGGTCCAGTTTTCAAAATCTTGACCTTGAGTTGATTTTGATCTTTTTGAACAAGATTCTTCAGTTTCGGGGGTCATCCATCTGTCCTGGAATATTTTTGACTACAAACTGTTTTGTTTCACTTTGTAATAGAATGTATTGAAGGAACCTCATTCAAAACTATAAAAAAAACAGGCCTCAACCCTGCAAACAACCCGAAAATGGTCTGTGGATCCATCTGAACTCCTCACTTGTGTTACAGAAGTCTATATTACTGCTTTCTGAAGTTCCAAATATAAGAAATCCCACTTTGCTGCTTGACTGCATCCTTTTCTTTCACTTATAGCACCAGAGAGAGAAAGAGAGAGAAAGACCTATTGAAACACAATATTTATTTCCCAGTATATTATGATGCTCTTGGGTTAAAGTTAAACACAAGCCTTTTGATGAACAGGAATTTGAGGGATCCGTGAGATGTCAACACACAAAAAATGACACCACTTAGCAAAGTCAGAATTTCTTAAATTTACACCATTAGATAACCTTCCATTCTGATAATCTTGCAATTTTGAAACTAAACTACTCTGTAGAATAGACTCTGTGAAAATAACTTGGCGTCTCTCTGCTGCCAAGACCTGGACATATTATCCTAAGAGTAGTGACCTACCTCTGTAGAGAAAGGACCTAATTGACATATCTACCACTATATGTGCAAAGAGGAAAAGTGAGGTCATCCTGAAAAGTGCATGAAATATAGATGAAACACTGAAAAAAACAGTCAGAAAACAGTTTCATTCATTATAAAATATTATGAAAAATAATCTTAAAAGAAACATACGCCCCATCTCTATCCATAATGTGTGGACGATGTAAGATGTCAAAAACAAATCCAAATTTTCATGTCTACAGCATCTAGTAAACTTTCCTGTTTAATTGTTTTTATGTTGACTTTCTGTTTCTTTGCAGATCTTACAGGTGAACAAGGTGATGTCCATCTTGTTTTATGTGATATTTCTCACTTATCTTCGTGGCATCCAGTCTACCAACATGGATCAAAGGAGTTTGCCAGAAGATTCAATAAATTCGCTTATTATTAAACTCATTCAGGCAGACATTTTGAAAAACAAGTTTTCTAAGCAGATGGTAGATATTAAAGAAAACTATCAAAACACATTGCAGAAAGCAGACACTCAGCAAGACATGGATGGAGCTGAAAATGTGAAATCAGACTTCCAGCCAGTTATCTCAGTGGATACAGACCTCTTAAGGCAGCAGAGACGCTACAACTCTCCCCGAGTCCTCTTGAGTGACAACACACCGCTGGAACCGCCGCCGCTGTACCTCATGGAGGATTATATTGGAAATTCGGTGGTGGTGAACAGAACCTCCCGGCGGAAAAGGTACGCGGAGCATAAGAGCCACAGAGGGGAATATTCCGTTTGTGACAGTGAAAGTTTATGGGTCACGGACAAATCTTCTGCGATCGACATTAGAGGACACCAGGTAACTGTGCTGGGAGAAATTAAAACAGGCAACTCTCCAGTTAAGCAGTATTTCTATGAAACAAGATGTAAAGAATCTAAGCCTGTAAAAAATGGCTGCCGCGGCATTGATGACAAGCACTGGAACTCCCAATGCAAGACATCCCAAACTTACGTTAGAGCACTGACTTCAGAAAACAATAAACTGATAGGCTGGAGATGGATAAGAATAGACACCTCCTGTGTGTGCGCGTTGTCAAGGAAAATAGGAAGAACATAAATCTGCATCTCTTTGCTATATAAATTATTACTTTAAATTATATGATATGCATGTAGCATATAAATGTTTATATTGTTTTATATATTATAAGTTGACCTTATTTATTAAACTTCAGCAAATCTACAGTATATAAGCTTTCTCTGTCAATAAACAAGAGCAAAGGGTGTGTGCCTCTGCTGTGGGCAGCTCCGGGTTATTTTAGACTATGTTTGTGACACTGCTTGTTGGCAGCATACCGTAACCTTACTGTAAAATCTGTGTAAAATCAGTATTTTTCATTCAGTATTGTCAAGCCAGTGACTGTCATTTAGTAAACTTGTTAAAAATCAGATCAATGTCAAGAGTTGTGTACATATTTATATTCCCCACTTTATACAATCACATTTAATTGAATGCAGTGTTGATTCCTCATTGCCAAAACAAAAATGGACCAAAATACTTGTTGTAGCCTGCAGATCATCTCAACGTTACCGGCACCGAGTAACCATAAAACACAATTTTGTGTATTATGCCAGTTTTGCCAGTGAAGTGACCATTTTCCCTCTGTTAGCATTTCAGAATGACTGCTAATAATCCAGCAACATTCTTTTATGTTTTTGAAGCACATTTATTTTGCAACTGTTTCTAATGCTGTCAGTTCATTGTAGAAAAAATATGAAAAAATCTAAAATATATGTAGCAGAAACTTACTGAAACCAGGAACAAATCTAAATTGATCATTAATATAGTACATAGAAGATGATTTCCTCAGAATTTACTATTTATTGTTATCAACTTCTTCCTCCTCACATGAATCAATTATCTGCTGTTTGTGTTGTTGCATCATTCCTCTCTGTCTTTAGTTTTAAAAGTAGAAACAAAGCTGGTGGTATCTTAACATTAAAAGAGCCCTTGGCTTGCAAGTTGTAGTAAAGAAAGATATGATATCCTGACGTGGATATCAAAGCCACACACCCACACGAAGATGTTCTTCTTAGCAATCCATTGTACATTTTTCACAGAGGGAAAAATGTGTAGAACTGCTCAACAAAGATGGTGGCTTTCATAGGGACATGAAATGATACATCTTTTTGGGCAGTATGGTGACTAAAATCCAGGTAGTCCATAGTTCTAATGAGGTTTTTCAGTTATACAGGTGAATTGTTACTTAGGACAGGCAAATGTACTAGCATATATATACCTCAAACTTCTTTGTATTGTCAGGTAGCTCCACTGGGGACAGTAATAATTACGCTACTTGAAGAGACAGTTGATTGTACGTTAGCTGTATAATGCCCTGGATAGGATCGCACTCCCATAAAAGTAAATGAGAATCTTGTAATGGATATCAACAGAATTAAGACTGGACTGCATATGTTATCTGTGTCTAGATAAACCTTAACACACAGTCAGGGCTGAAAAACGCCAGCCATTCAAAAAGCATCACAGCTGTAGTGGTCTTAGGTTTTTATAGTACAGCTTTCACTGTTGTAATGTGCTCAGCATCACAGATGAGAATGAGAACAGAGCACTCAAAACCAAGGCTGCAGGATGCCTTTGTTCTTCCAGTTTTCACTCCTGGAGATCCACCTTCAAATCTGCAACAGGTCATCAAAGACAGCAAATTGTGTGGTGTCCCCTAATACCGTACAGAGAGCATTGCACATCTTAAAGCCGCCCAAGAACTGGACAGGTTGCTCATGAGGGCACGCACTGGAATGGCAGTGACTCTGAAAGACAGGTTGGAGAGTGCAGGTTCTGCACAGGAGGCCATAAATGAAGGTTTTGAGAACCATCTCAATTTTCAACACAAGACCAGGGTATTTACCTCACAGGAAAGGTATTTACCTCACAGGAAATATCATCACCTCAGAGTCCTGTCCCACTGAAAATTTTCGCAAGTCAAAAACCTAATTTTACACCTTGAATTCCTAAATACAGACCATTTGCAGATGCTGCCAGTAATTGAGAGCAGACATTGTCATGGATCATTAACTTTCAAGATCTCCATGCTTCAGTACGCCAGATAGGTCTATCTCCACATGAGAAGAAGTAAGAAAACTAATTGAGCTTGGTTAGTCGTTGTTACTTACAGACCTTATGTCCCATTAATTGCAAACTACCTTGTTCCTACAGTGTGGATGCCATGCTTGTTTACATGCCTGTAAATCCAGAGAAATTATGTTGAAGATGAGCAAGCAAATGTAGGTTTATAGCAATGTAAACAATATCAGAGTTGATTCTAATGCCTTTATTTCTGCTCACTGAAAATCAAGAGACGTTCATTCTTTATAGGTTCCAAGAAAACTATTTGCCATTTTGCACTGTAAATCCAGTAACAGGTCTTTGACTCTTAACTTTACCAATGCACCAAGTATTTTACAAGTGGCCAGCAAAAACATATTGGAGTAAATACAGAGCCTGTCATCTGAAACACATTAAACGAGAAAGAAGCACGGTGCGTAAGGTTATTAGATCAGCTGCCTCTTTCCCACCCCAGTATAACAATGAACGGAAGTGTTACCCTCTGTATCTGATCCAGTTTCCACTAAAATCACGGGAAAATTCTAATCTTCTGCAGTGGAAGCTGCATCAGGCCCTGAGTGAAGAAAAACCTGCAGATCTCAACCAGAGAGCGAAGCAATCGCACACATCAGTCATGCTTTCTTGTAAATCCTGTGTACACATAAGATGCTGTATAATTTTGCAACAAGTTTGTAAACAAAGCCTGTAATAAATTTGTTAAGGCCTAATCCTGTTTTCACTGTAGCTGAGGATGGTTTTATTGTCAGCTTTGGTCATGGCACAATGAATTCAACATTCCTATCCAACTTTTTTGAATGTGTGTTAAGTAAAGTAACTAAGGAAAGTATTCAGCTCAAAACGCTAGTTTAATTCGAGTATTCTAAAACTCACTCCCATTAGGCAGCTCAGATGCTCTGTCAATATTGTTTTGCCAATAGATCATTATAAACACACTTTTTATTTTGCTTTTCTCCCAAACAACCAAATGCTGTTCTGAAATTGCCTGTCTGTGTCAAACTGTATTTTCTCCATTTTTTCCCCTAGTTTTTTTACAGTCCATTTAGTAACAGTAAAAAATGCTCCACTGAGGTTTTGGGAAACCATCTGCATTTATTTTATCACCTTTGAACATGTGTTCAGGAATGAAGTCTGTGCAGCGAGTTTACTGCTACCAAGAGATTTGTGCGGCTGCACCAGGAAGAAACTTCGACTGGACTATACAGAGTGTGTGCTCGAAACCACTCTGCTCATACTCTGTTATTTCAATGCTTTTAGCAATCAGTCTTTCACTCGGCTACACACTGTGTATCTGCAGACAATACCAAACAGGAAATAAGTCTGATTGGGAGTTCCAAAATTAAAAATTTAATGATAATGACCTGCTATTTCTGACCTTTCAGCAAACGCATTTGTGCAGCGAAGTAAAGCACATAACCATTCATCTCATTTAATAGAAACATTGTGGCAAAATCAATGGGATTCTGTGTTCTCCGTGCTTGGTACGCGTATGTAATTCATCATGCATGTGGTGGTGGGGGCCGAGGGAGGAGGAAGAGGAGGAGAGGATAATAAGCACTACAACTTGTGAGAAGTAAATGAAGGGCTGTGCTCCGGGTTGAAGTATTTTAGAGTGTGGAGGGGTTGTTTTCTGAAATGCTTTGCCTGTATTTTGTTACAGCAGATGGCAGAATGACGAAGCAAGCACAGATGTGGTGCAAAAAATTCAAGCAATATGAGGATAACAAAACCTTTCCTGGGAGAGTTAGGCATTTGCTGCCATTGTAGGTCCATGTAGTTCTGTTCAGGTTATTGCAGAGCTCAGCGACATTCCCAGTTCAGTTATTTAATGAACTTTTGTGACAAAAAAATTATTCTTTTCCTGAAATTTACTACATTAATGAACTGAATGAGTTTCTTTTTTTTTGTAATCACTAGCTGCTTTGGTACCTCTGATGAACAGCAAATGGCTATGCTTTCCATGAAGGTCCCCAAATTTAGATTTCTCCTTTGTTTTACTGCTGAGCTTCGAAGTCAGTGGCATCTGAAAGCCATACTTTCACTACGGAACTGGCTTTTTGATGTCATGACCTCATGTTTCCGGACATTTTGGAGCCAGTAACCACACAATTAGGTGAGATCATGACCAGGTTGCTGTAAATCATGCTTGAGAATTGGCCATGTGGAGGGCGGCCAAGCAGCAAAAAGAGAGTGAGGCAACCCTGTGCCATCTTTACATCCACCTTCCCAAATCTCCTGCTCCCCTTTCAGTATTGAGCTGCAAGTTGCATAATAAATCGCTGCATAATCAAGGGTTGCTTCCTGCATGTCCAAGGGCTGAGATGCCAAACAGAACTTTGACAGAAGGACAGTTTGTCCGTTCAGGACTTTTGTCTGTCTGGAAGCGTGCCTTATGCGAATCTGGATGGGCCTTCTGTAAGAGGGTGCTGTGGCTGCAGCAGGTCACTTGTCCCCTCTGTAAAATACAGCGTGTTGTTACCATTTACCTGTGTAACAGGGAGGAGAGAGCATCACTGAAAGACCAGCTCAGTTATCTGTAAATTACATTCAGACCGTCTGACAGAAAACACTAATGTGTCCAGGGCAGGCTGCTAAGGAAGAAGGTAGGATGATCCTTTTCTCTAAGTAAAAGTTTTTCCCTGGAGGATGGGAGAAAAGGAAAGTAAATGCTGAATAAAACAGGGAGTCATAGTTGCTGGGTGGCAAACATCTTACAGAGATTTAGGAAAGGAAGGGAGAGAGATTGCTCAAATGTAACTTCAGAGGAAAGGCTCTTTCCTGCTATGATAAGGGTTAAAGAAATGCCATTCGATCATCTGAAACATGAATTAAAAGGAAAATGAACCTCTATTAATCGGGGTCAATTCCACTGCATTGATTAGGAATGAACTATGCCCACTGAGAACAGATGATGAAGCCTTGTTCTTGTTAGACCTATGCAGCCCCTGTTGTCAGCGCTTAGGGCTATGAAACTGTTAAGTGAGGGCAGAATTTGGCACAGAAGGTATTAAATCCAAATTGAATGCACAAGGGGGAGCCTAAGTTGAAAGCATTATCCGCCACACAAAACAAGACAAGGTTTTAACATTGGTGTCATAAAAATTGTTCATTACTTTGTCTAGTTCCAGGGATTTAAGTTTTAAAATATCTTTTGAAGAGTCTGATATGACGAGTGCACGTATATTTAACAGCAATTTACAGAAGAAAAAAAACCCTGTAAATGGAAGTATGCTGTAAAATATTATGTCTAGCACTGTAAATAACTTCTGTTGATTTCCATTTATGTTCTCAGTGTCTGAGAAAGGAATTTAATACAAATCTTGTTTTTGTTTTCACACGGTATTTTGTATAATAAGCACCTCAAATTCCTGCTTGTAGATGTTTGCGGTGTGTAATCTTTGTAGATAATGGAGCAGACATATGGCTTTAAAGTTGCTGGGCAATGTGAAAGTTTTAAGTCTCACATTTGTACAGTAGATAGTTCGAGCAAACATGTGGCAGTGACAGAAACTGCTTCTCAGGCTCAGAGATTAAATATGCTTTAAAATATTGAATGGCAGCTTTTGTCAAGTTATTACAAATACCTTGAGTCATATTCTTATGTGCCTACTGCTCAGATGGAGTGCAATTTTTTTTAATCTTTGTTATTGCGCAAAGCTACTAGATGAGATTCCCATTAAGTTCAGAAGATCAAAATTTGTTCATTTCTACACCGCTGACAGAGCATACACCATAACCCCAACATAGAAGCCAAATCACAGGTCAGAGCATGATCCTTGAATTTATGTCCTGAGGAAAAAACTTCCAGGAAGGAAATTTTTCCTTTCTGCAGAGAGTGAGATCTCAGCTGCCACAGCCACAGTGTCTATGCCACGATATCACAAGGGACTACGTTTGAAGTCTCGAGGAGGTAGAAACTGGCCAACCAGAGGGCTGAAGGGTAGAAGAAGAGGGATGGGTGGGGCAATAGTTATTACATCGATTTCTTGAAAATTAGACCCCTGAAACACATATAAAAGGCTGTACAGCCCTCATGAACCTCCTGATCTCTGGATCTGACTCAGAGGCACATATCTCCTAGGTCAATAATCTTGGCTATTCTTGGATTCCTGAGACTTGGCATCAGGACATGGTGTTTGTCCTAGGCGGGGGTAAAGGTGAAAAAATCCCATTCTCCCACCATAATCAGATAACAGCAATTATGCGAAAAGGAATTCTCATGGGAATAGTTTTTTTCTCACACTCTCATGTTTTTTTGTTGTTTGTTTTCCTCAGAAATGGAAGACATGAGTTCCTGACAAAGGCTTGTTGCATGTAGTTTTCTCAAAGGCATATGAACACATTGGAGAATAGAATTTAGACATAAAGAGAAAAATTCTGTTGTTTTGCTAGATTCATTCAGCGATCTATCTTCCCTTCTGGTTTCCTCTTATCATGTTGGTGGTTCACTATAAAAATACGTGGTGAAGTCTTCCGTTGTAGATCCTGCTGCAGGGAGCATTTATATGTGAGTGGGAAAGAGAAGCACCACAGTACCGTGACTGGCTTGAAGAGAGGGACTCAGCAGTCTCTGCGGCTCCTTCCTCTCTTTTTCTAAATGCCATGGAGAATACGGTGTGTCACAAACATGGAGAGCAATAACAACATAGCTGCACAACACACTTCCCTATTTAGAACAGCTGTGCAAAGAGAGCAGGAGCTCAGCTCCATCATCTCACAGGTTGATCCTGGGACAGGTCCTTCATCTCCTACCACAGAATCTTTGAGGAGAAGAATCCATGCTGCCATTTTGTAAGTCACATTTAAGAAACATCAAGGCAATCCTGCAGTGGCTTGGACTTGGGTCACACAAAGTGAAAGACCAAAGAGGAAGGCAAAAGTGGGTGGTTTTTTCAGCAATATTTACTCATGAACAGTTTCAGCTGTATGCAGAAAACACAGAAAAAGTCAGCCAGGATAGTGGAAAGTGTTTAAGTCACACATATAGTTTTAGGGGGAATCACTACAGACACAACTAATAAGTACGTAACTATGATCTCACGCAGGTTTACTGTCTGACTTCAGTAGGATTAGTCCCAGTTTTTACTAACACAGTAAAGTCTGGAATTGTGCCTGTGACATTTTAAAGTAGGTGGTGCGCTCTGCACTTGAACAGACTCTCAATTTCTATATACCACGTAGCTGCTGCCTGCATAGCTACATGATGAATACCGACTGAATTATTTAATGTGGTAGATTACAAGGGGTCTACACTTCTACGCTGTAGCAGCTTTAAACTATATCTGCCCTGCACAGACGGAAATCGTTGTCAGATCTCAGACTGATTCAATGCAGTTCACCAGGTAAACCCAGGGGCATTCCATGGCACCAGCTAAATATTCTTCCCAGAGGACCACCATGCATAGTATTCAAAAGTAACTTTACTTCTTGCTTCAGATGTAACTTCATTTGGCCTTATTTTGCTTGAAGAAATAACAAAAAAGAAGTAAAAGCTAGATTTGCAGGTACAGACATTCAGATTTAAATTCTAAAATCCTTACCTACTATTCATAAGAAACACTCGAAAAGGAAGATCGCGTGTGTACACTACAAACTCTGGGAAAATGTTTTTGTTCAAAAGTAAAACTGCTTTAGATAACAAGCATCTAATCTCAGCTAAGACAAAGGACCCAGTTCTGCTGAACAGAGGTGCCTACCTGAGTGTCTTTTCAATTCACTGCAAATTTCACATTATGGCTTTCCAAAGCATTTTTCAGTAAGCAAATATTGAGTATAATTAACACAATAACTTTCACTAGATTAGAAACACTCCAGAACTACAATCTGAAATAAACTGAAATGATTCATTATGGGTAAGCATCCCATCCTGAATTTTGTAGCCTTTACCAGCCTTCAGTAAGGACTTGATTTACAAACTAGGGCATACAACCTGACTTTACGGGCTTGGAAATCTTCTCCGAGATTTTTCTCTCTGTCTGCTTTTCCATAAAGTCTTCTTAAATGCCAAAAATTTTACAATCCCTAAACATAATTTGAAGTGCCTGCTCTAAGGTCATTGATTATTCCATGAAGTGTGTACTAAGTATTCCATTGCCCCAAGCAATGACCTACTCAGTAGGAACAATGCAGGCTTCAGAAGTGAGGAACTACAATTCAGGAGGTGTGAATACAGCAAATAACACAGAAGCCGATACCAAAAAATTCACTGGAAACCCAAAACTGAAGTTTAACAAGGACAGCTACAGGAGAGAGAAGAAGCAGCTGAGGAAAAAAAAGCCCCAAAGTGCGTAACTTTGTGAAAAAAGATCAGCTGGTCTTTCATAATAGCAATAATTAATTGTTTTTACTCATAGGGTTTGTCCCTCTCTGATTACTGCCTTGTAAAATTCATTCCTTTCCTGTGAAAGTAAAATATAATAGCTTGAGCTGAAATTCTGCTGTCAGGGAGATTTTGGTACTTAAAACATTTAGTGGGTCTCTGCTAATAATCAGGGTAACCACTCCTAACAAATTCCTTGCTTAAACCTGTAATCCCACTCTGTCCATCTGGCTGTGGGAGTGGTTTATAGATTCATTCTTCAAAATAATACACAGTCAGGGTTTACTGAGAGACAATTCCATAGCTCGAGCTGCATTTAAATGAATTTAGTTCACTCAGCCTGCTTGCGTAAGTCTTGGTCCAAAATAGCCCTTAAGCATATGCCCAATTTTGAAGAGAATAGCTGTCCTGAAGTTGGTAAGATTAACTCTGTGATTAAAACTAAATGCATGGTCAAATGTTTTTAAGGACCAGGGCCATAATAAGGTTCCTCAGTGACTTTATTACTGGAAATAATAGAGATTAAAAAAAGATGGAACAAGAATATGAACAATCCTAATAATTCCCATCCCATAAATTTTGCTTAAAATTCCCAGGAAAAAAAAAAAAGGCAGAAACAACCTGTAAACATTTAAGACCTGATTCAAGGTGCATGGAAGTTTGAAAAAAGCTCAAGAAGTTTCCATTTTGTCCTGCTTAATAATTGAACCGTGATCAATAAACTGCCATGGATTTATAGGATAAAGAAAAGAACACACCAAATAAAACTGATTATTTGGTGTTTTTTTTTTAAATCAAAGAACAAAATTAACAGATAAAGTAATGTCTAGAGTGCAGTAAAGCATTTGGCAGTACTTCACAAATTCTCCTTGAACAAGTGATTCAAATAGACTTGGAGATGAATGCAATCACCTGGGTGGGGAGCTGGGGAAAGGAATTATGAATTATATGCAAAGATAACTGGAAATGTCCTGCACTGGAGGAAGAAGTCATTCAGTGGGTAACTGTGGAAACAGCTTTAGATCTAGGGTGAAATTATCAAGACCACCTCAGTGACTTAGGTGCCCACATCACTTATTTGAAAGCATATTGGACACTGTCCTGCAAATGAGGGGTTTGGCAGCAGCACTCTCTAAAAGGTGCTGGGGAAAGAGAAGAGAAAATGTTTTGGGTAATAATCTGAAAGAATTTGAGACTACTTTCTCCTTGTTTAGTGGCTCTTACTCATTTAGCTACTCAGAAGGCTGCTGCAGCTGCAGATGAATATTCTACTCACATGCCCAAAGAAACCTCCTTGCAATTTCTCTGGTTTTATACATCCTATAAATAACATACCTTATCCAAAACTTAAACAAGTTGCTACAAGGAGGTCCTAAGCTCTTTCAAGTGCCTGGTAGATAGCTGCAGCAATTCGTGGAAGATTTAAAGCAAACACATGGAAAGCTGAGGGATTCTTCCAGCATAAGGCTGCTTCTCTAGAATATAGACTAAAAGGGTCCTTGGTGCAGAAGTCATGTTTATTCTCACCACACAGTAAGAGACCTAAGAGTAGAGTCACCTCAGGCAAAGATGATTTGGTCTCTTGTACTGATTTGCTCAATGTAAATTGTATCCAAAAGGGAAGAAACTAAGCATCATCCACTTACAAATGGAGTGCCTTATGTGAAAACAGGTCCTGTTCTCTTGCCTTTTGACTTCTGTTGGTAGCTGGGCTCAGTGTTGCCCTAAACTCAGAGTCCAAAACATTTATTGCTCCTGCTGTTAGAAATGATTGTTGCTATAACTTGGGCGGCAGAGAGTGGGACGCACATATGCAGTTTGGCCACCCTAGTTCACATTAATGAGCACTTTGCATCAAGGTACCTGATTAGATGCTGTGGGGCCAAGGCGCATGCATCCCTTCTAGAGGGAAGTGGCTCAGGCCTAAAGTGGCCTGACAAAGTAAGGTATCTGTTGTGCAACACGATTTCCCCACACCCTCTCCCATATGGAAGAGAATGGGACAAGTTTTACAACAGTGATAAAGTAAATGTAGAGGTCCTTAAATCTAGATCCACTGCTATCACCAACAGGGGAACCCTGGCAAACACATCCTAGAAACAAGCAGTGGTGTGCCACCACTTGCATTAAAAGCAGCTGATGCCAGCCTCCTGCCTTGATGGCAGTGAGTGCCATGCAGACAATCAGTGCAGACTTCTGTGCCCAGTTCTTGCTCTGTCGCTATTCTTGATGGCTGCTGGAAGAGGAACTTATGACCAGCTCTTTAGCAGCAGAAAGGCAAGTCCTTGTTAATGCATCACTTTGGAGATCACCTCCCCACACAGTGTAAAATACTCCAGCACTGACACTGCTTCACAGGGAGCAGATGGAGGAAACAGGCAAAGACACTTTTCAAACCCTGAACACAGAATTGGGTTAGGACCATAACAAGAGATCCTAGGAGACTCATCTTTCCTATCAGCAGAGTAGACTAGATACTGGGAGGAATGGATGAACAAACACTCACCCTCTTCTGTCTCATGTGATATGACTAGTACTCCAGATCCTTAAACTTCATGTCGGATAATGAAAGTACTCAGGCTGTTTCCTTTTTGCATCTTCCTCTGTGCCTCCTTCCTGTAATTTTGACTTAAATGATGTTTAACGTCATCCTCACTGTCAGGACAGGTGAGTATCCTTCGCCGTGGAGATCCAGAGGTGTTAAAAGCAAAGCACTAATAGCTGTCACTGAAGCTGACAAGCCACTGTTAAGATAGCCCTAACACTTGCTTTAACTTCCCTCTCTCCTCTGCAGTTAATTTCTGATTCTGGGTGGAAGTGTCTGTGTTTCCTGACTGCCTTGGAGGGATTGGGCAACTAATACAGGGAAGTCTATGAGGTTATGTGACATGTATTAAAAAGAAAAAGTTACAGTCTCGGACACAAGAAACAACTGATTCTCTAAAAGAAGCCAACCAATTCTAAATGAAAGCTAAGCTACAGAGTGCTACTCAGTGTAAACCAGATTGCACTGCTTTTCTGCCTGACTAGTTCTCCAGATTAATATAGTGGTCTGTCACCCACATGTGAGGGTCTCTAAGGAAAGGTGGTCAAAACCAGACTGTGAGATGAATTATTTGGCCAGCTGGAAACAGCTTGTGTGCTGTAGGCTGGGCATCCCTGTCTTAGGAAGTGATGGATTCCATCACAGACTTAAAAGAGGGACAAAATGAGGATATATTCCTTTTGTGTTGCAATCACGACCTCCTTTGCAGACCACTTTGCTTGTCTTCCAGCCCAATGTGCACCGGCAGATTAATAGAAACTATTTATGATGAGAAAGGGGATTGGGCTAATTGAGCAAAAATCGCAAGTCAAGTGCTCAGAAAACATGATTCTAGTCCATAAAGAAATGAGCTTTTATTTAAAGTAATAGAAAATATGATAGTTCATCACAGGTAAATATACTTTTATATACTTATTGATTCCCTTTTGCCCTTGGTGCTAGACTGACTATGAGATGGCTGTGATTTTTTTTACTTTTTTTAAGAGACCTACTGTGGTCTGCAATTCTGGAAGCCTCCCATGGGCTGGAAGACCTGTCCCTGGTACAGTTTACCTAGAAATCCCAGCTAGGTGAAGGTAAGAGGAATGGACTAAGAATCACAAGACCATCATTTTGATGTAAGATGTTCTGTGAAGAGGAAGTTCCAGGTGTTTTCAGCACAAGTGTGAGCTCTGAAAATGGAGTTAAAAATGTCAACACTGACTAAAAATGAAAGGGCTCTTGCAACAGCATACATAGCAGATGGAAATACCAGGGTAAACATCTTCAAAGAGTGAAAAAAGAGACAGAGCGAGAGAAGGAGGGCAGGAGAGAGCAATGGAGGAAGAGGCAACTTCTTTCGACTTTTGGCAGGTAGGACAAAATGCGAGTCCTCCAATAAAAATGTGCAGTTTGCAATAGAGATGATGAATTGGGTACAAAGCAATCAACCATTTCTGGGCTGGGCAGGGGACAGGATAAACTAGCAAGAAGATTGGATAAGGTTAAGGAATACTTGAGGCCAAGAAGCTGAAGGCCACCCACACAGATCAAATGGGAAAGCGCTAATGGGAAAGACATTTTGCAAGTTAAAAATATAACCGATTCCTTAGTCTGGGAACACAGAGCTGTAAAATAACAGCTGTACAGCAAGACAGAACAAAGCTTTCTTCGGCGTTTGAATGAAAGGTGGTTGAACGGAAAGACACCGTCTGCTTTATCAGAAATAGGCTCTGCCAGGCCCTCAGCCAGTGTGGCTTCGTGTGGACAAAGGCAGGGTCGCATTCCTCCGAGAAGGCAACAGAGCTCTGTCCCACAGGCCAACACAGCAGTCTTCAAAGTAACAATGAAATATTAGACGTTTTAAAAGGATTTCCCAGTATATTGATGTTGTTCCCATAACACAAGCCAAGGAGTAGGAAGGCAGAACTTCAAAACACATTTGCATGCACTTGGAAACAGGCGTTTCTTCTGTACCAGATAATGCTTTCTACTGCCTGTAAAGGCCACATTTGGACTGCGAGTCCATGGAAAATCTTCCTGTGGCACCTGCACCAAAGGCAGGATGCCGAGAAAGCAGCCTCCATTGCCGATGGTATTTGAAATAACTAGCAAAACCCACGGACATGTTGAACCCTGTAGGGATGAACACTGATTCTGCCCCAGCATTCAGCCTGACCACTTCCACTGCTACAAGGACAACACCTGGCCCTACAGTTTAGGATTGCTATGGCTGTAGTGGCTGACTCAATGTAGAACACAGACATAAATATGCTATGATTCAGACTAATTGCATAGCACTGATTCACACTTCAGAAGTACCACTGATGCAATGCAGGTAAGTGGTTGTTACGGCTGTTGCATGGAGTTAATTATTCATCTATCAGTTGCATCTCTGCTTGAGAGTTAGCACTAATAACACTCAAACACCACAGAAGCACTGTAGGTCAGAAGATGACAACTTCCACAGTTTCTGATCTTACAGTCTTATCAGCTCTTCCAAAATCCTCTGCAAAGGTTGGAAGAGTCACGAAGAAGAAAACGGCCATCATCTTGCAGCGTAACGACTGACTGCTTTCTGACGTAGTAGCTACTTCTCACATACTCCCCTGGGATAAGGTGTTGGCATGCCTGAAGAGAAGGATAGCTTGCTGAGCTTAGTTATGAATTTCCTGCAGACTAACCGCATTCATACAAGAAGACCCTGTAGATCCCTTGTTGCTTTGTCAAACATTAATTTGTAGACAAGCCTGTCAGTTCTTTCTAATAAAATTTCTGATTTGTGATAGAAATCAGGCTTCCAAATTTGGTTACTTATCTTTGCAAATACCGTTCTTTGTTATTCCAAAGTTATTATTCCTGTATCATTATTATCCCAGTGTTATTCCATATTACTTTTCAGAAACTAGTTCTAAAGCATTCAGTGGCATCCAGATTTTTAGCTGACGTAATATGATATATATCAAGGGTGGGAATGTTTCCTATTTGGTGAATCGATGCATGACAGACATCTGAGAACGGTATCCACTGATATCTGCTTGAGACATAGCATAACTTTTAGCTACCCTGCCTCTTCCCACCTTCAGCTGCTACCTCTCTTTTTATTTTCAAATCCAGGAATACTGCAAAATGAAATTTACTTATGCAATAAACAGGACTCTTGTCTTGCACCTGTTTTAAATATTTACCAATGACCCCGAAGAAGTGAGCTGCCTGAGCTAGAGAAAAACACAAAAAAATTACTTAAAATTGCAAGGGAAAGAGCTTGTGGAAGACTGCTTAATCAATGTAATCTGGCAAAAGGCTGCATACTGGAACAGACCCTGCTCTTCAGTACTGGCTAAAGAATAGAGACAATTTTTCAAGGCTATGGACATTCTTTTAATACTAGCAAATGATGTGTTACAGCATTTTCACCGTGATCAAACACAAAAGAAAAGTCAGACTTACCGCTGGATGAACCTTTTTCAATCACATGTGTGAGATGCAAGGATAAGAAGGAGAGGGCTGTGGAAAAGCATAACAGGTACTAACCAGTTAGGAAGCAGAACAGGCACCCAGCAGTAAGCAGTTGCAAAATGGCTACGGTAAGACTGGAGCAGTTCGGCTCTGTAAAACTTAAAGGGCCAGATTTATACAAGCACACTGGGGGAAAAGCCTGTGTAAAAGCATAATTCTCCACTGGGAGAAGGCAGGCCCCAGTCCCGGAAATACTGAATGCATATCCTTAACTCTAAGCATATGAGTACTCCTATTGACTTCAGTCTGTGTACTCCTGTACAAACAATTACGCATCTGTGTAAAAGTCCACGGGACTGTGTTTACTGATGTTACCCAGGAAGGTGATGCTCTAGCACAGTGCTTGTTACAGATTTATCACAAAAGGAGTGGGGTACAGTCACTGATACTTCCCCCTCAGTTGAGTTACTCTGATCACTGAATAGCATTAAGATATATTCTAGCAGTCCATACATTAAAAAAAAATGAAATAAAATGTGCCCTAAGAAATCTCAAATTGTTGCAACAAACATTGCTCTTGTATTCACTCTAATATTTCTATTTTATTGAGTGCAATGCCCAGAATAGTCTCCCATCTAATTGAAACAATTCAAAAGTACTTTGAACCGGTCAAAGAAAGTGAAAGTAACCTCAGTTACTGATTTACAACTCCCCTGTCCTCTATAAATGAATCACAGAGATGCAGTCAGTAGAGTGTCCATATTTTTGGAGTGAGAGCAGAAATATCGCAATGTTAGGGCACAGGTATCTTTGTAAGTTCACCATTGGCAAAGTGGTCTTATGCATCCCTGTGCTCTGCTTCAATTTCCTGCTCTTTATCAAAGGAGTTATAACATTTTCCTCACTTGAAGCATTCAGTGACTTTCATGACTGAGAAACATTTCAAGTGTTAGCACTTTTACACTTAAAATTACTTAGATGGGAAGGTGACTTTAGAAACAGAAGACACTGGAGCAATATCAGAGAGTTTCAAAGCAGGGTTCCCTCTAATCCTTGCCGCCCAAGGTCGCCACATCATGGCTACACAGGACAGCTGGAGCTTATACAGTGTGCCCAGCCCTTTGTGCACTGCAAAGACACCCTAAACAACGTACTTGAAGTTTTCTTTCAGGCATGCTAGGCGGCATCATGACTTCAGGACAGTCAGTAAGGTATTTCTGCAGTTATTTGATATGAATAGGTAACAAATTTTGACTCAGTCTTGCTCTGAAGTGATTGTTCTATATGGTCACAGGGATGCAGCTGTGATGCAGCAGCATTGGGTTGCTGATGGGATTTATTTGCCGATATAGAATAATACAAGTAGTTAAATGTTGACAGAACTGAAATCCTATTTTTTTGGCATATTTTTCCCCATTATGAAGAAGTTAATCTTAGCAGTTTTCCCAATACCATCATTTTCTTCCTTTCACTGAGTTTACTCTATATTCTGCTCAGGTTTCCACAAATATGAAATCAACATTAGAGTCTATCAGAGACATTTTACTTTGTAAACATTTGCTAAATTCGTATTACCAAATAAAACCCTGTACATGCAATAACTCGAACTTGCACAGAACCCATAAACCACTCATCTTTGATTGCCTCCAGACACAGGAGGCTATGACCTTCTGAAACATCTTAGCACCAGAGGAATTGCTCTGCGAGTTTCATTTGCTACGGTATGTTTCAGGAAACGTGGTGAGTTTTACCTCACTAATTGAAATGTCCTAAAATACTGTAAGACTCATTCTGCTCTTACTTCCACCACTAAAATGTGTTATTTCACAGCCATCTCAGTGAGGGTGTTACCAGACTCCAGTTCCCTATGCTTAGTCCAAGTAGTTCCCGCTTCACATTTTGTGTAGCTGTGTGGGTTGTAGCTTTTTTGAGGTGTGTCTTTAGCGTGATTGGTTACATGTTAATAACATGCCATGAAAGCTTGCCGGATCTAACTTAAAATTGGATTCTTAATTGGTTTCTTAAATCTGGGCCTGAATCTGCTTTTTTCTTCTGTTCTGTTCACTCTGGAGCAGCAACTCTGAAGACAATGTGCATTGGAGGGAGATTAGAAGGGATCCATGGGTTGAGTCCTACACCTAAGAACAACTTTGAAGGTATTGGGGTGGGGTGATGGACATTGAACAGGTGGCAGTTGGAACCCGAATTTTACTTTTAATATTACACAATGCAAATATTATTAATAGGGTAAGACATCGCATATTCTGTAATCAGTTAGTGGGGTTAGGTTTATTGTCTCAAGACTTTTTAATAATAGAAATTCAAAGGCAATCACTTAAGTGGAATTTTTTATACCATGTCATTAAAATAAAGGCTCCTTGTAAGGCATTAATACAGGTGGGAAGAATTTACCATGCAGGGATAAGAAAATTAGACAGGAAATATTCCAATGATTATTTTAAATGTCTCTGGGTTAGGTAGCAGATAAACCGGGCTGAAGAACTTCAGAGAGTTTGAAATCTTCTGCTTTCTGAGCCAGACTGCCTTTTCCAGAGACACACTCCTAAAAAATTAGGTACCAAAAGATTTATTAGCTGGAGAGGGAAAAAGTTTTAAAATATTTTTCTTCATTGCTTTTACATGAAGCAACTCAGAGTGTGTGTGTCCCTAGACGTGAAGGCAAAATAAGATTACTCCATGATGCAGCTATGCTTTGACACAACAGCTTACTTTATAGCTTGGTTTAATTGTTTAAAAGCTGGATTTGTTCTCCCTTGAGTACATGTAGATGTAAGAATTTGGTTAAGTAAGCATATACTTTTTTTACTGTATTGGAGTTTAAAAATTCATATTTTGCGGTATCAAATGTTATCATATCCCATATTAGAAGCTTATACCACCTACATATATACTGATGCTTGTGCAGGTTCCTGCAGCCAGGGATGTGTCAGGCAATGCTGTACACAAAATGGAAGGGCTATTTAGCATGCAATTGTCTGGCGGCTATTTTAGACTATGTGAAATAATTGCCTCTTCACTGTTATTATTTCCAAAGGTAAAAAAGTTTTCTGTAAAGACTGTTGGCTGAAATGAAGCGTGATAAGGAAGGAGATAAAGTAGTTGGCAACAGAAACCTGTTATGTTTGCAAAGGGAAAAGTGAGGAAGCAAAAGAAGCAGCCCTGATGGAGGAAAAAAGAGACATTATAGAAGAGATTTCCTGTCTAGTGAAGACAATGGGCACTTGCTTGAGAAAGTGGAGTGGAGCAGACAAGAGCAGGAGAAACGTTTCCAGTGGTTCTCACAGAAATGGAACACTGAGAGTTTTTTGGCAAATGAATTAGCTGCAGAAGCCAAATCTCTTCAGAAACAGCTTATCCTCTGGTAGCTGTCTTTTGCTTAAACTCTCTAAAAAAGCATCTGTAAAGCACTGTGAAGCATGAAGCCATTCCAAATGCAATCAGTTAGATAAGGCAGTGTCTATTCCGACTTTGACACTTGTTCTAACAAACTTCGTAATTCAAAGCTCTGTGGAGAAGAAACTTCAGGCTGCCTGCTGCACGGCAGGATGTCATGGATTAGGTTCTTACATACAGGCCAAGTGGTTTAGCAAGAACCCAGCCAAGATGCAAAGACGAAAGGGAAAATCCTTCTCTTAGATCTGCAGGGCTGATCTCAGACCCCCACGTCTATGAAATCAGAGTGCAGGTCTACTGCCGTACATTTTTCCTCCTGTCTGTATTCCCGGGAGAAAGCACTGAGTGGAGAAACAGCAGTTACTTGCAGGGAATTTACCCACATTTTTCCTGTATCTGATGTCTGATGGGAGGAAGGAAGAGGCTGAGGAAGAAGAAACATTAGTCTCTAGCATTCCACAAGAAAGAACTTTTCTTCAAGAGCACACAACAAAGTTCCCAGAAAGTCCCATTTTAAATCCATTCCTGACAGGACAAGGATCTGATAGAAAAGGAAAGTCTCTGGGGACACACTGGCTCGTGAGAGAAAATTAACAACCGACATGTAGCTTATACACTGCTGGTTATGTCCTTGTTTGTCAGCTACCAGCACCACAGGCAATTAGGAAAACTCAAGTCCAGCTGAAGCCTGGATACAGGTTGCCAGCTCAGCACTAACCTCCCTGCTGTCAGGTCTTAGTTGTCAAAAAGTCCCAGTTTTAGAGTGACAAACATTTGATCTCTTGTATGTTTTATATAAATGATGAAAGGCTCCCAAAACAAACAAAGAAAAAATGGTAGAATGTCTTTATTATTACTTAAATGGACTTGGGGTCAGGGTCATGTATTCTATTTAATTCGGCTCTGAAGTATAATTTCAAGAACATAAGTGGAAAAATAGAATAGTACAAGTAGAACAATAGAACAAGTGCAAGAAACCGTTTTGTAACAGATGGGCAATAAATAATATTTTCCTTATTTTCACACATATTATAACTTTCTCTGAAATAGAGAAGTGTGAAATTAATCAATCACAGTGTAATTGGAATGACTCCCCTGTAACATCATTGTGGTCAGATTTACTTATTCAGTGCAGACAATGACTGTTCAGCTCCTTCTCACCATGCACAGAACCTCCAAAACCGTGCCAAAAATAGCAGAGGTCTTAAGCACCTATGTATGCTTCACTCTCAAGGTGAAGATGCTCTGCAAAGGCTTTCAGTCAGAGTTCTGCTTAATATTCTACATGTTCTGCCTCTTGGAACTCAAAACAAATATTCAGGCCTGAAAAGAAACAATCGAGTATGCACATCTTGGATCACTGGGCCAATTCCAGGTAACGTGGAAGTCAATGGAAAGACTTTCCTTGGCTTCAGTAAGGTTTGGGTCAAGATGCAACCAAGAGAGAGTACAAAGGACTGCCACAACAGTTCCTCTCTTCTGATGGCTGAGCTTCAGAGACGATAATGCAAGTTCTGCACAGCTTTTGGCTTTCCTACTCAAATAAAGAGTCTATATTTGGCAATGGAAAATAGCCCTGTTTAGAGCATTTTGTAAACAATGTTAGTTATAGGCAATGAATTTTTTCCACTGCCTAGATATGGTTATCTGAAGCACTCTTATGTTCAGGTCAAGTGACAAAAATGTAGCTTTAGTGCCACACTGAGCTACTTTAACTCGCCATTGAGAAGCAGTTGTACTCCGTGAGCAGTTTTAATGTGCGTGTCCCTACAGTGTTATAAAAGCACCTCTAATTTACCAAGATCAGACTAGCTATGAGTAGTCAGCAAACCTAAAAGTGTAGGCACAGTCAGAGACAACCTTTGAAATACATGTGATTCCACATGCGAAGTGAGACGGATATATCTTCATGGGGTGTTGATTCTCAGTTAAGTAAGGGGGTACATCACATGGAGACCCAGACAGGCAGTAGGCATATAGGAATCTGTGTGGCTACAGAGCTCATCTTAGAGTACGCCCATGCTCCTGTTTGCTCCTCGGACCATGCTTGTATATACGTAGCCAGTGAGATCATTGATACTTCTTGCAAGATGAGATATATCTTGATCTGTGTAAGGATTGTGTTGTAAGGAAGTTCCGTCTGAACATGAGGAAGAACTTCTTCCCTCTGAGGGTGACGGAGCACTGGAACAGGCTGCCCAGGGAGGTTGTGGAGTCTCCTTCTCTGGAGATATTCAAGACCCACCTGGACAAGGTCCTGTGCAGCCTGCTGTAGGTGACCCTGCTTCGGCAGGGGGATTGGACTAGATGACCCACAGAGGTCTCTTCCAACTCCTAACATGCTGTGATTCTGTGATTCTGTAATTCGTCTCTCTGTGTTTGCTCTGGGCATTGCATGTGTAGGAGACGTCAAAATTTGCTAAATCCTGTCTTGCCTAACTGCAGTGGGTTTAAGGTTTACTTCAGGACACGCTGACCAGTTAGAAAAGGTTTAGTTAAATTTTGTCAGGGTGCCCAGAATCTTTCAGAGCAGTGGGTGCTGGGAGGGGAACAAATTAAGGGACACTGTTATTATTTACTCCTGCACTAGCAGCTCACTCCTGCCGTGCCTCCCCTCAGATCCCTCACTAGGGATCAGAAATGTTTTGTATCAACTTCCATCTGTGCTCCAGTATCAAACAAGCAGAGCAGACTGTTGCCTGATATTGCAGACACGATTGTCCACATTGGAACTGCAGATCAGCATGTTTTAAATATAATAATAGTCACATCAGTGGGAACAGGAGAACCACAGTACTGTCCCTTGCATGAGCTGGTGTAGAAAAAGTAAAGGCAAACAAACTACAGATCCTTGTTAAAAAGGCTGAATATGAACCTCTGGCTACCTGGAACACACAATAATGACTCCTGTTGAGATCCTGGCCATGCTGTGCATTGAGGCAAGGGGGAAAAGTCTACCTCAGTCACCGAGGACAAACTAGCCCTCCAGAAAGGGTGCTGGCCTGTTTCTGTGAGCGTTTCCTCACCAGGAGTGCCAGCTTAAGCAAATTGCTTCTTCTTGTGCCACCAGCAGGTGTCTATGAGCCTGCCAAGTGAGGTAGGCAGAGGAGCTCAGGTAAGTTTAAAGCAAATTTTTGAACAGCCCTGCTCAGTGTTGCAGTCCAGTTAGCCATGCAACTGCACAACCAGCACCTGAAAGGAGAGGATCTGCTTGAGTCAGAACTGCTGCCAGAAGAAACCACAGTGGAGTAATGGCCAGGAAGAAATGTGCCTTGGAGACCACTTTTCAAACGAACTTACTTTCTTCTTGGAATGGTGCAAGAGAGTTCTGCCTCAGTGTCTTATAAAGTATAATACTGAGCCCTATTTACATACAACCAATTCTCCAGTCCATTCCTTAAACGTCTTATTCTCACTCACCCTTTCATCCCAATGAAAAAATTTAAGTTGCATGGACTCTGCCTTTTCTCTCTGAAGAAGACCTCTGCAGTCATACAGAAGTCCTATCTCATTCTCTTGTCTCCTATATCCCGTCCACATCCACAGGATCTTCACACAAGAACTATATGGCGCTTTGTAACCACTAAGGAAACAAACCAGCACAGGGAACAAAAATTCGTTCCTTCTTTCTAGAAATGGTAATGGAAACACATCAAATTACCGCTTCTAGCTCATGCCTCCAGTGGGTAAAAAGCAGCAGTAATGAGAGCACCAAGCTGGGAAATGGGGGACTGACTGTCTAACACAGCAGTGACAAGATGACTCCATATCTCAGTTCCCCACCTGTGAAGTCAGAATAGGATGATGTACAGTTAAGAAGCACTGTGTTAGAACTGAGCATTGCTACGTGAATGCAGAGAACAGAGCCTGGTAGGTTCCGTCAACTGATTCTTTGAAGCCAATTTCCTCCAAAAGAAGACACCAAAAGAGACGAGAAACTCCTACTATCCTTTATCAGGCAATTCAGCAACACTGAGAAATCCTTCTACACTAAGAAAGGCTGCAGCTTTGGACAGGTTTTAAAAAAAAGATAAAAGCAAACACAGCCTCATGGAAACACAAATGACATCCGTTCAGAATTAGCTCTGCCCCTTTTATCTTCATAAGAAGCCAAACTGAACTCCAACCTTTGGATTCTCTCAATGCATTAGCTTTTCGTTATGAATGAATGGCTGATCACGTTATGACAGACAAATGATCGGCGGCAGGAGGGTTTACCAACATACCATGCACTCCCACAGTCACTGAGGGGGAAGTCTAATGAGCAAATAACCTGCTGCAACTTTCTACGTATTTCCTGTAATTGAGAACTCTCCTGTGCTTCGTCTGGAACGCAGATGCCTGTCAGTCACAGGGTCATAAATAGGATTAGGGGCTGTTTCTGGAAAGGCAGGCAACTAGCTTTATATGCTCAGTTGAAAATACAGATGTTTTCTGATTGCATGGCTATTAGGCAATGGTTTATCCAAGTCTGTTTAAGCAGGTTTGGCTACTAGTTCTTCCCTGAGGCCCCAGTCTCGCAGTTGGTGCAGATCCCCACTAAGAATGCAGATGCCTGCTAATTTTTGCCTATGCAATCAGTTGCAAGATCCAAGCATTAAAAGTACTCTTTAGAGACTTACACCATAGAACTGACTTTCTAGCCTGTATCAAAGTCATCTCCAACATCTAAAGGGCACTGAAACCTTTTTTCTGTTACAAGATTTGTTTCAGATCATTGCATGAAAAGGATTTGAAGTATAATGTCCCCATAAAAAGAATCCCTAAGTAACCTCCCTAAGTTACTCTGAGAAACCTGATAAAATAATATGGTCTTCGGAGAACTTTAACCTGCTCCATCCCAATTATAGCCGCTGTGCGTGACAGAAATGTCTGAAATTAAGGATAACATTTACCAATATTTAGTTAGATATTTTTGTGGCACTAGCATTTATTTCACCACTACAGCTGCAAAAAGCAAATATTTCAAGAAAAGAAAGTTGTTTACCAAAAAAAGCCGGTGTTTTGGTTTTTGGGTTTTTGTGTGTGTTGTTTGGGGGTTTTTTAATGCAATGTCTTATTACCAGCTGAATTGCTTGTGCTGAGACCGTGAATCTTGTATAGCTTTTGTCAGAGTAACATGACCACTTATGGTAACTAACAGGCTCAGCCTCACAACCTTGCTCTTCTTCTGTTTGTCCCCTCCATATCTATATTAGAACTTTTTTCTCGTGTTCATAGAATTTATTTCTCCCGTCAGTAAATATTCTTATTTTAGGAATGTTACAAAAGACCCTTAAGATCCCAACCAGGATCAGGGCTCTTGAGCCACTTCAAAAGCATGCAAAAATAATCCCTGCCTCAAAAATAACTTCAAATCTCTATAGCCAGGATACAAAAAGTATAGCATGAGATCTACTGTTGTGAAGAAACTTACTGAAGGTCACACAGGAGATCAGTGACCAGACTGGGAATAAAACCTTCACCTCCCACACCTCTTTGCTGTGCTCTATTTTTCTCTAGTAGAAAGGAGTCACTGCTGAAGCTTATTGGTTTAATCCAAGGCAAATTCCACTGGATTTCACTATAATGAAGGTAGGGAGAGGGGTTATATACACTTTAATCAATCTACCAAAGCTTACAAAACCCTTGTATGGAATGCAGCTGAGTACAAAACCCTCCCATTTCAGCAGCTTATTCAGGATATGCAAACCAGATGGAAGTCTATGTATTACACGATTAAATGTACTCTAGATCAGAAAAGAGCAATTGCCAAAATCATCCAAAGCAATGATATAAGAGAGGTCATTGTCTTCTGTTCATCTATGTTAAGGTCACAGAAGCCTCCACAGAGATAAGGGGATGTGGTCAGTGCCCTGAAAGGCTGACACACTAATTACAGACAGAACAAAGGGGCCAGGGGATAAAGCACATACTAGGGTAAAGGAATGACGTGGAGTGATGAGTATAAGGCCACAAGGTTATTCAGCAGAGACATGCTCAACAAGGCTGCCCGTGTCTCCTGCCAACGTTGGATTGATTCTAGTGCAGACAAGTTTCTGCCTCTTTGGGGATATCACTGTGAAGTGACCATACCAAAATGCATTCTTCTGTCACAGGACACAGAAGAAGATTTCAGAGGAATAGTTCATTCTGCTCAACAGTGTTAACGTATTGTGAGATATTTGCCTATCTCTAGGTCATAGCCAATCTCTCTCTCTCACACACGCAGACACTTCCTGCATTTACAGTAAAAAAGATGTTCTACCTAACTGCCAGCCCTGCTTGTGGATTTTATTTCCAGACAGCATATCACCCTCAGCACAAATCCATATTTTTCAGGTAAAACACACTTAACAAGTATGTTGAGTTGGCAGCTGAGCGAGGAGGTGGATATTAACATAAAACCTTTGTATTTCCCCTTACTACGTCTTAGATTATGAAACATAAAACTATTCAAATTTTGGAAACATTTGGATGAGTTCTATCTTGAAACAAAAAGCCAGACTGACATGCTTGCAACTTCTCCTCACACTGGAAAAAGTTCCAATTTTTGGTATAGCATTATTCAAACTGCCTTGAAGAATGGCTATATTTCGTCCTGTAACAAATTTAAACATTCTGTCAGGGATGCACCAGTCAGAGTAAACCAGTTTGATGTAGTGTTTCTCTCTCTTCCCCTAACATTGCATTTGCCTCAGCACCACCCTGTAGCAATGAATTCCACATGTCATACACACTTGTGCAGGCAAAAAGGAGCCTTAAATTAGTACAGGACATCAAGTAATTCATGCAAAGGGACTTTACTAACCACTAGTCTCCTAGGTGTTTCTAGTACATACCTAGCAGCAACAAGGTCTAAGATATGTCCATGAATTATTTTTATGTTGTCAATAGCAGAATGGGATTGACACAGAGACAGAACCTTCCAGTCTTCACTGCCAGATTCTCAGTGCCTCTAAATCTCAGCATTTTCTTTCCATTGCCCAGATGGACGCCCACAGTCGTGATGACACTGCAAGTCTATTATTTTGGGTCTGCCAAAGCCCAGCATTTGTCTCTTGTGTTAGGAGATCTGTGGATTAAATAGATGTTATATTTGTCCAGTCACTTTGCGACCACAGTAACACCTTGTGATAATGGCCAGAAGGTCTGTGAAAATATTTTGATGCCCAAAGACACACACTGAATTAGCCCAAACTACCAAGTTATATAAGATCCAGCACTACAAAAACCATATTCCTCTGGAGAGCTAAATAACTTGAGAAGTTTGACTTAGAAAATAAAGCCTAGAAAATAAAGCCAAGAAAATAAATCTTGACCCTCTCTGATTTTCAGTCTTGAGCAGTGTTTGAGTTCATCAGAGAGAACACTCACAGAATCTTTAATCTGATCGGGTTTCTCCTGTTTCTGGAGTACTTGACTATAAGCTTTCCTCCTCTTATTCTTTCCTTCAGCTTTCTGTATCAAATATCACAGATTTTTCATCGTCCATGCCTGTGCACCGCCCGGCTTACATCCATACTGAACCACATTGACTGAAGTCCCATAGGCATGCATGTACCCATAAGATTCTCAAATACCCACTTTCCTCCTGGGGTGGCTGTTACCTAAGGTGATGTACTTGGGCAACCATTTAAATTCCTCCTTCCATCTCTGCTGCAAAGCCGTATCTATTGCGGGACATTCAGCCCCGCAGAGAAACAGTACTCACCATCCCCATATGTTTCACATCTCCTGTGGCGTTAGGTCTGGAGAACCCAGTTTTCCACAGCTTTTCTCATTTTTGCTTCCACCCAACTCCCTCTTCTTCTTCCCTTCCCTCTCTTCTCATGGCAGAAGCAGCCATTCTGCAACTTCTTACCTGTAAGGCAGTAAAATTCAGTTTTGGGCAATATTGCCAAGGAGCCCTCAGCTGACTCAGACTGCAAAATGTGTTATTTACAGCACCATGTAGAAAGAAAATTGGGCAAAAAGGAGAAACCAAAGACTCGATTCAGTTGCCTTAGATATTTGTCTCTGTCCATTTGAGCTCTCCAAACATAGCCCAGTTCACTCCCAGCTGTCCTTATGGAAAGGCACAGGTCTCCCACAGCACTTGTAACAAATCAAATAGCCCCATGAGGATGTTTCCAATAGCCCAGAACATCTCCAGACAGCAGAACCTGATTGTATGGGGGTGAATTGATCCTCACGTGACTCTTCTCATAACATTTAGGTGTGAACCTGTGCTTCCCATGCCAGTATCTCAGTCATAAACCACTGGGCAAAAATTGAGCTCTGGAGAAAGGCTCCATTTGAAGAGATACTTTATTTATTTCTGTCAGGTAGATAATGGAAATCTAATGACTCAACCATTAAGAGTGATGGGCCAGGGTAGAAAAGATTGGTGGTAGCCACCAAAGTTGTGTCATGAAAGCACAAGAAGGAAAATAAGAAAACAAAGGGGAAATTAATAATTCACATATTTGATAGGAACAAGACCCAGGGGCAAGGCAGCTCTTTCAGCAGTCCTGCATGTGTGTTCATGAACTATCTGTACCAAGAGGGTGGCAAAAAGTAGATACATTAAATCTCTAAAGGACTGAAGGCAACATAGACGTCTCTGTGTTTCCTGGCCTCCAGGCAACACATTTTCAAAATCAAAAGTGCTGCCTGATGCCAGCCCTGCCTGACTGTAGACTCAGTTAAAAGCCCATTGAATTTCTTTCACAAGGCTTTCCCGAGCATGGGCGTGTGTCCTGAAAGTGGATGCCTGCCGTGTTTCCAGCTTTCCTACCTGTGAACACCATAACACCTACCACCACTTTAGAGGCAACTGGGATATAAATGACATTAGCACTGATACTCATGCAGGGAGGGCCTTAGGAAGCAGAGTGAGGTATTTGGGAAGGGTATTAGCTGAAGTATGCTCTCTGTCATATCAAGGACGTGGAGAAAATGTACCCATCATCAGACTCATCAATGGACAGTAAACAGTTTGGGGCTGTAGAATTATTTTGAAAGGGCTGTATAATTATTTTGGAGAATAATTCTCCCCTCCAAAGGAAAAGTCTATGCAAAAATCACAGAAAAGCTGAACAACTATATGCCATATTTTTAATTACCAAAGGAAAGGAGAAACAGTGAAGAAAGATGAGAGACTGATCCTGTTATGCTATGGCTTCTTGCTAGTCTCTGTAGCTAGGGAAAACATATTCTCACATTAAAGCAGCACACTGCTTGTGCTGCCAGTGCAAAATGTGGCTAACATTAGAGTACTGTTTCCCTAAGACACTTTGGGCCCCTGCCTCAGCCTCTTATCCTCTAGGAAGCTCTCTGATATGCGCCATTGTTCCTTAATAAACACAATATCAGAGCACCAAGGTGACGTGATCTGTTGAACCCAATATCTGTGTGTTTCCATTCAGAGCTGGCTTGGGTATCTCTGCCTGACATCATTGTACCATAGGGTTGTACCTACAGTTTCCTGGGGGGAAAAAAATACATTTTTTTTTTGTTATCATTCCCATTTTCCTCTTGGTTTTTAACTTTTGGCAAGGACTTTGGTTGTGAGCACAGCATACTCCTAGGCTAAGATTACTATTACCAGAGAACAAGTGAAAAATTGTTCCAAAAATGGGTATGTGAAATATCACTGAAGGATCTCCACTAAAACATAAACACTGAAGACTTAAAGAGCAAGTAGTTTTAGAGGAGGCTGAATGAGCTCATGAGAGGTAAAGTGAGCCAATAGAAAGCATGACATCCTACAGCGACGAGCTTTACAGAAGGGAGTAGAGAGGTTAAAGGTTCTGGAAAAGCCAAAACCTGAGATCATTCTAACTGTCCACATGGTAAGGGATTCTTATGACCATTTAAAAAAATGAAATAATGTAACTGGACAGAGGAAGATACTAAGTTCTCCGTGCCTTACATCTAAGGTAGCACATTTTGCACAGCACTCACTAAATTTTCCCTTCTAGAACTGCAGTTAAGTGTTCTCAAGTGGATGAAAATTGAATCAAGTACCACAAGTGATGGGCAAAAAATTTATCTGATACTGGTTCAAGTTGAGAAGAGTTACTTGATCAGGTACCAGAAAGGATTTAGTGTTCAACTTAGGCTTTCTAATTTTCTGATTAATTAAACATAACACACATAAATATGATCTGTACACTTAGTATGAAGTTAGATTTTGACCTTTTCTAAAGGGTTTCCCACATCTATACCTTTTCTTTTCTTTTTTCTCCTTGCTTGCTACCTGCACCGATAGCTGTTAAATTTAGAGATGAAAAATAGCTCAAAATACCCAGGCAGTTCAGTACCATCCTGCTTTCAGCCCTTATAATACTTTCTGTCAAAATCCACAGAGGTGGCTTTCCTTCCTACTGCCGTGCTCTCGCCGTACTAAACCAGGAGCCAAAGCCCGTATTCTTTTATACAGATCAGCAATCAAAAGCGTGCTCTGTCTGTGCGTTTTGCCTGAGTCCTGATGCATCTGCTCCCCGTTTTTATACACATATTTATTACTTTACCTCTGTTCTGATTTTACCAGTGACTGTCACATATTCTGGCCACCTGGCACCTGTTTTCCTCCTTAGTTTCAACTTGGGTCACTTTACACAGCTCTTAATCTGCCTGTATCTGGGGGAGGCTGGTGGTTGTGGGTGGCTGGGAGGACAAGACTGTAACTCAGGAGGAGAAAATCTTGCAGTTGTTTGAAGGATGGAAGGGCAGGCCTTTATCCTGCATCAAAGAGGATGGCTTTGAATGGAAACTCAACTTCTCTTTTTAAATATTCCTTTGAACTGGGGAATGACACGCATAGTCCATTTCTAAGAATAGCATCCTTTTATATTTTTTTTTTAGTTCTGAAGAAAACTATTTCTGCCCAAGGATGGTATCTCCTTCACTTTTAGCATCAAAAACTATTTATATCAGAAATCCACATTCAGGAAAGAAATGAGGAAATTGATCTCACTGAAACGGATTCCTAGGTAAATACTTCTACTGACTTATTTCACCCTCTTCATTTCAGCTCTGTGTGGAAGGTAATGTCCTCATTGTCTCTCCTTAGCGCCCTTTGGTTCACACTGCAGTACGGTCTCACAGCACACAAACAGGATTGCTTTCAGAGAAAACTAACCTGGAAGAGGCATCCAGAACTATACTTGAAGGGCCCCAGCCATGAACAGAGATTCAGTCCAGAGAACTGGACTGGAAGTAGTCTGAAGAAACCCACCTCTCTGATCTGTGTAAGGTGGGCATCTGGGCTACAGCACTCCAAGCTTCTCACTACGAATCTGCTTCCATGGTCTGTACTGCTTGCTCATGTAGGCATAGGCAGTGTGATCCCCCATTCTTATGATACTTTAACGTATTTGCAGCATCATAGACTTAATGTCATATCTAAGGGTTTTGCATGGCTTAAACAGTACCTCAAGGAATCAGATTAAAATTTGCAATAAGAACTCACACATAGCCTGCAGCAAGACATGAGAAATTTACTGACCACCAAAGAAAAATGCTGAAAACGGCCTAGCTAGAAAAGTTTCCAGTGGAAATGTCTGGATCAGTATGCTAGCACCAATGAAATCTATATATATGATAACAGCACTCAAATGCTTAAAACATGTTTTTATTCTTACAAAACTGGCCAGATTTTGTGGTATCTGAGTGCACTGAATAACCACATGGTCAGAATCTTGAAACTACAGTTTGTAATAAACTTTTATCCCCTTCACGAACATCTATGCGTAAGTGATGCCTATTTTTTCTCATCATTCTGGTATATTTTAAGAAAATATGATGGTTAATTGAAAATAGATATTTTTTCCATATGGTCTGGAACAAAGTTTTGGATAAACAGAAGACTGAACCGTCTGGAAACAACAGATGGCAGTGTTTTAAAGATGAAGAGATGAAAGCTTGGATAACCAGTGCTAAACGTCAGTAGTAACATATGATGGAGGCAGTACACTTACATCTGGGAATTTGGCTCTACCATAATTCTACAGGATGGGCATATGGTCAAAGTAGAGAATTTTTTTATAGTAAAAAGGTGGAAAGTGAGCTACCTGTCATATCCCAGCAGACAGACCCACAGTCTCCTTGCATTTAATTTCAGCAGTATCACTTATGGCTGTAAATAATGTTCCCAGATCAATTGGTAGCTGAAGAAGAGTGGATACTACCATTCCAAAGGCTTAACCTGTTTCTATTATCCATTTACTTGAAATCCTGGGAGAAACATTAAAAACAGAATGGGAAATGTAAAAGAAACATGAAAAGGTTCAAATGCATGTCATAACTATGGTATGTAATAAATAAACAAATATCCTACCCCATCCTTTTAGATGTATCAACATCTGGCATTTGCCCGTAACTAGTTACCATGTAATATACTATATTTACCATGCATTTAGCCATGATTAAAAGGCCTATTTCCTGAGCACACTGAGGTGAGTGTAGGTTCATTCAAGTAATATCACACACAGCAAATTATTCATATCCTAATTTTCACAGCAAGTTTTGCTAATATTGAAAGGAGTTCCCAAGTCAGCTGAAGGGGTGGCTGGAATAATGATTCCTTCCCTCTGTGTAAAGCTCAGTACCATTTCTGAATAGCTTTTTGTGGGA
The DNA here is from genome assembly GCF_030867145.1 of Opisthocomus hoazin. NCBI lineage: Eukaryota > Metazoa > Chordata > Aves > Opisthocomiformes > Opisthocomidae > Opisthocomus > Opisthocomus hoazin. The sequence continues at coordinate 151,490,588 of NC_134414.1, forward strand.
TATATAACATTTTACACAGAAACATCTAAGGCTGAGAAATAAACAATCCACTTTTTACATTTCTCTCTGATAATTTGTTTTTGGTTTTGGAGATGGGAGAAAAGGAGGACGGGGACAAACGCAGAAACAAGTCAAACTAAAGGATCTGAGATAAAGACAAAAGAGTCATTTAGTTTAAATCTTCTTACTCACATTTACAACAGCAGATTTCTTTCAGTTTCTCCAGGATAAGGATCTGACCTATACTATATTTTCTGTCAAGAATATCAGAGTATTAATAGATACTTAGTCTGCATGTATAGAAATGGCAGCTTGAGAAACAGAGCGGAGTCCTCTAACACTAGGTCAAGTGGAGTAGCAAGGAGGGAAAAATAGCATTGCCATTTGCTTTCAAAACTTCTAGGTGAAAAGCCTAAGATGGGAAAATACCGTCATGCTTACAACAGAGGCAATGTCAAAAATCGGGTACCGGACTTCCTTGTATGTAGAGGTCAGGCTTCTGCAGGCAAGAGCCCATTCAACAAGGACTGTTGTCTCCAAGGCACTACGTACAACACTCCTGGCAGCCCACCAGCAAATGTCCAGTTCTGTTGGTGGGATAATACTCTCCAACTCCATTTCTCAGATGCAGCAACATCAGGATTCTGGGGATAACACTAGGCAGATATGCAAAGGGGAAGGAAAAAAAAAAGGAAAAAAAAATCTTGCTGTGCCTTTTTGTGCTTTCTTCATCTCAGTAGTGTGGGACAGCTCTGTTTCTGCCTCAGCTCAGAAGGGTAGGACACAAAATACCCTTTTGAGGCTTGTCCTTCTGGCGAGAGGTAGAAACAAAGATATCATGCATTACTGGTATTTCTATTCCCACTTTATTGTTTAGGCTTCACTTTCAGTTTCAAGAAGCAATTCCTTCCTCTGTCTCTATACACAGACTGTTAAAATATAGCCCATCGGTCTCATAGCTGGTTGCTTGGGTTAAGCCACAGCAGGAGGTTTGTTCTCACTCTTAAGTACAGAATGGCTTTTTTGAAAACGTGCAATTTTGTGCAGTTAGTTTTCTGCAATAGCCATATGATTGTCATTAATACATTTCAGTGTTCACAGTAAGAGAAATTGTCTTAAAATGTAATGTTTTATATGTACATTTTCTCCAGTACAGCTAAGATTTTGAAGGTGTTTTTACTGGTTTTCTTTTTCATTAACATTCTTGGATTTCTTTTATATTTGACAGCAATTTTTTTAATTTCCTGGACTTGAAATGCATGGCTTTTTTGACCATTACAGTATTTTCATAGCACCTTTTATTTATGTGTTGCTGCTACAGGCTCCCAAACTTTCTCCCAGATTCGTGTAGCTTCGTGTCTGGGAATCACACAGACCATGGATACACTCAAGCACAAACTAAAAAAACATCCTTCCTGAACAGTGGCGTTAGGAAATTCAGTAATGCTACAGATTTACTATTAGTAGCAAACTGCACTGCGGATAGAAGTACATTTTGTATTTTAACAGAAACTTGTGTCCAAGCACAATGTTGAATTGTAGCCTGTTCTGCATTTAATGCTCACTGAGTGCCACACAGGCATTTTGCACATTTATATTGCACCTTCACTTTGGGTTTTGTTTTATCTCATCTATAAAGCTGGAGTCGTTCTTCAAAGTTAACTGAAGTTACCCTGGGTTTGCTCAGAAAGGGAGCGGGAGCAGATGGGGAGTGTGTCTCAGGAGTGACAGAGAGAACGGGATCTGGATTTTCTTATTGGATTTTTGAGTGAGAGTCTCCTCTCACCTCTGCTTTGTTTATACAGCTGATTTATGCCAGCATCTGAGAAAGCAGAACAGGTGGTCACTAAAAAGGGGTGTCTGGTCTTCATAACCATGATGCTGTACTGAGAAACCATGCATTGCCTTTAGCATACGCATGTTTTAAGCTGTTTACTAGCTGTTGGAATTAAACCCATTAGGCTTTAGGCAAACCTAGTTAGTGACACCATAAGGGCAGAGGATCCACTGGGCTGCCTGGATGGTTTGAAGGGCAAGACTGTGACTAATAGATTTCCTCAGGACGAGATTAGCGATGATAATTGCATCTCTTTTTAAAATGAAGAGAAAAATCGTCCAGCAAATGCCATCTTGCCAGCAGAGCTGAAACATCTAAAATTTTTTGTGAGGAATCGAAGAGCCTTTTCCCCTTTCAAACAGGTGAAATCAGGTGTGAGGCTCCTGCAGTTGAATGAGTTACACCAGCAACAAAGAAAGGTAATTGTAAGATAAGGCAGGCCCCAAACGCCAGGATTTACAAGGTATCACTGCTCAAATGGCATTCAGACTTTGCATTAGCATCATCTATATCTCCCTTTGTCCACAAATTGCGTAATTCATTCAAAAGAGCAACCAGATTGGTTTCATCTGTTACATGTCGTATGGGCCAAACCCCAGGAAAATATTTCCCTTGGCTCATCCCAAGAAAAACATTCACACACGCTGTTTATTTTGATACTCTCCAGTACTAATTTTATCTTATGTTTTAGCTAGATATTCCTTTAAACTTGCTTTGCTGATTCCTTGTCCCTTTGGTATCTTTCAATTGGACCTGGTGACTAATTCAGAAGGAATTATTTATTTAACAAATCACTCCTTTTCCTATCACAAAGCATCTACAAGAAAAATATTTTTTTCTTCAATTTGGTTTTAATTAAAAATTATTTACAGACATTCAGAGCAGAGTTTTCCCCTTGTGCTTCTTTGAGATGTACCATCAGCGCTTTGCTACGACATGCTCTGCAAGACAGCGGTGCCCGAATGACTAACATGGGTATCTATGCTACAACTTGGAATGGAAAATGTTTATGTTGTCTACCAATATAGACTAATCAATAATGTCAGACATCTGTCTGTTCCTCACACAATTCTCTTGCTTACTGTTTTGCTTTCCTGGTACCGGACAGAAGATATGGTCCTGCTTGGGAAGGTCTCCATGCATGTTTTTGTCCTTGCAGTGTCAGCCAACAGCTGCAAAATGTGATGTGAGCATAGTGTCCCGTCTCCATGGCTCTATTCCTTTGCTGATATGCTGGCTCTTGTCACTCAGATAGATGTCTTCTACTGAAGGGAAAGGGGAACGGAAAGAGAGCGGAGAGGAGAGCTGTGCTTACCTCTTCGTGTCAGGTGTCCACACTCTTACACACCTGGAGCACGGGCTGGTATGGGGGAACATCCATACACCTTTTCATTGATTTTCTCATACACCCTGCTCTGGACGCAGCCAGAGGGAAGAACAGAACTCTTGACTCCCTCTGTGCCTCTTGCTGAGGCAAGCCTGACTTCACATGTGTGTGCATCAATGTGTCCGTACGGTCAGAAATCACAGCAGAGCACCTTGAAGCTGAGGCAGCCCCAGCAGCACGTCACTGAAAGGAGATGACGAATGGCTCCCCACAGCACCCCTGACACCCACACAGGTTTGGCTGCTGGCCCTGGGATGGAAACCCCAGCGCAGGAGCCACATTTCCATCACTCCCATGCTCCACCTGAATTTCTGGTCACAGCCCTGCCAGCCACTGCTTGCAGGCAGCCTTGCAGTCAGGCACCAACACCTCTCCCTGTTCTGGTCCCTACAGGCAGCCAAAAAGTGTCCATCAAAAACGAGTTTTAAAAAGGAGGCAGTTTTAAAGGAGTTTAGCATCTTTGCAACATTTTTCCTGGTGGTGTTTTTTCCCAAATTATTTTTTAAGTAAATCAACTACAAATTTTTGTATAGTTTTCAGAATAGCTTGTTCAGCTCAGTTTTGGCAAAGAAACTCAGGAAACTGCAGAGAGATGAAGCAGAAAAGTGAGGTCAAGCTGATCATTGCTGCCAAAAGATTTCCGTGGAAATTGCAGAGAAAATACCTGCTGGTGGGGATGATCACTTAGGACTTAGAGATGAACGTGTAGGGCTGAGTCTCAGTTTTTGGAGTTAGGGAAGCAGCAAGAAGAAGAAGGGTTGACATCCCCCAAGCCCGGAAGAGGGAGGAGACCCTCCTCCTCACTGTCAGCAGGGGAAGGAGCCGCGCTCGCAGATGTTCCCCTTTCCCTTAAGCTGGGTGTCACAGACTTCCTGGGCCGGTGACAGGACACAGGCCTCGCGGATGTTGCTGGCCGGCTGCCGGAGGCTTCTGTGATAAATAGGTCCAGTTAAAAAAAAAAAAATCACTGATTCAAATGAGAGCTCTTCTCATTCATTTTCACCAAAACAAGTTGCTGGTTTTTTTTTCCTAGAATATCTTCACTTGGTCAGGAGGGAAAGAGAAAAAAAAAATAAAGATCACTCATTTCATCCCAAACGAAGACCTCGGCATTCTTTTGGCTCCCGAGGTGCCGCGGCCTCTCCTGGGAGCTGTGGCTCAGCTGGCTTGTGCCTGCGCGGGGCCTCTGGCCACATCTCCTGCAGCACGTGATGCTCGCCGTGATGCACGGTCCGTTTGTAAACAAGGTAACGTACAGCACATAGAAAGTCAGAAGACAGAGGCATTGGAAAATAAGAGGCTGAAGATCACATGGGATATGTAAAGCCTGGTTCATTTAATACTTCTTCACAGCATTAGCTTTTGTTGAAGGATTAAGCTGTCCTAATCTCCACTAGAGCCATGAGAATAACAAGATGGTTATAATGAATCTATTTTCTTGGCTTAGGAGAAAATCCCAAATGGTTATTTTTCTTTATCTGCTAAGCCAATTCCAAGCAAAAATTCCTGTCATTGTTAGTTATGTGAAGAATATTTCTGACTAAACTTGAATCCATGGAGTAGCTTTTAAAGCGCTTCCTCCTCTGATGGTTTGAGGTGTTTTATGAATGTGTGCGCATTTCATGCCCCACCTCATGAAATGTCCACCTAATTTGAGTACCCTAGGCATATAACGTCATTTTCCTTCTGCTTTCTTGCTCCATCTACTGGAACCAGACCTACACGGCATTTAAATGAACAAATCAAATCATGAGTATATTCATTTATTTATTCTTGCTAAAAAAAAAAAAAAAAGAAACATCTTAATCCAGCCTTTACAAATTATTTAGTTTATTTCTATAATGAAGTGCACATTACGTAAACTAAATCTCTCCTTTTTTCAGGCTCTTAATCAGAGCCCAGATGGTAAGAATGCTCTTCTAGATCTAAATGTCCTCATAGTTTCGCTTTCTTACTGACCTTCCAAACTCTTACAAAAGTATGTTGTTTTTTCTCAAAATATTAGACGTAGCAAAACAACAAGTAAAAACCCTCTCTCAGCATCAACAGAAGGATGTTTTGTGGAATTATCTGAGATTTGAATTGTACCAGTCACATGTAACTGTCTTTTTAAGAAATACTTCTAATAAAAAAGAGCTTCAGAACAGATGGAGTAGGAACTAAAAAAATTGGTGCCAGAGGAAAGTTTACGCCAAATGTCTAAGATTGAAGATAACTTTGTTGTCACCTTTGTTTGTCCCTTATACTTAAAGAAGTGGCTACTGGAAAAGTTAATGGAATTAATCCTGTTAGGAATTGACTTGTTAGGATAGGTCTAACTTTCTCTTTAAGTGCTGAGTAGATAATGTTAGAAGTTCTCTCTGTATTTGTGCATTTAAAACCTCCACAGTTTTTGTCTTGAATTTCTGCTGTCTTTAGTGCATAAAATTCAGCAGAGTAGTCAGGAATCACTCAAGAAACAGGCTTTAGCTTGTGGGTAAGATTCAGGTAGGGATGTGATTATTTCCCTTTAAGCAGAGAACAGTTTTTTCCGCTACCTATGAATTTCAAATGAAACTATTAAGACTGGTGAAATATCAGTACTTCTGTCAAGGCTCATCTAGCATTAGCATTAGTACTCCATGAAAGAATAGCAATTAGTACTGAAAGAACCACGACATTTTATGCAGTCAAACTTCGAAACACTGGCACCGGTATAGAGTTGCATAGAAGAAACTCTCTCTGAACAAGGAGGTACTGAAGCCAAAAGAAGGACGTCCACTGATCCCTGTGAGGTTTGTATCTGGGGATCTTTTCCTCTGATCCTGTTATGGTAGTTGGAGCTACAGCAAAGGATAAGGCTCTGGACTGGAATATGATATTGTAAAGTTCTGAAAAACATGTGTCTACCAACAAACAGCGTGCAGACACCTTTGGTCGAACTAGAACAGCATTATCCTCACAGCTTCATGGGCCTGTTCTCCTACTCCCTTGGTTCCATCTCTCTGGTTAGCTTGCTTCTAGCTTAGAAGGCACAACTTTCTCAGAACAGTCTTTCCCAAAAATGCGTGGTTCACCTGCAGGGCTGCGATTGCCTTTCCAAGTTGATGGCTCATATTTCTTCCCCACTTATTCTCTCCCTGAACTTACCGAAATCAAACACCAAGGCATGGGATAACAGGCTCCCTGTCCCCAGAAGTTGTGTATCTTACATAACCTACCTAGATTTAGCTAGATCATGGATCAATATTTTTAGATGCTTACCTATGTTGTACTAGTTGTAACAGTATCATGTACTACCTCCTCTTTCATCAGAATAGCATTGATAAAATAATTATTCTTTTAATTCCTTCTATATTTAAATTCATGGATCATAGTTTTCAAAAGTAAATCATAGTTGTGACTGCCCTACATCCACGCCACATGGAAACACAGAGTGATAACTATTCTGAAAATCGAGTTTACTAAAGCCAGCCCTAACAAGACACCAGTATGAACGTAGACAAAATTTCTAGTCAGTTTTGAAGAGTGATCCAGTATCAGGAAAATCTAGGGTCAAATCCCAAACTGCTGAGTGCCCACATTTTCTATAGCATTGACGTAGTGGGACTCATTGAAGACCATAGCAATGGAAGATTTTGCTCTGGATGCACATTTTTTTCACTGCTGTTACATTTCTCTCACTTTCCTGTGTTTCATTGAAAGCTGCATGAAGAGTTGCAAAGAAACACTCTCTGAACAAGGGGGTACTGAAGCCAAAAGAAGGACGTCCACCGATTCCTGTGAGGTTTGTATCTGGTGATCTTGTCTCAGGTGGCCATATTAGAAGCAGACATAATATAATCCCATGGTAGTAATCATTTTTCTCATTAAAACTGTATCTGTAGAACTCGGACATCAATGAGAATAGCTTAGAAAATATTGTACATGGGAGCAGAAGAGTCGCTGTTAGCGACTTTTGTAAGAATCAGGAAAAGTAAAGCTGCAGGATTATGCTGACAAGCAGACTGAGAATACACATAAAAAGATTTAAGTAGATCATTATGTATGAATAAAGTATATTATCAGCCTGTCTCAAGAGTTATTAGGGAATCTGATGAATTTTAACAATTCCATTGGTGGTGTGAAAGAAGCAGTAAGGCAGTCTGTTAATTGATGCAATGATTAATAATTTAATAATCAATTAATAATTGAGTACATTTGCAGATGATGGGTAAAGAATGGGAACTGTAGAGAATATTCAGCGTTTTGGTAGTACTGAGGTATTTAGGAAGGGTTGAAACACATTAAGAAAATAACTAAAGCAGAACCTTCCTCAAAAAGTTGGCACTTAGGGCATACAGAATCTGTGTTCCTTTTCATGCTAGAAGTATACTCAACCTCTGTTGCCCATGGCCCTCTCAGATGAGCAACGTACCAATGTCCTTTACTAGATGTGAACTGGGAGTTCAGGTGCACATCCTCCTCCTCTCTCTGTACCTCTAGGTGCAATAAAGGCACTTTCTACCACTATATCTGAAAATCTTGTGCTACCAGGCACAGGAGATATCTTAACCAGTGTACAGTGTGGAGGAATTTATGTACAAGAATAGGTCACAAACAAAACCAGTTTATATTTTCTTCTCAAAAGCAAAAGAATTAGACCAGACAGGGAATAGGGAGACCATCTGTGCCTAGTTAAAGGGTGAGACTGCATAACAGCAACAGATGTTATATTATTGTAGTCAGAAGAGTTTATTGCTAACAGTGGTAAATATCGTGCATGTTGAGTTGGATATTTCCAAGCAATAATTTAACAGGCATGCTTCCACATAGGCTACCCTTTTCTTCCTGGACTACGTTTCATTAGCTTTTAGTGTCACGAAAGGTCAAATTGCAGAAGAGGTCTAGATAGCAAGATTTTCTACATACAGAGAATGCTGAAGACTGAAAAGCCGACAATACCCATCACAAAATGGCATCTAGTGCTGATGATTAAAAAAACAGACAAGTCTGTGTGAAGAAGAAAGGGCTAACTTTCTTGCAGATTCACTCGCTTCCCGAGAGCCCTTTTTAAAACTAGAGATAACCACCATGAGGGTGTTCGTCTGGCTGCGTGGATCAGATGGATTCTGTAACTGAATGGCATTCAAGTTCATAGCATGAGTCAGGAGCAGGGAACCCCCTCAATCTGGGTCAATTTCTTTTCCTGAATAACGTCTGCAAGCTGTTTGAAACTACCCTGCGCCAACAGTCCAAAGGAGAAGTCGTGGTTCATGGAGCAGCACTCTTTCAGTGGCCATGAGCTTCTGCCTGCCACACAGCTTACGTTGCCTGAAAATTACAAGGTTACATCCAATTACCGCTGTACAAAGGCTTTACACAAGCTTCATCCCTCCATTTTGTTACTTCCTGCTCTCACTGTTCTGATTTGATGGGCAGTTCTGTACATCCCTATTAATGCAACTCCACATGAAGCCTAGAGCATGGATGTGGTGTTTTGTGACTGTGTGTAGCACTCAGTGTGGTATTAGCTACACGCATACAAAGGGATGTGGGGTTTTGTTTGTTTATTTGTTTAATTGGTTTTTTCACTTCAGAGTTGGAGCAATCTGAAGGGCTATCAAATTCTGAACTAAATGTGCAGGAATATCTATGCAATTTTTTTTCTCTGCTTGCTTTTTTCCCTTCTTTTGCAGAGATTGTAGCTCGTTTTCATTGCTAAAGCAAGGAATGACAACAGCGCACAGGTTTTATTATCACTTTGTGTTTCTGCTTGCATCGCTGTTCTCTTCTTCCCTAGAGAGAGCTTTCCATGCACACCTCTTGAAGCAGTCATTCTCTGCTTCTGAGACACAAGTGATGGTGAGGGGGTGCTTTGTGGGTAGACTTACAAGTATCAGGCTGATAAAAAGAGATCAGATAAAGTCTTGCTTTGTCTGAAAGAGATAAGTTTGAAACTGGGAATGAATGAATGCCCAACCAGTGATCTACTATTACAGGAGCTGATGGGAAGCTGTGCCAGGAGAATCCAGAGGTTGCCATAGAAATGTAACAATGGGTGCAATCCTCAGGGACTGCACCTGAGTCAAGTACCAAACGTGCAGGAATGTTCAGTGAATGAAACTCTTAAATTTAAGAGAAAAATAGAAACCATATCACAGATAAACATAATTGAGCTGTCTGTCCTGTTTGCGATATCATGGTAGATCCTGTCTGGACATCAGCCGTGATTGCTGCTATGCTGCTTTCCCAGCCTTGTTTGGGTGAAATATATAAACCTCAGGAGAACTTTCAGAGCATCAGTGTACGTCTGCTGGCTTCTCTAGTTCCTTTTGCTAGGAAATCTAGAAACACATTATCATTTTCGGACCACAGGAAGCATTTCACTTGCTTGTTATGGAAATTCTGTGTAACAACATCCTAATACATTCAACTTTGGGATAGCATTTTTCTGACCATTTTTGAGTGACTCACAGTTTTTAAAAAGACAAGAGGGCATTTTCTGGGTAGAGGCAGGCCATACAATAACAGTTCTATTTTAAAAAAAACCTTAACTCTAAATATCCTTCACCCAACAAACCACTTGAAGAGAGGGCACTACACAACCTGGAAGCCTCTTTCTAAATCCATTTCTGCATGCAGTTCACACACCTGGAAAAAGAAACCGAGCATTACAATAATCTAAAGGTCTGGCAAGATTCATATTTCTACTGTTTGGAAACATAACGTTTCTCCTCATTAGAGGCATTCTGGAGGGAAGAAAAGTGATTTCATTTCAATCAACTAGAGTTGTACACAACTAACGTAGACAGTTGCAAAGCCCCAAAATCCACCACCATAATACCCTCTAGTGTAAGTGAGAGAATAGATGTAATTAATATTGACTGCCTTGATATATTAGACCTTGGAATCCCTGACAGGGCTTGTTGGTCTTTTGAAAGTAAAATGAGGCAATTTGTTTTTGAGGAGATACAGTGCCCTCATTTAAATGTTACTCTTAAAGGGGGGAAACCAAGGCTTACATCTTAGCCCTGTCACAGATTTCCAGCAGAGAGTCAAATTCTTACAAAAGACATTCGTTTAAGCATCTAGCGAAATCAAAACAAAACAAGCACAATCAACTGAGAATCTAGCAGTCACTATGCCTTTCAGTGATCTACACATCTTAAGCACTCTGACTCGGGAGGTTAGGTGCTAGACTTCTGCAACCTAAAGCCCAAGCGCACAACATAAGACAGACACTGGGGCTCCCGCTGCAGTGCAGGGAAGGAGCTGGGCATCCTCCGTGGTGATTCATCTGCCCATCTCAGACAGCAGTGTCAGGATGGGTCGAGTAGCTGGCTGGGCGTGCATTTCTCTCTCTGGTGACTGCAGAGGGAACGCACCTAAATTTTAATAGATATGTTTTGGTCATAAAAAACCCACCCTCTCAGCCTCCTCAAATGTAATAACATTACTTTTTGGCCTGACTAGGATGTTGTTCACATGATCACAGGTGACTATGAGGTATTTATACTAAGAAAAATCTTAAATTGTACTTAGGACGATGACTATTTTCCTATAATTTTCCTACCTATCTCAATCAATCAGAAACACCAAGTACATGGTTTATACCTGGTACATTGTGACAGGAGCTCTTCAGATAACTTGTTTTAGATAATCTATATGTACAAAAAAGGAGAAAACTTGTAATACTACACATTTTTGCACATTTACAAACTGTATTCGTAGTCTTGAGAGTTTATAGTCAAACTGAGGTTTGAGCAATATCTCTACCAAATTGTTACTCATTAAAAGAAAAAAAATCTGTTTTAGAAGGGGACATTTTCTTTAGTTTAGGCATTGAATGAAAAAAAAAAAACAATTATTTTCACACCACTCATTAAATTACAAAAAAATCTTATAGGAAAAGACCTTTCCACCTAAGTGAACAATGAATATCGTAGGCTTCACAAATATACAAAATATCATTATAATGTTAAAGAGCAATCATAAAATGCCTGAAAATGAAGCACTTCTTTTGGTTTGTGTTTTTGATGGCTTTGAAAGCATTGTTGAAAAGACAAAAGGAGAAGAAATTCTTTTATACAGACTCCAAGTTTCAAGTTGGGCTAGAGACAGAATCTACAGTAAAAGAAATGGATTTTTTTATGAAAGTTTTATTTTCATTCAGAACAGAATTAAGTTATTTATTACATGTTTGGAGATGAAAGCTTGGTTAGCGAACATGTTTATCTTCCAAGAAAATGCAGTTCTGCAAAATATTTTACTTTACAGTAAATGCACAACAGCAGCAACTTTTGTTACTTTATGTGCCATGTACAGGAAGATGCCACATGATTTACAGAGCTTGATTCCATTCTCACTCCTCGGCTTCCCACTAGTGTTGGTTTAGCGGCGCGATTCCTCATGGTACTGGCTGAATTCCCAGTCGAAGTGAGAGGAGAATCAAACATGCAGTGTTTTTTTTTTTGTTCAGGACAATGAATAACAACGAGTTTCCCTACTTCTAGCAGCTTTACTTCATTCTGATGCATATGTTGTGGCCTCTTTGCTCATTAGCACATACACTCAGGCTCCTGCTAAGCAAAACACAATATATCTGTAGATGAAAGTGCTCAGTGATTTTCATTCCTTCTGTTCCCACAGCTCTGTGCCCTTACACTCTCTACAGAGACAGCACCAAGTAGCAGTGTACGTTAGGAAGGCACAATGGCTCCTTGAGACTCCACATGTTTATAAACCGTCCGCTGGCAGCTGTAAGCTGTGAGACCATGAGATGTGGGCTCCTCACTGGGGTACCACGGCAGGAGCGTCCTTCTGTTCCCCATGCCCCACGGGTGTCCGCAGGAAGAGGGATGGTTGCGGTCCTACTGCTCAGACTGCACGAGTGAGGAGAATTGCTGCGTGGCTACTCAACTCACATGCATCACCACAAGGACCGGCTACACAATATAGCCCTTACCTCGCACTGAAAAAGTTTGAAAATGCTGTAGCCCTGAAAGCATATAAAATGTAATGGAGACCCTTGCGTATGGAGTTTCTAAGGAAGCAGAAGAAGCCTGCTCTTTGCTCCCTGTCCCTTCCTTGACTTTCTCCCTTGCTCCAGGTTCAGAATCACGACACACAGTAAGCAGGTATTGTAGAGGTAAGCATAGTATGTTACCCTTCCCTAAGGAGTCACACGTCTGTGTGCTGTGAGCTAAAGGAGGCAAAGCTGCCGTTCTGACTTCGGTTAAACTGACAGAAGCTGGCAGCCCGGGTCCTTTCGCCTTTGGTCCCACTTTTGTGTTTCTGCTTGTCGCGTGCGATAAAGCTTTCAATCAGCTTCAGTTTTTCATGCTCTTCCTTCAGGAAGAAGTCAACAAGCACGCTCTTCTCCTTTTTGATCTGTTCACTGATGTCCTTGGGGATGTCGGGAATCATCCAGTCAACCAAAACACTGAGGAACATCACCAAGTTCTGCAAACACAGCAACAGATGTGAGGCAAGTATGAAAACTCCAAAATACTCACACTAGAACAAAATTAAAACTTTGCTATAGCTACAAGGTGGGCATCAAACACATTTTGCTGATGGCATGTAGTATTAAGCAGTTGAGTAAGGCCTTAGTTCAAGAAACAGCTCACATTTGTGCACAGCTCCCCCTCACTGGAGCTACTGAATTAAACACATGCTTCAATTTGGTTTGAAACAGGAAAGGGTTTGGATTCATTGAATGATTCATGGCTTAAGCAGCTAAAACAGCGTTATTCTTTACAGGCATTCAAAGGTGCTCAATTCTCAACATCAAATTCATTAAGACTGAGTTCACAATCCATTACTACAAGGGCAACATCAGTGAAAGCATCCTCCAACACAATCATACCCATGTGCTTCCGATGTGCCCTGAGCAGACAGCAGTCAACTTTTTTGGTCATTCTGCCCCTCAAACCCTTCTGTCTGCTGACAAGCAGGATTCTTTTACACTGCTTCGGCGTGCAAGCCACAACCCTGAACCTCAAGTGCCAAGGTCATTACAGGTGATGCTCACAACACAGAGCCAGGAGACAGACTGGGAGAAAAGATTTTGCTTATTTGTGAAATGTATAGGTAAATTATGCTTTGGGGTATATCATCATAATGCTTTGAAAACTGCTGTGCTTGCCTCAAAATGACTCAAAATGTGCGAGAACGTTTGCTGACAAAGCTTCTAGCGTGAACCCTCGGTCCCCATCTGAGACAATGGAGCTAATTAACCAGGGAATGTACTCTGGCAGAACAACAGGCAGGCTATTTGAAGCCCAGCATAACCAGCTGGTTTCAAAAGTTTTGCAGCCAGTGGTGGAAAATTACTGAAGACAGAGCAAAGAAGCAGAAGAGAGCAATATAAACCAGGTAAGACTCAGTCACACTTAATATTTGGCTGGTGAGGAGAAAAGACAGGCAGATTTCAGTATGAGGGGTGGGCCCAATTTGACTGTGGAGCGATCTCAGATCACAGAGGAGACCAGAAGGCTTCTGCCGTGCAGAAATCATGATAGCAAATCCGTTGCCAATGAAATCTCCACACTGGGGAGAATTTATTCCATTTACTTGTGGAAAGTAAATGTACTAAGCAGCAGGTGTCTGTGCCACAGTGCTCTGAAGGGAGAACCTGTGCTGCAGCCCACTGACACCTCATCAGGCTGGGTATTTGCAAACAGAAAGGCTCTGTTGGACATAGGCTGTTTTGGCACATGCGTTTTTATCCATTTATTATTATGTTTCTGTGACTGCAGCAACTCAACAGACTTACCTGAAATAGAATAACAAAAGCCAAGCGAGCAGATAAGACGGCCCAGTACTGTTTAGAAAACTCATACTGATTTTGAGACCAAGGTGGTTCTCTGTAGTCTTTGAACCTGTCGATGGAGACAGCTCAGTTACCACACAGTTCCAGCAATCTTCTCCTGCACCAATTGCTTTGATTAACATGATTTTCCAATCACAAAACCTAAAGAATCAAATCTGCCAGATGTTCCTACTTCAACACTTATTATGAAATACAACTCCAAAATTAGAGCTGGACTGTCTCCACTGAAGTTAGCAAGCTCAGTCTGGTTTCCACAGTTGTAACAAAAATCAGAACATTGTTCTAATGTTGGAAATTTCCAGATTTTCCAGGATTTACAGATGTCAGCACCTTTTTTTTGGTTAACGTTAAATTGACCTCAGTGTACAAGGAATAAAGTGTTGAAATTAAAGCATAGACATAGTCCAAAGCATTTTCAGACTAAAGAAGACACGCCTGCATTCACCTCATCTAAACCTTGATTGATTTAAGGAATATTTCAGCCCACATAAAATCTAACTCACTCTTTGCCTGTTCCTGTCTTTGCATTAACGACAGGGGGAGCCATGGGAAAGGCACTTCCTAAATTAACTGTCTAGCCTTAGACAGGATAAAACAGAGCCTTCGTGGTTTGGTGTAAAGACCGATGCTTTTAGTAATATCATCAATCATTTGGAAGTAAACAACAGGCTAATAAAAGTCACAGATGCTCCTAAATTGGAAAGTTTTGCAAATAGCAGGAAATACAGAAAGCAATAAGAAGTACAGACAGGAAACACAATGAGAATAATCTGGGGAAATGGAAAATAATTAAAAATAAAACAATTGAACTATCTTTGAAAGGATAGAGTTTGAAAGAAAATGCAATGAGAATAGCCTGGAGCTTATAGTGGCCAGCAAGTTAGCGCAAGTTTGAAATATGGCAGCAGGACGGTATGATTTGTGGGCGTATAAAGAAATGGGACAACGGTGCTGGCGGGTATTAGCCCTTCTCCTAACAGCTCAGATAAATCTGTACCTGGAATGCTGCATTCAGCCACGCAATTGTGGGGATTTCAGAGGAAAAAAAAAAAAGGGGGGGGCTGGAGAAAAAGAAAAAGATAGCAACCAACTGAAGGCAGTTCAGCAAAACCATCCATGGGCTGAGGAGACTGACTCACCAGAAAAGATTAAAGAAAAGCACATGTATTGCTCCATTTTGGTAACAGCCACAGTTGGACATGATAACCATGCACAAATTGTGCCCTTAGGACTGAAAGGGATAATTTAGTGCTGTTCACAGTGTTTGACTAGGAGTAATGGGATGAAATTAAGAAAGGGAAAATCTGTTTTGAATACCACAAAACCCGTCCTGACAGTAAGATTCATTAGACTGAAGAAAAGCCTCCATCGGGGGATAATGGAGAAGGTTCATATATAAAATCTGTCAGCTTCAGTTTGCAGGTGCGCTTACCAAAACCACCTTCAGGTTCTATCCACATGGCTTTGCATGTTAAATTATACGTTTACAGTCCACATGCCCCCTACATCCCGCCTCCCCTGCCCCCCCCCCCCATGAAATTCAGTCTGAAATGCTGGATGTAATTCTGTGCTGAACCTTCTGAAGACAAAGGACACAAGGTGCAACGCACGATAGGGAGAGGGAGGAGGGAGAGGAGGAGGAAGTAACTTTAAACCGAGGTCTGTATTAATTTATGGAAGCTCTACCTGAGCTGTGTTAGACCCCGGATTATTTGTTTTGTTCAGTGATTGCATACACAGCAGCTGAGCTCTCTGTCCTGTCTTACACGGGATTCCTGTTTGGTCCCGTGCTGTCCCTGCGCTGTGACATTCCCCCTCTGGTACCTTTCCGCACAATGTGGACTCCTGCATGTTTCTCCAAGCCATGTACGAGAGCTGCAAGTGAGGGCCAGACTCAGTTCCATTGAATTTAATCTGCTTGAACATCAAAGCCAAGGAAAACCACTGAGTTTGTTGTGGATTTTTCCTAGCACTATACATCAATCCCAGTCTTGAAACGCAGCCCAGGTTCACCTGCAA
The DNA here is from genome assembly GCF_030867145.1 of Opisthocomus hoazin. Taxonomy (NCBI): domain Eukaryota; kingdom Metazoa; phylum Chordata; class Aves; order Opisthocomiformes; family Opisthocomidae; genus Opisthocomus; species Opisthocomus hoazin. The sequence continues at coordinate 151,506,626 of NC_134414.1, forward strand.
GGGTCACCAACTGTGGTGGGTTTGCCATTTAACAGATTCTGAGTTTCTCAAACTGCGCAAGTGCCGCGGGACATCAGACCCCATGGAAATCTCTCCTGGCTTGTCTGGAAATCTCACTGCTTACGACGCCTGAATCTACATTCAACAGAACACTAGCAAATGATTTATGGTGAAGGAAGATGTTGTCAGAGCTACATACAAGGTAGCTGGGCCTCCTCTCCACCTCCCTTTTTAATTATTCTATAGCACACGGGACTTCAAAGTGCAATAACCCAGACCTTTTCTAACCACTATATTCTACAGGTAGCTTCTTTTGAAAAAAAGTCCATCTTTTCCCTCACCTCTTTAACTCTTCATTCCTAAAAAATTTTTTCAGCAGGCAGGCCAGGAAGAGCAAACAACTTGTGGTCCAAAGACTGTTGTGTTTAAAAAAAAGCAAACAACTCTAATTCCACTGAAAAAGGACAAGAATATGAAGTAATCAGTGTGATTTAAGAATAGAGCACAGAAAAATTCTGAGGGGAAAAAAAAAAATGCACACTGAGAGTAGAGATATGTTGGAGAAGTGAAGATGGATGGAGAGGGCAAGACTTAGATAAAACTGAACTGCAGGCAGAACTAAGAGAAATATGCAAGTATATTTAAAAAGTATATTGCACAGAGAAACGGAAAGACTGTTAGGAAAATTAAAAATGTGTATGTAGGTGTAATTGCCAATCAGTCTAAATAAGCTGATCTGTATAATTTCATTTTTCAGCTAGTCTTTGACAAGAAATTGAAGAAAACATGACCGAATCACAAGGAATTAGTGCTTCAACAATGCAAGAATATACAAGAACTGTTCAGGTAAAAACGTTAGAAATCACCAATGATCATTGGTAATAGATGAGATGAATCCCAGGGCATTAAGGAAATTAACTCATTCAAAAAAACTTTATCAATTTGCTGAATATTGGAGAAGGCTTGTGTTAAAGGAAAAGTCCCTTTAATGATTCTGTATCTGCTGCTTTCTTCTTTTCAGTGTGGTCAGCATGCTTTCATGTACTCCATTGTCACACAAGATTACAAAGATTTAAAGGGCTAAATCAATAAGAATGTCACATAACTTAGCAAGATTTGCTTTTAATTTGCCTTCAGCGACACCAATGTTGCTTTGCTATGAAAAAAATCATTACAACTAATGCTATGCAACAGAATGGTGTTACAGCAATTTTTATTTGGAAACAATGTCAAAAGGTTCACAACATTGTGGAAAGTGCTGTTCAAAATATTCAAAGAATGTATCTGGATGTTCGGTGGGAGAGTCGTTTCTGGATTGTTATGGTTATTTTTAAGATACCTTAATCTCTGGCAATGCCCGTAAGGAGCAAAACACAGCCATATTGTAACCACATTTATCTCCAAAGGTCACAGAAATCTAAGAATAAGAGAGGTCAGCTTGTTCCCAACATGTTTGCCAGAAACAGAAGAGCAGATTTTAGTTCCAGCTTAAGGGATACTGTTTGTTGCTTGTCTCTTGGGACACAAGCTAGATACCCCATATTTTATCACAGTGATAGTTCTATCCAAAGCTGTGATTTTGATAAGATTCAAATGAGGCAGGTGACAACAAGAAACAGGGAATGTGAATGCTGGCATATTTTCCTAACTGATTCCTGATAATGGAACAGAAATGCTCTCATAGTTGTTTCTCATTCAGACTAGTAGATGGTCAAACATTTAGTATATGCTCTTTGTTTGCAATCAATTTTTTCTTTTTTTTTTTTTCTCAGTGGCATAAACTTCATACTATCAGTCAGGGACCACTTCTATACCTAGTACAGGTTGTTCCCTTCTCCCTGTATTCTATTCTGTATTCTACAGAGCCTGTATGGCTCTGTATGGCTCTGTAGAATCCATGCTCGTATGAAGAGTGCACTTCATCACTGCTGTTAGTGCACATGTTTTCAAACACGCTGGCAGTCACACACCATAAATAGAGGCCAGTGACTGCGACCAGGCAAACAGTAGCAAAGCGAAAGTAGCAAAGTCACAGTGAAGTGGGAGATCCATATGGATCGAGATGCCTGTTGAAGGAAAACACAGGCAAATTTGGGCATACGAATTGAAAAGTGCTAGGAATGGAGAGCAGAAAAGCATTTCACAGACGCACAAGTCTATCAGAAAGTATGGAGGTGCTGCATACTCTCACAGGTAACATTATACCAAAAAATAACTCCTAGCAACACACCAAAATGGGGAATAGCAGAGCTCAATGGGAACAACATTTTGAGAAAGGAAAGAGGACAGGTCCAAGGTTTAAGGTGCTTTACCCTGTCTGCCACAAGCAAAGCAGCAGGCAGAACACTGCGTGCAGCTTTAAGCACTGGAGAGCTGTTTTTTCATTTCTGTCTGCACTCAACTCTCATCTGACCTCCTCCCAAGAAGCAGCAGAGATTCCTTTAACAAAGTTCCTGACACGGGGACATGGCTTCGCTGAGTTATAGGCTCTCTCTTTACCTGCTTAAAAGTCAGGAGTCTTATCTACGCACTCCTCTAGCCTCCGTTGTAGTCAAGGTAAGGAGGTAGGTATGTCCCACAGGCAAAACCAAGAGCAGTGCCTGAGTTAGAAGGCCAGATTACTCTCTGCATTTACTCTGCTTGCAGTGAAGGAACTGAGATGTACGATTTTTGTGGGTTATATTGGATGATATGAATACTCTGCTTAAAATTAGTGGGATCCTAAGTATGATTAAAGTTTGCTTGCACAGGAGTGGGAGATAAACATGTGCAAACTACGTTGAATAATGTCAACTTTAAGACTTCTTTCTTGAAAATTATTACATTACAATATTTAATATATTCTTTGAGTATTGATTTGTAGACCTCATTGAAGAAGTTCCATCTATCCCTTCTCAAACTATTTGAGCAAAATTTCTTATCCCCTAACAAAATCAGAATGGAAAAAAACCCCGAATTTGTGGGGGATAGATACATAGTCTACATTTAGAAATGTGCAGTTGTTTAGAAGGAAGGGGAGGTTTTTGGCTACTTCAGGAACCTAGCTAGAATATGATCCCTTAAATAATCAGTGAAAAGAAGTGAAGTGATCTGAATGGCAATTTACAGCACCTGTTATAAGCATAATTACAAACTTAATTTCTGTCTTTGTTTTTAAGTGGCTGCTCGTTTCTAAAATAATTTATTTTTAGGAGGGTAAGATCAGAAAATATTTAAAATAAATCAAATTTTATGGTTTGTGTGTTGTTTTAATCAAAATACTTGATTTATTTGAAACAGTTTCTCTCCTCAACTTTAAGATGAAGACAAAGATTTTGGTAGGATGAAAATGTTCGTCCTAATCAGCTTTAGTTATGAGCCTTATATGTCATGCTGAGAGCTGCTCTTGCAGATTTATAGAAAAGACTAATACTCATAACTCAATGGTAACCAATAAAAAATTTCCAGCTGCCTTAGCTGTCTCTGTCTACTCTGCAAATATGATTTCTTTAAGAAACTCTGAATGTTAGATACGCAGAAATGTAGGGTTCTAATGTAGGGAACTAATAATGAAGAATCCATATTTTATCCATATTTTGCATATAGATTTATCAAGGACAATGAATTCAAGCAAACAGGAGGAAAGAAATCTGAAGCTCTAACTAGAAAATACTACTTGATATTTATAACATTTACAATACTAGCAGTATTTTCTGCCAGTATCTGAGTATTCAATAAACCAGTATTGCAAGAAAAGGCCAATCTGATGCTAGATGGTATGTGAATGTCACCTGTAAGATTTGTCTCATCATTCTGCTCGGTAACTGATTTCATGCCCTTGCTTTGACACTGATTCTGAGAGACTATGGAGAATCCCATCTTTGGCACTTTTGCCAAAATTTGATGTCAGAGTAAAACCACACATTGAAAGCATGAAAGTGAAGACCAGAGTTTGAGAAAGGACACTGGGAAAGACAGCGGTGAAACTAGTTTTAGAACTATCAGGAGTAATAGATTCAAAAACTTTGCCATGCAGCAGAAAAGGACAACGAACATACAAAAACATATTATGCATCAAAACAAGGGAGGCCAATTAAAGACCTGTGTGTAGTAAAAAAATATAAATGAAGGCTCTCCTTCCAAAGAAAAGCGAAAAGCAAGTTTTGTGAAGATTTCTTGCCATTGCGGAGGCTAAGCACAGTGTGATTTCAAGGGTTTCCAAGAGGAAGGTGAGGCAGGCTGTTGAATATATCATTGACTCGAGGAGCTCAGTTTTGAACAGCTTTGAACTGCCTTAAAATAACTCTTTGAATTTTTGCATATTTTTATAAAAAAGCAAGGTTATTTTGAGAGACCTGGAACCGTGTTAGTGATTTCTCATGTATACTGGAACCACTCCGTAAGTATCTGCACTACAGGAGCAGTGGACTAGACATTTTGGACATATTTTAAAGGAAGTCAAGCCTTCTTTCCCCAGTCTGAAAAGATTAATCTGAAATCTAAGACATGCAAATGGGGAACAGTGTAGGTTTTAAAGATGGGCAGAATATATTGAAAATTCAGATCTCATCAGTTAAACACTGAACTTCATAAAGAAAAAGAAAACCTGGTTCTAATCAGTGGATGTCCATTTAAAAAACTCATTATTTTTAGTGAAAGTTCTGTCTTTCAGTGAAGAAAGGATATTTTTAATTTCAGTAAGCCTGTCTAAATTGTTTATTTTGCCTTTTAATGCACTGGAAAAAAACCCTTCTAAGAACCTCCTAAGATAGTGAGAATACTCTAAAAGCTGTACTCTTAAAAACACCCTTAAAGGCACAAATTATCAGTTCTCACTTGGAAAAATTCTTGCTGAAAAAAGACCCAAAGAAATTACTTTGACTGTGCAAACTGTCATTAGAAGTACTTTACCTGCAGAACAAAACATCCTGTGCAAACAGGGAATTTTCTGGCTGTGTTCCAGCCTTGAGATGACTGACATTGAAATATGAGAGTGTGTGATTGATGAAGCCATGCATGGTTCCATTTTGACTGTATGCATATCGATACATAAGGCGTGGAATGAAATCAGATGTGACAGCAATTACAAAAGCCTGAGAGACAAAAAAATAAGTAACCAAACAACAGCATCATGAATCTATGTCTAACATGTTTCAGATTGTTAATTCAGGTGATAATTTCATGTTCAAGTAAGTTTAGAGTGATGACGAAGTGAAAGTTAAATGGCTAGACCTGGTACAGGATGCATACCTATATAAACCCAGAGTAACCTGCTGTGTCTCCAGGGAAAGGCTGTAGTTAGGGAAGTGGAATACTTCTTAAGAGCACAGTAGCAGAAGCAATTAATGTACTACATGTTTCGCCAACTCTTTCCATCCCTGGAGCCATTAGTGGGTTTATCACTGGTTTTAAAAAATTACAACAAGACGTAATAGCTAGCCGGTATAATTTGGAGTACGATTTGTTGTAATTACACAGTGTTATCTGAGATAACCCAGTTGAGTGCAAGGTAGTCATCCTCCATTTTCCCCTCTGCATAAGGATTTACACATCTGACATCAGTGGATCTCACTGGTATAAAACTGGTATAATTGTGAAGTGAATCAGACACAGAAGTATCTAGATCGTATCAATAAGACTTCATTAGATTCATTTAAAACTACATTTTTCTTAACAGGTCTTCTGCATTAATATTTTTCAGATGGAGAAGCAGAACTGGGCATTCAGCATTTTTTAAAATTGGGTATGCATGTATTTACATTTCTGTCAACAAAAAGTAGCTAACTGATATTTTGATGGAATCTCCAGGAAACAAAAGTGTTCACAGTTCGTTTGACACAGAAGATAACCAAAGTTCATAAATCTGCAAAGCATATTCAGATAAAACTGAGAGGCTGTAGAGTTTTGCTCACCCAGCACAGATCAGTGCTGGAAACCTGATATCTATGCCTGACAGAAAAATTATGGACATTATGGATATGTGCAGGGCCGCACAGATTTCCTACCTTAAATCATGGAAACTGCCGAGCCATGAGTGCACAACGCTCCACCCAAGTCAAACAACACTGCTTCTCTGGAGGCACTGTAGTTCTTCCAGTTATAATGATAGCTTACACACTGCTTCAGAGTGCTGTTGTGCTGGAAGCTATTGTGCTAGGTAAATTGCATAACATCTCTGCACAAGTTTCCCCCTCAGTAGTGACAATCATCTGCCTTTCGAAAGTGCTTTGGTATCTTTGATATTTTACTGTTGGACTCGGTGCTCTTAAAAGTCTTTTCCAACCTAAGTGATTCTGTGGTTCTACAATCTGTGGGTCAAAAACCCACTAGATAGTACTATGATTATACTCTTAGGGCATGAGTCTGTTTTATCTTAAAGTAAATACAGGAAAATGTTACACAAGCAATTCATGTAGAAGAATAAACGTAATATATCTGTGTTACAGACATGCACTATGTTCATGTAATCATTCTTGTTCTATGAAAGAATACATTTTTCTGCTAAAATTTTGTAGCTTGGGGAGTGTGTAACCCAACTCTGAAAAAAAAAAAAAAGCTACTTTTAATGCAATATTCACTCAGTGGGAAAAATATGTTTAGGGGTATAACCACAGCTGTATATATCAGAACAAATGTTAACGCTATCTAGCTAAGGACTTTCTGCTCCTAGAATCTAGGAAGTTATATTTACATCCTTTTTATTCATACTAGTTATACTAGCAGTGTAACAGAAAAAGGCACAGGTATGAACAAGAAGTAGATCTTTATCAATTATCTGGAATGTTTCCTCCTTACATCCCCTTCACTGGCTGTTCTTATATGAATTAGTCTTCCTGTCCTACATAACACAAGGACAGAGAGAATGGGATGAGTGAATGGTCATCTCGTTTGTAATTCATGTTCCACACTTCCACAAGAATGAACTGGATAATTTAGAATTCATTGTATTTTTATCAATTGAGAAAATTAGTCTTCAGTTTTAAATTATCTCGGAGGGACAATATAAGCTCCCAAGATCATGGTTAGAAACTGATGTAATCAAATACTTACGTTAATGATAACTGAAAACTTTCCAATACCACTCAAAATGTTATACCAAATTCCTGTAAGTGAAAAACAGCACTTATTAACGGATTTACTACTGGTTTTCTTCTTCCTTATTGAATTTTTTGTGTTATCTTCACTGTAATGTTTTTTTGTTACTTACCTATATCTTTTGTTCTTACTGTGTCTGGCCTCCTCAGTTCGGTAACAAACTTTTTTGCATCAAGCCGGACTTCTATGATGTTGTTCAGAAGAGCAAAGAGAGGTGCCAGAGGGAAGGAGGCAACAAAGAGTGTGACAAAGCCAAACTGGATAACTGGAACAGAAATATACAAAGTTTTTTGGTGTCTTCTGAAGAGAGCTGGTAAATGCAGCTGACACCAAATCTTTGATGAGCTTTGTGGGTTACAAAAACCATAAAACTCCACTATTTGGTCCAAGTAACAAATATCACAAAGCAAGGCTATGACAGAGAAGCCAAAGTAAAGAATAAATTTAATAAAAGACAAAGGGTTTGGGGGGGTGTATTCTTTTGCATTTATACATAATTAACTGATTAAGGCTGTGCTGCTCTTCTCTGTCATGCCTGGAAGGAAAATGATACACAAGTAAGCAAGAGGAGAAAATCTACAAGGCGTCACTGTTTCTTCCCAGCTTCCTTCGGAAAACTCAGTGGCAATCTGCTGAGAGCAGGAACAGAGTAAGTATCTTTCTGGATGCATGAGCCTGTGGTGTCGTATACCATTTGCACCCCTCCTGATGTCCCTGCTAGCCTCCAAAGTTAGAAATTTTCCTCTAAGTTGTAGGTCAGGAGAATACTATTGTCACTTTTCTTTTGCTGGTTTTGCAGTTTGGGGAAAGTAGCTTGGGAGAAGGAAAGCACTAGTCCACTGGTCCTAAAAAACAAGTAGTTTTGCAGTGAAGCACAGACCTCCCGCATTCTCCATGCCTTCTAGAACAGACACTTAAGTATTTAGCTTAGCTTCTTCCATGGGGGAAATCAACCAACCAACCAACCAACACCCTCACATTTGGAAGAGGACAGTACATTTTTGTATCATCCTGTTCCCAGTATTAGACTACTAGCACCACAGAATTCAGGTCAATATCCATAGTATAATGACATAAACAAAAGGACCACATCATTTTTGGAGTGAATTATGCCTCTCTTCTAGTGCATAGGATGACCTGTCTCCATGCAAACAAATTATCTTCTAAGCAGCTAAGGAACCAATGTCACCCTGCAAAAGCACAGTGCTGGAACAACGGAGTTTTTTTGCAAAACTTTCAGTGCTCTAGAGATGCTTAGAAAAATGAAGCAGAAAACCAAGTTCTTCCAAGCAATCTTCTTCTGTTTTTGGGTGGGCAGAATATCCTTTAGGGCACACAGAATCTACCCTATCTGGGTAAATCTCATTTGGGTACAATTACAGTCTGAAGAAGGATGACATTTTTTTGTTTATTCAAGGCGCTGAGGAATTCACAATATCACCTAAAAGGCTGTGTCTTCCATGGAGAGCAGGTGGCATCAGTAGTGAATGTTACTCACGAGAGTGAATCATTTCCTTGCAAAAATGCTACATTATTTTTATGTAACACCTCAGGCAAGCGAGAGAGGTTTATTACCCCTGAAAACTAATGAGCAGTAGAAGAGAAAAGAGACCAAAAAAGCATGCTGCCCAAATGCAAAGGCAGTAGTCCCAATAAAATCTAATAAATCTAACTGTGGCTTACGCTTTGTAATTAAATAAATAGCAGAATAGAAAAAAGGTTGGTGTGTGTGAGGCCCTATTTATCGTGGTTTCTTTTTTGGCAAATCCCCATAAAAGCTCTTTCTCCACTACTGGAGAAATCTGTTGAACTTTTTGTGAAAATCAGGGGTTTACATCGCACAATGGTTTACTTTAAAATAATTTCCTTAGGCACTGCTGTCACAGCCTACAACTAACTGATAAAACAGCTTTCTCCAGGATCTACCCCTGCATGCATCTTTTTTTGTGTGCAGATTGCAAGTCTTCTGACTGACATTCCTGCTTTTCTCTTCTAAGTGACATTTGCACAGTAAAGTGCTATCTCTGTATGATGTATATGGCCTCTTGATTTTCATTCTCATTGTTTGCTTTGAGAGAGAGTATGTCCTAGCACACACTAAGATGGAGCTTTTTCAAAGCACAGCAACATCCTATCCTTGAAATCATACTTTCCTGAATATTTTATGTTCAGAGTCAGGAAAGAGAATTAACAAGGAAATAAAAACAGATGTTAGAGCAATGTCCCCAAAAACTGTGAAATGCTTAGAAAAATACATAGCACCAAAATATGTCTTATTTGGTTTTAAGTGAATTTAGCAGGAATAGAGCTGGGTGGTTTCTGTTAAAAAAAAAGAAAGAGGTATTTGTAACGCTTTACGTACAAACCACACACGCGTTCTCTTTGATGTTGTTTGCAGCTCCTTTTATTCCTTGCCTGGGAAAATGCAGTTTAATTTTTTCAAGTTCATGGAAGAATGTCCAAGGTATGCAAAGGACTTCTGGACAATTGTGTAAATACATCTTCATAGAAAACTCTATGCCAGAAGTGTTTGTGTGGCCATCTTGAAATCTCTTTAATCTTCTAGCCTCCTTTTTACGAAAGTGTCAATGATGAAAAAAGCAGGTAAAAAAACAGGGGGCATCACAAAGACTGTTCCATCAAGGACAGCTGATGCCAAGACATCCTGGTTTTGGCCAGAGGACTTGATGGCAACCCTGGAATACCCTTCTTATGTTTACGCTTATGCCACAAGGTCTCTTTACAAATCTTTTCTCGCGTTCACATACAACCCTATGACCCCACATAGCAGCCCTGCCTGACTTGGGTCATTATTGAGTGCTTTGAGGCAAAAGGCTAAAGAGACCTGTGCCAGAAGTTGGACCTCTGGACATCAAACCTCTTTCATTGCTTTCCTACTTGCGTGGTAGGGTAACCTGGAGACAACAGAGACGAACGTCACCCAGTCTCATGGCGCAAGCTAGTGAACAAAGTGATGGAGGGTTGTGTATAAGGGTAAGTCAAGGACATGGGAAATAACTCCTTCCCCTGGGGCTTCAAAGTAGCAGACCAGAAGTGCTGTCGGTGATACAGACTTTATTTCTGATGAGAAAAAAAACCAAAACTATTCGTACTCAAGGCAAGTCACCTTTACTGTCTGACTTACACAGGAAGAAGGCAAAGGCCTCAGAGCCAGCCCATGATATGCAGTGTTTTCAACACCTGATGCCACATCTGCAACATCTCATCCAGGCTCAGGCTGGCTTGGCCCTGAGGCAAAAACTATAAAAGACAAGCAGCATCAAGAGAAATCATCAGACCACAGCACTTTTCAGAAGTCTGCTTTTCACAGAAGTCGTTGCTCTGTGCACAGGCCCTGAACAGAACCCAACCCCAACAAAGACATAGCACACACTGTACCACTAACTCTGGCCTCCGAATTATGATTAAGAGCACAGATCAAGGCTTTTAAATTACTGATCTGGAGAATGCTGGCTAGTGTTCTTTGCATAAGGGATACAGAATCAGTCTCCAGCATAAAATCTTCCACAGTGAGTATCACTCAGGTTCTACCAGATTTACACAGAGTAGTATTAGTAATCCTGGTATCTTTTCCTGGTATCTTTTACATCAAAACTTTACCTAAGAGAAGGTAATGGTTTATGGTTCTGTTTCTTTTTTTCTTACTTCTGTATCAATAATATCTGTCATAGGATCATGCGTTACTGGAAGTGAACAATGGAAGGATTACTCCTGTGGTAAAAGACAGGAGTAATAAGTCCCAAGAAGAAACTTTTCAATATACAGCCAAGTGTGACTGAGAAACTAAGGAAAAGGTGTAATTTACTATTCTTTGGTAATAGATCTATGCAACAAGCCTACACACAACAGGCTGAGTTATAGAGATTATTATCTCATTATAGAGATTATAGAAAAATGCAGGTTTCTATTCAATGGTTCCTTTTTTTTTTTTTTTTTTTTGCTGCCTCACACATTGCCTTTTTGATGGCTTTTCCTGCTTTAGGGGAAATTCTTCCAAACCTCTAGCATTAATCCTTACAGTAGTCGGTAGCTACAGACATTGGATCTGATAATTTTCTTCTTAAAATTCAAAAGGGAGTTTTGCCATCAATTTTTAACAGAAGTTGGATGATGAAACCCTTTATTCTTATTTCTCTTTGAGAAAAACTGTTTTCAATTAATTGCCACATGAACCTCGGACTCTTAGAGGGGTTAGATTGGAGAAGAGAAGACCAAATGAAATAAGAATCTGAAAGTCATTGCTGATGTCAGTTTCTTCTCAAGAAAACGGTAGTGGTATAAATTTCACACATTCACACACATCATTCAGCTGGTTTTGGAGCTGATTTCGTAAGATCTGTTTCAGTAGCAATATTTATTGCTACTCTAAATATGAATTTTTTGTCAACTCCTATCACAGCAGGCTAGTTACACATGTTGCAAACTTGCTACCAGCTGGATGAGGAAGTTGCTGTACATGCTACCTCCTTTGGGAATGCATGTGTTCTGGTGTATTGGGCTGGGTCAAAAGTCATTGCACAGTTTTAGAAACAGGAAGTAGTAATGACAGATTTGACACATGTTAACAATGACAATTTATGTTTCAGGATTACTTGAACAAAATTTTCTGATCACTCAGAAACATTAAGAATGTCTCTGCTGAAAAGCGTCTGCTAAGAAATACAAATATATATCAGTTAATAATATCAAAACAAACATTCATCAGAAATTTCACCGGTGCAAATCAAAACTATGTGCAGACATGCAATTGACTGACAAGGCCTGCTCAAGAAAGAAGTTCAGCACAGTCTGCTGACTGAAATCAGATTCAGAGTTCAGCTCACTGAAGAAATGACCCACAAAAGCCTTCCCCAATGGAAAATGTAGAGTTTATTTGCCATCGCATGTCTTGGCCTCTTCCTCCCACACCACTGGTACTTGTAAAATGCCACTGAAGTCAGTCAAAGTCTGCCTGACTTGTAGACTTTGGGTTTTACCCTCTTACATTTTATTTTGGTTTTTAGATTTATGTATGACTTTTAACTTAAAACTAAATACCTTGGTCTTGATGTTTGCTCTATCTCACATCAAAGTTATGAACTAAATGCTTGCTTTATGTTGCGTCAAAGTCATGTACTGCTTCTAGTTACGTTTCACTTTCATAACGAATAACTGTTGAAATACAACTTCATGCAAGAGTCAGAATCTATGAAACTATCATTCCTAGCCCTGGCTGCTCTGAATTTTCTTGCAGTGTCCGCACTGCAGCTGCTGACTCTGCATCAATGAGTTCAGAAGTATTGTAGCACAATTCTTCATTGAACTTGTATTTCAGTTTACTAATAGGAGATTTTTATCTAAGAAAAAAAAATCCATTTTTCCTCATATTTCCCAGCTATATCCTGTCTACCTTTTTCATTATCTTTTTAAAGCCTTGGTTTGAGAAAATTCTTGAGTCCTTATTTAGGGCCAGGAGACATCCGAGTGTCATAAGTTGTTAGCCCAAAGCCTCAATATGTCACCTTTCCCATCTAAAAAAGTCAAAATTACAAGTAGCCATTCTTCCCTGGATATGTCTTCTTGGGACAGAGAGAGCTCTCAGCAAACTCATGGGTTTGTGAATGGGGAGGAGGGATGTGAAGTCAACAGGCTAGTAGAAAGTATCATTTCCCCTTCCCATGACATCTAGTGGAAACGATGAGAAATCTTCCTACAGACAGACACATTTGCTTTGGGTTTTAGATTACTCCTGAGGTGGTGCGGAAGGCATGGTGGTATAGGTGCTGGCTTGGTGACAGCTGGAGGTGGGAATCCTGAGGAACAGCATCACCAAGCAATTGATTCAACATAGGGTAATGTTAAACATTCCAGTCTGACAGAATCTATGTTTTCATTTAAAGACGTGAACAACTTTAGGAGGCCTTGTAAAAAGCGTGAACTGAAAGGTAACACTCCTGGGATACTTGAGCATAGGGTAGCTGTAAGACAGAGATGGCTGTAGCCTAAGTGAGGGAGAGAAAATTTGATTGTTCTTCTTTTGCCAACTTTTCCCTCTTTCCTGTTTGTGGTTCTTTGTGCTTACTGTTAATAGATCAATCATGCCTACAGACACCAGCTCAGTGTTCCTATAAGCCATCACACTGCCTCTTGTTTTAGTGGTGCTAGTGGCTTTGCTGACACAGACTAGAGTGACTGCCATTTTGCAGAATCAAACTCCAGTGAACAAAGGTAGAACCACATTTCCCAACATGAAAATGCAGGAGATTAAAAAAAAACAGTAAATCTCACGATTTCTACTAACTTACCTAGACTTAAACAAGATGTGGGGAGGAAGCCTTTCCAAGGCTTCAGGTTTTCTAGTATAAGAAATCAGAACAAAAGGAAATCCCAGCAGCTTTGAAATGGCCATTCCAAAATGGAAGTGGGATAGTTATCATCAGAAACTTCTTTACCCTTGGGACATCATACTGCAAAAGGCATCCTGACATCGCTTCAGATACTATCCCTCAGACAAGTGGTGCCTCATCAGGGCTAATTTGCTTCATAAGGGAATGCAAAGAGAATATATGAATATACGATGTGCCGCATGGGGAGTGGGCCAGACTCCTGGTTTCCTTCAGACAGGACACCTCAACACTTTTGATAGAAACGAGTAGAAGAATCTCTATACATAGAGTACAAAAGGCAAGGACTGCTTGTGATTAGGGTTCAGCCTAGTGAAGGGCAGACCCAGAGTCAAGAGTCTCAGCTTGGTCAGAGGCTTTCTGTGTAGTCATAAAGATGTCACCTGTCCTTAAAAGTAGGCACATCCTGGCAGGACAAACTTGAATGTAGTGAATATTCATACATGGATACATGATCTGTCCATGCCAGTCTCTGGATGAAACCCCATCATCCTCTGAATGGGGGAACCCAAAGGCTGCAGTAAGCCCAGTCTACAGTATCTTGTTCAGCTGCTTCATTCCAGGTTGACCAGATAGCCACTGATAGCAGTGGGAGCTTGCCTGAGTTAAATCAGCGGGAAACTTGACAATTAAGTTCTGAAACAGCAGTCAGATTTCTCTCTTCTCCTTAACATAATATCTCTTCTTACATCCCGGTCTTTCTGCCTTTTTAAGCAATTCAGGAAAAAAACCACTTCCTTTGCAATTGCTGCGTTGTTTCCCTTCCCTCCCCCTCTCAAACCAAATTTAGAAAAACAGGTAAATAAGCTGTGTAACTGCCTCCTGCCTCGCCATTCCAGCTTGACGCCCTTCACAGCAATCCCAGATGACAGGTTCAGTGCTGAGCTGCACAAAGTGCTTCCCGTCGGCGTGGGTGGTCTGAGTCACTGATCTGACAGCTGAGTGCAGTCATACGGACCCGGGGCAACAAGCGGGCTGGGGAGGTGCAGCTTGGGTTTCATTGCTGCACGTTTGTCTGAATTCCCATGGGCAGGGCATAGCTCACTGTGGCACACTACAAGGCTTGGTGAGCTGTTCTTTTCACTTAAACAGCTAATTCTCCTGTTGTAGTAAATGTTTAGATTAGTAATTCATCCATTCATTTCCAGGGCGTCTATCTAATTAACCCTGAACGACTGCAGGATGAGGCACTCAACATTGTTTATCATCTATGCACAAGGGACTAATCTAAAATACAGGCTTAGTGTCCAGTGATTTAGAACATCAGTAGCTTAGACCCTGACAGCACAAGTTACTCCAACAAGGCAGACCTTTGCATCTAATTGCTGTCTTCATCAATGAATCATGGGTGATCTCCTACACAAACGTCTCGAATCAGGGTGACGACATCATCTCCGACACAGTGGGAGTTTGCCACATGTTGTAGAGAGTGGAAAGAGTTCCCTTCCACACCTGGAAACTTTACATTAGGTCCAATACAATTAGGAGAAAGCACCAGTATGTAATGTTTGGAAAGTGGAAGATTCTAGTTCATCATGTACCCAAGGCTCCATCCTGCTTCTGTATCAGTCAGACACACTTCTTAGTCGTTACAGAGCGTACTTAGCAGTCTCTGGCCCACTATAACTGGGAAAGAGTCTGGCTCCTCCTTAGCCTGCCAGTGGTTTTCACCGCAATTAGCCCTTCTTGCTGCGACTGATCGCGTGCTGTAGCTCCCAGAATGAATAAGATCAACTACCACAGATGTGCAAGGACAAGAAATTAAATATCTATAAACAGTTGTATTTATCCTGTTTGTTTATTACTGATAAGTAAAGGTCCTTGCCCTCAGAGAGAACGAGCTAGCAAGGAAATTGTGAATGTCAAAGTGCAGACATTTCTGAGTTATGCCTGAGCACAAAAACATATTAAAATGTTTACAAGGGGAAATGTCTATATTTTTTCACCATTGTTTAAGTAAAAAATTGCAAAGAAGTTTGCTTAAAGTTTCCAGGAGGAAAAATCCTCTTGGGCTGAAGAAAGGCATGGAAAAAATCAATCCTAAAGGAGAATTTTTCAAAAAGGTATCATCATGTGCAGAAGGGGATAAGGCAGTAGAGGCTGCAACACACAGCCAGATCCTAAGGTGAGTTGAAACAATTGAGAGGGAGATGGTGGCAGAGGAAGGCTTCTCATTGTCAACTTAATGGCACTACAAAGGGCAAGGTTCAGATGCATTCAGACAAAATATCCATAAAAGAGATCCCCATATCTGCCATTATATGAAGTACCTTATATACTCTTATATATTTATATATTTACATAAATCCACCACTATACAAAATCCCATATATGTATTTATAAATATATAATGTATTAGATCTATAAATCAATATAACTATTTCTTTATAGAGAGATAAACCATATATGCTATTCACTTTTTTTGGTCATAAAATGCATTCTCTTTCAGATGTTTTGAGAATAGTGGCTTGTTACAACAGGAGTTGTCACATAGAATATTTAACAGATGTCTGGTTTTAGATAACATGCCCTTTGACAGGCTGTGGTTCTCTCCTGAATACTTTTATGCCCTAAAGCTTGGGTTTGCCTAGATTATTTCTCTCTTTCCTCCTCCCCCACCCATACCATTCCCCCTTTCTTCTTCCCTGCCTCTCCAGGGTCTACTCATGAGGCAGCTACAGGAGTACACTGCACTTTTGGTTTGCATCTAGTTTGAAGAGCCTGGCCTCTTACTTCGTAGCATCCCTGTGTGCTGCATCCTCTCAGGTTTGTTTCCCTGAGGACAGGTGAAGTTGGATTGTGTCCCAGGGCTGCAAGACTGAGTGGCAATTATTTGTACCTCTGTCCTCCTGGGTTCTGTTGAGTCATAGAGATACTCCTCAGAGTTTATAACAAACACACTTTAGAATGAGAAAGAAGGCAAGGATATATTTCACTTTGGAATTCTCTATCAGATGCTTGATATTTGTCCTTAGCTAGTTCATCTGTAATGTATTCCTTTATCCCAGTGTTTGACCTGCTCCTGCTGGAGCAGTGGATGAGAATAAGTGGGTGCATGGTGATGAATGTGATCAAATTATCTCAGTAAAAGCTGAGAGGAGGCAACAGAGTATTCCTTACAAAGCAGAATTATACCAAAAATGCCTAGCTTTTGGGTTTGCTCTCTGTATCCGTTTATACAGGCCAGATATTGTACTCAGGATTTCAACCATCGTTTCATAGGTATCAGCACAACTTTGGACAATGGAGTTACATTTTCCCTTGAGCAAAGTGCAATCAAGATGCCAGAGGGACCAGATTTCCAAACTGTAACTACTGCGGACAATGGCAGTGTCAAACATGTTAAAATAAGCTATTAATGATATTTTATTTGAATAAACTCAGTGCTTTAAAGTTTCTTTCTTGACTCATGACTTCCAGATAGCAGAAACCACTCTAATGTTATGTCTCAAATGACTTACAGTGGACACACTGACCTCTGGTCCTGAATCAGAGAGTCTTTTAATGATATGCAAATGATGGAACAAGTCACTAATATGTCAGCAATCCACACTTGCAGATAATAAAAAGTGCATACAGTTCCACTTTGATAGACATTGCATCTTGAGAGAGTATTTCTGTGAAGCAGCAGATCCAGATCCTGAATCCCACCTACTGCAAATCCGGAACTGCTCTCTCCCTGACTGTGTGGTTACCAAATATATAAGTGATGGCATCTTACCAGTTCAAGAAAGAATTGCTCCCAGTTCCATCTGTATTTCCACCAACATACTTATCTCCTCTAACATGGAAGAGCAAACTGTGGAGCAACCACGGAAAAGTACCGATCTCTGCCATATTTTAGCAGCAATTTACGTAATTGTGAAAAATAGCAAGCACATATGTACACACAGATGATAGCATATGGTGGGCACCAGCTTTACAAAATTAGAACACTATTGATTTAATAATACAGTTGTTCCTACTTTACTTGGGTTTGAAAGACAATCAAATGTCTGGCAGCGCATACCACTAGTGACATCAGTCACTCCAGCAGGGTGATGCATGCAGAGGAAGTGTACATGTGCTATTTAAAAAACTAGAGAAAGTGCGAGTTAAAGAACTAGTATGAAAGGTGGGAGACTGAGAAATAATTCCCCAGTGTGCCCTAGATTTCCTTAGAAAGCATAACCAACTCAGTACCTGCACGTCACAGCTCTGCATCAGTAAAACGGGAAAAACAATTCTCCATTCCACTATCTCTTTGAGCTGAGCAAGAAGCACTTACAGGCTGAAGGTTCTCTCCTGTTGTGTATGTGTGTGGATTTTAATTTAAGCATAGCTGGATTGCTGTGCACGTGATTCAACATCATGTTACATTCAGTCATGAACTAAGCCGTCTAAAAAGATATTCCTACAGTTTTCTGTTGTAAAGGGTAATTCACTTCTACAAGAAAATACACATTTATATTTTGGAACGTACATATTTTTATGACATTTGAAACATTAATGAGTGATTTTAGTTTTGGGAGGAGTTATACCAGATGTTTGTGCTGCCATTGAGAAGGACCTCAACCAGCTGGATAAACGGTCCAAGAGGAATCTCACAAAGTTCAGCAAAGGAAAATGCTTACTTACTTAAAGGAAAAGTCTTACTTCTGGGAGGAATAACCCCAAGCACCAGCAGACACCAGGAACTGATTAGCTGGGAAGCAATTTCGCAGAAAAGAGCCCAGGCATCCTGGTGAACAGCATGTTGAACATGAACCAGCAATGTGCCACAGCTACAAAGAAGGTTGATAGCCTTCTAAGGTGCATTAGGAAGAGCATTGTCAGCAGGTCAAGAGAGGGGATCCTTCCCCTCTGCTGAGCACTACTATGATCAGCCCTGGAGTGCTCTTTCCAGTTCTATCCTCCCCAGTACAAGAAAGACATGGACATACTGCAGCGGATCCAGTCATGAGCTACAAAGGGATTGGAGGACTTGACATACGAGGAGAAGCTGAGAAAGCTGGGACTATTGTACCACAGGAAGAGAACACTTATGAGTACCTTACCAATGCATTGAAATACCTCTTGGGTGGATTAAAGAAGACAAAGCTAGACTATTCTCAAGGGTGCACAGTGAAAGAACAAGAGGCAATGGTCACAAATTGAAATATAGGAAATGCAATCTAAATTTAAGAAAATACTTTTTTACTGTAAGGGTGATCAAACACTGGAACAGGTTGCACAGAGATGTTGTAGAGTCTCCACCCCTGGCAATACTCAAAACCCAGCTGGACAACTGGACAAGTCCCTGAACAACCCGCTCTAGCTGAACCAGCTTTGAGCATGGGGTTGGACTACATGATCTCCAGAGGTCCCTTCCAAGTTTAGCTATTCTGTGAATCTATGGCTGTATGGTTTCTGAGCGCTGTTCTCAGCTGGGAACACTAGACTCTTACAGTATAAATATTAACAGATACTAGGAGTCATCATTGTTGCTATGCTGGTAATATGGTAGTCTCATAGCCCTGCTGTCTTGCATGTAATTTCTACAAAGCTACAAGTGTTTTGGGTTTTTTCTCCCTTTATCATGCCAAGTTATGACATACAGTCATATGATATACAGTGATTGGTCCTATCTAAAACTATGATTACTGCAGAAAGGGAAAGGGAATTTAGAAAACTTACTCATTTCCATGTATTCTGGAGTCAGCCCCGTGAAAGGTTCCAGGATATAGTCAAGATCCCATTGCTGTGGGTCCTTTGATGAGTTGGTGTCCATTTCCTTTGGCTCAGCTCTCTCATCCTTCAGCTTCCTGAAGAGCTTCTTTAGCTTCCTGAGGAAAAAAAGAAAAAAAGCTCAGATTGAACAGGCTTTTTTTTTTTTCCTACAAGATTTGGCCCAAGTCTTTGCACAGCAATACAAATTGTACAGCACGTTACTCTGGTGCCCCCATAGGCTTAGTTCACACCATCCTCTGAAGTTCTGATGCTGCATATTGCCAGGTGACAGGCTGCTGGGGCACTAGTTCCTGCGTTGCTCTGTCAGGAGGAAAGTTACATCAGCATAGTGATGTTAAAATGGAGTTGAACCCGATACTTTTTAATAATTGTTGCTCTCTAGATATGTGTTGAATGGGCACCTTCCTGAAGCTCAAACACCTTGGACCTAAATAATATTAGTAATAAGTAATACTCTCAAAAACAACACACTGAGCACCTCTCTGTCAAGAAAGAAATAAAGAAACAAACAAAATGCCAGAAGATTATGTGATGCCTTCATACCACATATCTAGCACAGATGCACTTTGCTCTCACCATGAAACTTGGGAACTTCCGATATAGTACACTTTTAAGGTCAAAATGGCCGGACATATTGCCAATGAAACAGGGTGGAAGAACATACTGATTCCTAAAGCTGGTGGACTTGTGAAAATTTTAGCAGAAAAATTGCCAGTTGTTCAAAACAAAAGGAAATGAGCACCTCTGCTAATAAATCTGCAGCACTAAAAAAAGAAGTTTCTCCAAGACACTGACAGATCCAAAGCCATTTAGGACACTAAAAATGAATATCATTGACTTAAATCCAGCCCTGTGACCACCAGAAAATACTTGCAGCTCTACAGGCTCTAGTGGTCTCTTGTCACAAGCATGTATCCGTGAGTTTATCTAAACAGACAAAAAAAGATGCTGTTTGTGGAACTTTGAAGGGCAAGCACTATTTTCTTTAACCAAAATGATGCTACAACTAATAAAAATAGTAAAATATGTACCTATGAAATGTTACGTATAAGCGATGTCTTAATTTTACCAATGGCCCTTCATCCCGGAAAAATGCAGTTCCTTTACTTCTACCTAACGTGCAATCAGGGTTCAAACTACCAGAGAGAATCAGATTCATGAGAGAGTTTCAGCAAGGTCAGTAGAATTTGGTCTCAAAGAGGTGTATTATTCCTGTCACGCACAAACGAAAATCCTACCTTAATCACTTCAGATTCAGCAACAAATTATTGCTAGAAAAGTGTCACATCAGATACATGCCTCTTCAGTACTCCACAGTGCAGCCCATACTGGAACTCACTGGGGAAGAAATGGAACTCACTGGAACTTCTCTGCAAGTTTATCCCTAAGCCACTGGAAACTACGTAATTCTATAACTACTAGAATAAAAATTGAAACATTTATTGAATTCTTATCTGTATTTCTGAAGTAATTTTTTTTTTCCTGAAAGTTTACCAATCATGTATAAGGCAAAGTATTCAGACCTATGCAGACCCTGAAAAACTTGCTTCTCCAGGGGTTAGATGCTTTATGCACTAGCACAACCATATAATCCTCCTTCAGAGATTTCCAATAAGAGTTTTAGAGGTTTTGAATTTTCTTTCAGATATGCTGCAGTGTGTATCAAGGTGGAACACTGACCTAGCACACAACAACTGTTATGGGGAGACTTGGAAATTCCCAATTTCAGTCGGGAAATATTTTGCTACCTGAAAAGTTTACATCTGGCAAGACCAACTATGCTGGTGAGTTTTGACTGCCTCTAAAGCAGAAAACCAAAACCATTTCCTACCATATCTTACATAAACACAGACCATTTACGTCTCCCAACTCCCATAGATCAGAAGGGGTTGCATCAGAGGTTCTCATTTTGACCATGCTTTACAATAATACAATCCATTTTGGCTAGACTATAAATTACTCACGAGTGAGCAATTATTTGTGCAAGTATTTCTTTGGACCTCAGTAGGAGTAGTAGTATCAATCACTGTCCTGCTGAGATGAGGATACAAATGTCACAACACTGATAAATACAAGAATTTCGTAAGTAGCATAAACCCACGGTAAAATGATTCTGTCTCTAGAAGGAGAGTAAAGTATTCCCAGTGCCCCCCAGAGATGACATTTTAAATCCATATGCATGAATATCTTCACGTTATTTTACACATTCAGAAATACCCATGGAAAAATGCAATAGAATGAGACATTTCTTCAAAATCAAGGAATTGAAATACAGCTGAAGTAGCATAAAACATCAAGTCTTATACACGTTGTAAGTCTTCATTTTGCAGACGAAATTGATCTTTCACAAATATGCACATTATGTTATAGTTCTTTGCATATGTGCCATCTGAGTGAAAATCCAGACTAATTCCAGTGATCTTTTGCCAGTGGTGTACGCAGGGCTCTCCCACAAACTTTTCCCCCACAGCTCGAGATAAATCCTTTGAACTAGAGGTGTGTGGCCTGGAGACTGGAGTGTATGGGGAAATGGTAGCGTTTTCATTTGTACCTCCAGTTAAGCAGAAACACTTTCTCAGACCCTAACTCAAGTAGCAGGGCAAGGCTAGCTGGCAAATACACTAAAGGCTTTGCTGGGTAGGCTTACTGCTTTGTTCCTGAATATACACGGAGCTACAGAAGAGCACTGTGTCACCACATAGCACCAGGCTCCACAGCAGCCTGGAAATTACTGCAGTGGCTGCAGAATTACTACACCAACCAGTGTTTACAGGACCCATTCAATTTCATCAAAAGTATGGAGAAAATGCGGATTGGCAGACACTCTTAAAACAGATCTAGATGGCATCAGGCCCTGTCAGTCTCAGGATCACAAAGCTGCAAAAATCAACAAATCAAATGCAGCTTTTGTTCCAGATGCAGCTGAAACGTAGCTCATAAGTCTGATGGTAACATCCTCAGTACTTTGGCAATATCCAGATATATTGAGGCTAAACATATACTTTTGGTGCCCAGAACATTCAGTTTACAGAGTTTTAAGAAAAGGGTGGGGAGATTTAAAATACGTCCAAAGAAAGAATTAGATGGATCTTTACACTTACCTCCCATATCACACAAACTCAGCCATTTTAAGAACTAAAATTTCCTTTCCTCCCCTCTGCTTTTATGGCAGTCGAGGGAACTTGTCTGTGACAGAGGTGATGTAGTATTCAGAAGGTAGGAGACTAGGGGCAGGAATTAAAACAATCAAAGAATTCCCAGGACTCTCTTCCAGTATATCCCAATTAATTTCCTAATGTGAGGGACTCTCAGAGGACAGCGAACAATAAGTTCAAGACCGTGCTGATTTCTGTTCCAGTGAACTATAAATGTTCCTCACATATCCGTGAGCAGACGAGATTGAAGAGCATCTCGCTGTCACTGTGCAGCAGCTGAGATGAAATTTGGGTGTGTTTAGATGTGAAGTCTGTACATGTGTGATCTAATCCTCTGGTTATAGCACCACGGAGTCGAGTTATGGGGTTTAATGCATACACATAACTCCCTTGCGAACCCAGTAACTAAAACAATAGTTGTTGTTTTTAATGTTTATCTGGGAATACACTAAATCCAGGGCTCAGATACCCAGAATAATTTTTAATTTTTCATCTGCCTATCTATAAGCCAGGCATGAGGAGCGGCACATTTAACCATTTTGACTTAAGCTGTGAAGACTGTTCCGATTTTTATTTCTTGTTCCAATTTTTATTTCTGTGCAATTTTTTAAAAGATCAACTAACTGAAAGCAAGCCAAACTAATTTTTCCAAATTTTCCACAAAGATTGTACCTTTGTGTCATATCCAAGCATGTGAAGTTTCAGACCAAACAGAGGTGTGTCAGAAAGTTAAAGAAACTGAGAACAGGGAATTGCACAGTGTTATTCTCCAGCTATACAGCAGTAGGGCAATGAAAATGAGTTTTGCAGAACTCTATAGCTGCACATATGATTGTGTTATTAAAACAGAGTATGTTTTTTAAATGCATGTGTGAAACCCGGTTTTTAATTGCTCAGAACAATATTTTTAAACAGAGTTTGACAGATAACGACAATCAAGAGCTATTTTACCTTCTGATTTATGCATACCAGGCAGCTGAAACAGTGAGAAAGAGGTAGGTTTGCCCATTCAGAATGAGTCTTTGAGAAGCTTTGTGCTGAAAAGGCACATGCAGAAAAGTTTCATGACCCTACTAGTAGCCATATGAATCTGGACAAACAGACAAAAGTGTAGAGCTGTAGAACAACCATTCTTTCTGGCCCTTTTGCCAGAGAGCATCAAAAAGCAAGACACGTTCTTGAGGAGACTGAATAGCATGAAAGAAGAATGTATGTAGGAGCAGGGAGAAAGAAAATGAAGAACAGGTTTTTGTCAGAAGGTTATGTCTAGAGCAGTTAAAAATGATGCTGCAGTTTCTCACAAGGTATTGGCACCAAACTGTTGTGTTAGATAAGAGGTGTGAACATGGTTTAACTATGCTGTTTGTAATTGTGAATATAACTATTAAACATCCGATTATCCAAGGTAATCAGCATCTGAAGAAAGCATAAAATCACTATAGGAAAATGCCCCACCCCTGAAGAACCCACAAGATTTCGAGAAAAAAGACATGGAAGAGAAGAGGAAAATCAAAACTAAGTGATCCTGGCTGGGCTGCAAACACATGGTGCACTTACATAAAACCTCCTTTCAAAAAAACAGATAATCCAAGAGTTGCTCTATTTATACAGTATAAAGCAGCAGCAAGATTTGGGGGATCTAGAAGCAGATATGAAGATCATTTGGGAAAAGTGAGAAATTTGTGGAGTGAGACAGAGTGAAACTTCTAGAGGCTGGAGAAGCAGGTTGCAATCGGACAGATGCAGGAATACAATTTTGTTGGTGTAAGTCCTTGTGTCTTCTGTGGCTGTGCAGTCCTCACGATGTATCTCCACTAGAGCATGCCAGAAAGATTGGAACTGAGGGTCCGTTTACCAATTTCTCAAGACTCTCATTTAACAAAAGCTTGGGTACTGCAAAGGCAGGTCACCTGTGACAGTCACCAAGAAGTGGATTTGAAGTATTCCAAGGCAATACTTGCTAGAACAAAGATGAAAATGGAAAACACAGAAAACCCCTAGAATCCAACCGCCAGGGATGAATGTTTATTTATATCAGGTGGTTTTTAAGGCTATCTTTCCAGTTAATGCTTTTTCCTTAGTAGCATTATAATAAAGGGTACAGGAAAAAAGCTAAACAGAGAAGACTGCTACATTGAGTAGTTGGAGCACTTGTGTCTAGGCAAAAAGCTCAAACTTTTGTGTCCTTGCCTGTAATTTTGTTTGCTGCTTTGGTGAAGGAGCACTGAAAGTCCATGCTTTTCTTCAGTCTTATTCCTATAGTCTTCTAACATAAGGAGACATCTCTTATTCACAGGTAGAGGGTACAAAAAGGAGGCAGGGGTAGAATTAAAGGACTTTAATCTCTCATCCTGTTTCACAAATTTATGGTACAGTCATACTTCCTTGGCACACTCAGACTTCCTGGATTCTATGGGAGTTTCAGTTCTGTTTGGGATTTATTGATTTCTGAAACAGAAGAACACACCAACCAAAGACAGGAAAGAAAAAAACAACCACAAAAAAATACCTCTTTAATTAAGAATAGGTTGTTAAAGGTGAAGAGCAACATAGAAGATAATAGCTATGAAAGGCTGTCTTTAAACTGATTTTATTAACTTTTGTTATTCTCATCCAGCATAGTTAAGTACATTTTGAAGTTATTGATGGAAACTGATATTGAATAAAAAAGCCAAAATCATGGCACCACTAAAGTCAATAGGAATTTTGCCATTGACTTTAATAGCGTCAGGATTTCACCCTAAGGGTTTATCACCAAGGTCAAAGACAGAGTAATAAAATAACCACATGGATTTTTTTCAGTAAGTTCAGAAAAACAGAACTGAGGAAAAGGAGTCTTCAAGGAACTCTAAGTTAAGGCTCTCAAGCCCTACAGCCTTTTAGGGTCATTTACTGTGGCAACAGTAAAATAATTATGGTATGTAGCACTTCTGAGTGAACTGTGGCATATTTACATCTGTTAAACTTGTGAATTCCAGGCCCACAGAACACACATTTCAATCCAGGAAGGCTTACTTTTCCATAATTCAAATGTTGTTGCATTTATCTATCTGTTTTGATATCCTTGGGTGCAGAAATTGAAAAAGAAATCACAGAAAGGTTTAGAAGACCAGCAAGTCACAACTGTCATAGCTGTGCAGCAGTTTCTCCAAAAACGTTGAAGTAAAAAGCAAGGATGTGTCCCAATGACCCCAGACAATGCAAGGCGGCCATCTGAAGTTTAACTCCATAACTCTTCAGCCAACAGTGACCGTGGATAAGTCAGAATGAAAACATTGCATGATGGTTCCCAATTGTGGCAACATTCGAGGCACTAGAGACATAATGGATGGCTGTTGCTTATAAAGTCAATTTATCATCTATTTAGTAGCATTTTTGGTGGAAAGAGACAACAAATGGGAGTGAGATTGCGTGATCTTCTGCAAAGCAACCAAAATGACTTGGGTTTTGTGGTGAATGAAGTCAAAAGGTTTTCTGAAAATAATCCTGAAATTCTGAGATTTCAAGAAGGAAGAAAACTCTTTTGATCTGGGTTATCATATCATTTAGCAGAGAGACACTTCCATGTTAGAGACCTACAGAGGACACTTCCAGATTCTGAAGAATA
This sequence comes from Opisthocomus hoazin, assembly GCF_030867145.1. NCBI lineage: Eukaryota > Metazoa > Chordata > Aves > Opisthocomiformes > Opisthocomidae > Opisthocomus > Opisthocomus hoazin. The sequence continues at coordinate 151,532,575 of NC_134414.1, forward strand.
AACCAGTATTTATGATAGTCCCTTCTGCCTCTCCACATGGGTAAGATCGATTGCAGCACCTGTACTCTGCTCTCACTGAAAATACAGGGAACAAATGGAAAAATCTGTGTTATTCACTCTGATTCTCATTCCCTCCAAAGAGGTACAAGGCAAGGGGAAAAAAAATGCAGCTGCTGAAACTGGAAATAGAAAAGATTGTCATAGGAAGACTGTTCATCAGAGTGCATTGCCCATGCAAAAGCAGACACTGGAAAATAGAACAATGGCCTGATGAAAACCTGGGAAGGAAAATAAAAAAACATTTTGGTAGAAAAAGGATGATCTAACAGAGATGAGCTGACTGTAAGAGATTACCAAGGAAAACAGGTATCAGAACAGAGAGCATAGGATAGAGCAGAAAGCCAGACGAGAAGGCTGGAGGCCAGAGAGTGAGGCTATATTTGTCTTTACATCTGTCACATCTCCTAACAACAGCATGTATAGATGTAGATTACATGTGCAACACAGACATGCCAGCACTACTACTTGTGCAACACATGCGTGTTTGGAGTCCCTTTTGGTCTGGATTTATATGTGTCCAGCAGACCTATGCACAGTCCTCTGAAAATCTGGTTGATCGGTGCTTAAAGTGTGTCAGTGTGCCTGTGTATGTGGGGCAGATGAGGTAAAATAGAACACCATTACGGATCTAGTCCAAATCAGACGAGTGGTCCATGCAGAAACAGAAGGCTAACTCTGATTTAATTAACCTGAGTGTTCACTAAAGCACTCAGCTTCTGCTGGTGCAAACTGGTCCGGTGAGAAGGGCCGAGCCCTACAGATATACACGTAATTTTCTTGAGAATGCAGACAAGCAAAGGAAAACCAGATGTGCTTATTTCAGGATGACAAGATAGCATTGTGACTCAAATGAGGTCTTTCTCTGGGAAAGAGAGGATGAATGTATGTTTATTTTAAAACAGTTATTAATTTTTAAAAATTGAGGCCACTATAAATTGTTAGTAGAAGGGTGGGGGAGCAGAAATGAGGGAGAAAAATGGGATGAATTTGTCACATTCTTGTACCAAGACTTGTTGTGAGGGAATTGAGAAATTATTTGACAGGAATTTTCTGTTTGGACTGGATCAGCCTCTGCTTTCGTGAGTCAAAAATAATAAATACAGTATTTCTAACATCATAAAATCCCCGTCAAAAAAGTCCAGTAGCAGTGAGTTTTTGGAAGATGGGAAAAAAAATCACACCAGGTTTACAATGAGAAAGCTTTAAGCCTTCAACATACCAGATATTTTGGGAATGATTTACCGCCCTTTTCTCAAAATAAACTGTAAACTCAGAGAGATGTAGACAGAAAACAGGCCTCCCTATTGAACTTTGACACAAGAATAATGAAACCATCCATAACCTACATTTGATTTGTTTGGGAAGTTTTTTTTCTCTCTATTTTAAATACTCCCAAAAAACGTTCTTGCTAGGAAGGGAGGAAAGAATTCATTTTAAAAATATTTCATCATCTTTTAAGCATCACTCATCTTGGTTTCTAATTAGCATCTTCAAGGCCTTTCCTAGGAATGTGATCCAAAAGCTACTGACATCAGAGCTGAAAGATTCTGACTAACTTCAGTGGAGTTGGGGCTTGTGTCTAAGCCAGACTCTTCATCTAATACGACTTTCCACAGGCCACTGCCACCAATGAGGATGATTCTGTTAACAGAAACAAGAGCAAACCTCCCAGGAGGCAGAAGCAGGAGATTCTCAATGGATTTTAGTGCCTGAAGATCCCCTTGACACTGCAGACAGACCAAAACATCTTTCTTGCTGTATTTGGAGCAGAGGACACTGTGCACTAAGCATCCTGTGGTAGACAGCCGCTGAGCAGCATGTCAGCATTTCTCCCATACTCCAGCTCCTGCATCACACAGGCACCTTATAAGAGTGTGGACTTCTTCTGCACACCAGTAAAATAGTCATAGATCAAGTAATACATTTTAACATCTTTTACGAGATATTGCTTTTCTCCACGCCATCTCTTCTCCACTTCATACTAATTTGTATTCAATACTGCGGCGCTGAAAGCTTCTCTAAAACTTCCCAAGAGATCTATCACACCTCGCCTGTTTTCCCAGGTTTCTAAAATTAATTTAGATCAATTATTTAATATATTCAATCACTTGCTTTAAGCCATTTACTGCAGATATAGCCAATTATTCAACATAAAATATAGCCAGATCATTTCATCACAACCAAAAATGTGATTTATCATCACATTCAATTAGAACCCACTGAAGGCAGTGGCAAAAGTCCCATTCAGCTGAAAAAGGATCAAGACTTTAATTTATTGTGTCATAGGAATAAAGCATGGTAATGGAGAAGGCTGGGATACATACGGGATTCCAATTTCAAACAGATTGTTTTGAATCAGTTGTTTTCCAAGCATAATGATGCTCAGCTGAATACAGAGTTCCATCAAACAGCCTCCTGGAGCACACTGTAATTAAATGAAATCACAGAGTGTGAAGGGAGTAAGAGAATTAATTTAAAAGTACCCACTTGGGAGAGCTATCAATGTCTATATGTGCCCATCACCCCTGCCACCAATTTGCGTGGGAGAACAGAGCTCGTCAATCACTGCAATTCTATGTTTAACAAGGTATTTCATCTCCAGTCATAAAACTGCATTATGAAAAATATGTAGAGCTCTGAAATAACTTACTGTGCCCTGGGGCTACTATATTTCCTTTAAAAATATTTACTATATAATCAATGTAATAAACATAATGCAGTATCACCGATACTCTTCCAACCTGATGTCTCCCAATGGGGAAGAAAGTCTTCAATCTTGCAAAGACATGCATAAGCTTTATTGTAAAACCTTGAGGACATCTATCGATTTTCAAGGGAATACCCACAGCAGTTAAAAAGAATTTGGAAAAAAAAAAAACTGTCTACAGGTTTAGCACAAAATGGCTATAGCTTTTAAGGCTATTAAAATTGCTAGGCTTCCAGTGACCTGCAGAATGAGAAGCCAGATTCAAGTTCTGGCTCTGCCATAGGTTTCCCAAGGGCCTCAGTCAAATCATGTAATGTTTGTGCCTTAGCGCCCAATTGTAAATGGTGAAGCTTCATCTAAGACTGTGAATCACTCAAAATTTCAGAAGGAAAGAATTTACAGATGCCTGAGATGGAAAATTTAGGGTTTGTCTATTTATATTGAAGATTTAATATGTTGTTTTAACATGTTTTCTATTTTTTCCTTATTGTCTAGACTCTGCTGAAATACACTGTACACATTTTTTTGTTAAGGATTTTTTTATTTTAATTTCATGTGTACTTACCTCTTCCATTCGATAACTACCAAACACATATACGTAACGACCAGGACGGCCAACAAATCTGAAAGCAATAACAATATATGAAATAAAATAAAAATAGGAAAAAAGTGAACTTTAACAACATAACTGTTCATTCATATTAGCTAAATTATTTCAGAACTAGCTAGTTCAACATCAATGTTAAAAGACTAGACATCTATTCAACTTTGATTATTTGAAATTATTTCAAAGTGGTAGACCTCTATATTCTACTACATCTTGATGAAATAATTTTAGTAAAATATTTTTCTGTGCTAAAAAAGAGTAATAATCTCCCTCTCTTGATTAGAGATCATAAACAAAATGGGGGACACGTATCCTAACTCACACTCTCTTGCATCTGAGTAATGCCCTGAATGGAGTTCTTTACACATCTATACATAGTCAAGGCTCTTCCAGCTACACAGGGTGATACAGTAAGATTGAATGTATGATAACCATACAACACAAAAAAATGTTTAAAATAGAAAGATATGGGTGATATTTTTAATTAATGTCTTACTATATTTACAGCTGTTGGTAAAATGTATCATTAATTCTTAAATCAGTGATGCTGAATAGGATGAGTGAAGACTACAGATTAACAAACTCTACAGCCCCCAAAAGGAACAGAAAAATGGTTCTAAACAGAATCCAGAGGATGTTTTAAACTTTTTTGCCAAAGTCTGAGCAAACAGTCATTTTAAGCTTCCCATTCAAAAGCATGTGTCATAACGTGGATGACTGAGTCCCAAAAGACAATGATTCTGAACCCATAGGAAGTCACACTTATTTAGCAGGACAGCTGAATTAGCTTTTTAATCAATCAGTTCATTTGCCAAAACATGTAACTACAGTTGACTGTAACTATTTCTTAATTTAACTTGATATGGAAGAATAGTGAAAAACATTGAGAAAGTAGTTCCATAATTTTAAACAAAACACAAAAATCTTTCTTTGCTAAATGATGCTTCATGAAAAACTTGCTAAAATGTGGATAGTTGAGATCTGTAAGCGCTACCATTCACTCATAAATGCAAAACCCTTTTTTAACTAAAAGGAATTATTTTCTGAGGTGTGGATTATTCTTATTTTAGAAAGAAAATTAAAATGGTTGCATTTCAGAATAGTAGTCTACTTAGAAGAGAGACAGGATAGTGCTCAACAATGTGCCCTGACATTCAAGATAAAGCTTTAGACAATCCTGTTTATGTTGTTTTTTCATAGCTGGTGAACGTGGCCAGTTCCAGGCTCAGTTAGGTAGCCCTTTGTGTCATTTTTAAACTCAGATTCACTAATATAGGCATATATATACACACATAAATATCTATATACATAAATATCTATATGTAAAGGACATTTATCCTACCTTCCTTTAAAAAAGGCAACATAAAAAATTGATGCATACGAATTCACAAACTTCAGCAGGAATGCCTTCAAAATCAGTCTCTCCTCAAAGGTTTTCTCTGTTTTTGGTACCTCTGAGGGGAAAAAAAAAAAAAAAGACAAACAGAGAAATCAGCTACTAAATATGTAAATTTCCCTGGTATCCGCAGATACACAACCAGACTGCAAACTTTGGCCTCATACTGTTTTTTCTTTTGTACTTTTAAATTGTACCAATCCACACTAGCTCTGCCACTGACTCCTGATTTCCAGAGAGTCCTTCCAAATTTCCACATGAAAAACTGAAGTTTCTTTGATAGAAACACTAGCAATGACAACATAAGGAACTTGATTCTCTGACAGACCTCTGACAGCTTATCCCAAGTTGCTCTTGGCTGTCGATCCAATGCCCTGGTGGCAAAAATTCCGACAGATCTTGACACCCGGCCTGGACATGAGAATACCTCACTTTTCCATTCTCTTTCATTGTCTTGCTGAGAGACCTAGGCAGACCACATCACCTTCCCCTGCTTCAGGCCACATCTGTGAAGTCTTAGCACAGACCTCCTCTGTTATTTACTTTGACATGTATTATACTATTAAACATATAATATCATTAAATATATTTTATTAACATATGTATATACTGTTATTAATAATAATAATAGATAGAAATAGTTGCTAGATATTTACATGGTTCTCCTACTAGCTATTTGGAGTTTGAAGAAAAAAATAAATGAATCTTGATAATCAGTTGCACAAATCTAAAGCAGCATAAAAGAGTTTAATGTCTATGAACATATGTATGTTGACATACAGAAGTATATCAGTTACACAACTGAAATAATGAAGCATTAATATTCTAAATTAAAGAATGATGAAAGCAAAGTACAAAGACTTTCATCCAGAAAAAAACACCTTAAAAGCCTTCTTAACTTTGTGTGCAGAAGTGTTTTTTCTGTAATGAGATTGTTAATGTGCTTAACGCTAAATACAGACTAAGTACCTTTCTGAATAAGGCATTAAGTGAATTATTAATTGCCATGGAAAATAACTGCACATTTTTGCTAATGCTTTTCCATTCACTATATATATTCTAAATTTCTAGACTTCTTTAGATAACTTGTAAAAACGTGTCTTAAAGCTTTTCGGTATTCATTGCTCTGTCCCTAGATTTATTTCCAATTTCCATGGAAATTTTCTAGCAATAGAACACACAGGTATAAGACAGAGGCATTTCAAATTGACAGTAGGATATTCTTCTAAAGATTCTATGTGTGTTAAACTCATGTATTGCCATGCTTATCCTGAGCTGTCAACAAATGTGAGAGCAGATAATTTTATTGTTGTATGTTCTTGACTGAACTTGTGTAGCACAACGGAAGTGTGAAATAAGGTAGATCCAGAGCTCTGGCTTGAAGGACTTAATTAAAAATACTGCTGTATTGTAGATTTTTGTTTTGAGACACAGTTTGGGCGTTTTGGTTGCTTTGGGGTTTTTTTCTTAAAAAAGATGTTTATTTGAGCAGTAAAGGAATAGCAAAACTCTAATGAGTCCCCACTGCCCAGATTTATTTGTGATACTTTCAACCATATTTTCATAAAAAGTCAACACACAGTCTGATGAGCACTAAGCCTTCATTCACCTATACATACAGAAAGCTTAATTAAGTCTTCAAAGGATTTAAACAATTTGTAGATGACCCCATGTGCTGGATAGATCCTCAGGACAACAGCTCAGGGCAACAGGAATATCAAATAACAGCAGTGCAGCTTCTAATTTGAGGGAGAAAAATCCTAGCCTTTGCCTTATGGAGAACACCCACAAAGATGAGCTCAGCCTCTGGATGAAAATTTGCACACCATATATGGTTCCAGAGACTCACTTAGCACTTCACTCCCTCTCCACGCTCAGATATACTATACCGTACCAACAGAGGCATGCATAAAATTTGTCCTTTAGCTAGTGGAGTCTGCTACACAAGAAATACATCCAGCCAGAATAGATGCATTAGTAAGAGTGAAAACTTTCCCCTAAAGAATGATACACTCATAATACGTGCCTGGTTGTGCAGCATGTTACACCAAAATTGGGCAGCTGAAACTTTCCAGGTAGATAATAAACTGAGATATCTGTGGCATGGGCCTTAGCTCACTGAAGGAGTTGCTGCTTTTATAAGGCACAAACACAAGCAGTTTTGATTTCGTGCCAATTTGACTGATTCTTCCTTGCCCCGAGTGAAGTTACAAGTGAGCTTATGAGTTGTAAGTCAAGTCTGACACCACCTGATAACTGAAGATGACCTATTCAACCTGAGAATAGCAGGATATAACCAGCACTTTTGCTGGTCTGGTTTGCATCAGTGCCCTGCTTTGCTGGGTCCAAAGAGGTGCATGGATTCCTAGTGCATCCTGTACAAGCTCTCTATTGATTACTACAAAACTATTACTTTTCTGCCCCCAAGCACTGGTTCAGCAGGTATTTGAGGCATATCTGTTACTTTGGTTCTACCATGAACGCCATTGCTGTCAGTGGTACTATTCTTGTATTTACAGATGTCATTTCTCACTTGGACAAAGACCGAAGTGGTCTTGGAGTTGGAATAGAAACCTACGCTGTCTAGAGCTGCTCCTCCAGCCCAACAAGTCGATTCCTCAGCTTGTCAATTAACTGCAGTGTGAAAAGGGAATCGAGTACTTTTTGCTCTGCTCAGCAAAATGAAAGTTCATAAGGTAAGGAGCGTTTATCAGCATGAGTGAACTGTAATTTTTTTTTAACATTTTGATTACATTTGGCATCTGAACCTAGCACTGAAGAAAGATGCTTGAATGAACATTCTAACTCCTGTAATTTGTAGCACTAGTGATTACTCAGACTGGATCCTTCTTAAACAAAACATCTGGTGGCTAATTAGGAATGTTGCTTAAATAAAGATAGCCAGATTAGAATTAACTGCAAAGTGACAGAGGGACAATAATCAGCAATAAGAAATTCTTATTTCTTTCACAATTCGGAGTGGTGCACGTTTCAAAGAGAGACATTTTCCTTCCACGCTTGCCCCAGAAAGGCAACGGCAGTGAATTGCACTTCCCAACTTTTGCCTACAAATTCACAGAGAGGAGAAGCCTCACGTTCATCTCTTCCTACTCTTTCCACACAGTAGTGTCATGCCTTAATAGTTGTGCCCTTTCTTACCTGGGCAGGTGCAGTGGACAGAACTGATCAGGTCACACACATTTAGCAGCCTGTTGGTTATATGAAAGCTGAAAATCTGGGTACAGTTCTGGCCTGGACAGTAAGCCTGAGATTCTTTATGCCAGTAGGACAGAGTTCATTTGTGTAACCCTGCTATATTCTGCCCAAACCCTGATGCAAAATAGAAATAAACAAACGAATTCACTTCATAAGGTGGCATTCTGTGAAAATAAATTGCTTTGTCTTCATTTCTTTCAAATACTTTACAAATTTAATCTAAACCATGAGGCTGTCCTTACTGGTAAAACCACAGGACCATATTTAAAAAAATCAGTATTGAACCTCTATTTTGACAGCTATAAAACTTTAGTTTATGGTGTTCTTCAAAAAATAGGACTAAAAGAGATGTTTTCACTTGTAACTTTGAAAGTGTCTTGAGAAAGTGAGAATTAGAAACACAACTCTTAAGAGTTCCTAAGGTTTTAATCTGAAGTCTACTAGTTCCAGCCAGCTTCATTTCACTGTAGGTTTTACAGGGAAACAATCCGCAATTTCAAATGACTGAGTTAGGCTCCAATTGTCAAAAAGTTTCTAATTTGGATGCCTAATCTAGGTGCCCAAAACTGACCAGTAGAGCATTTGTTACAATTAAATGCATCTGTGGTTGTTAATTGATTTTCAGTGTTTTGAATAATTGACTTCATGTTCCTAGACTTTGAGTCATCTAGGATTAGAGGTGATGTATTAAAATGTGGGAAACAATACTTAATGACAGCTATAAGAATCTCATGTTAGGGCCCTATCAGTAAACATCTTTGGCCTAATGTATGTAAGAAAAAAGACCTCTAGCCTAAACCCCTATAGCAGTGAGGAATGACTCACCTTTAAAAGATTTAAATACATTGCCAGGCTTGTAACAATATAACATTTAAAAAAAAAAAAAATTCCAACCCCTAACTGAAATAGATACTATTATTAAAAAGTCCAGCCCAGACATGCCCCTATAATGGCAAAAAAAATCCTCTGAGTGGCAAGGACCTATTAAAAATTACACTAGTAAAAAAACATGGCAAGTATTTGCCAGTGTAGCTTTGCCAGAGCCAGCAACATCTTCAAAACATCCCAGTGATTAAAACCAAGCTCCTAAAGGAAAAGATGTATATCAAAATACATACCAGGTCAAAAATTCTCAACCAGCTCCAGATAAGTGGGTCTTGGCATAGAGCCAGTGCAATGCAGGAATACCAGCTGATTAGCCTGGGCATTCTGGCCAGGCTAATTAGTCCTATTAGTGGCACACTGCATGTTGCAGCTTAGACCTCTAGTTCACAGAGGCAGGTCTGAGCATCTTACCCCATAGCCCTGATTATTTTCACTGTCACTCTTCAGTGGGAAACATTCCTATTAGAACCTCCTTGCACGCCCTCGTATTAACACATGTAATACACTAATGAGGAAAGTGGTGAGATAGTTTTACCAATTTCTGTCAGCCATTTGGCAACAGCTCCATAAATTTCATCAAGTATAAGTATCACAACGAGGTTAATGATGACAGCAGTTGCGGTCACAGTCACTCGAACATTTGACCTGGTTGTCTCATTTGTGCTGAATGATAAAGCCGCTGCTGTTGCGATTCGGTATACAATCACGCCAAACACTGCTGAAAACGTCAGCATAATCTGCAAAGAAATGTACGGATAGATTAGTTCAAGTTTGATACTAACATTTAAACAGAAGCTTTGACTGATATGTTGGGTTTGTTCCATGAACTGGCATTGTGTGTTTTTTTCTTAGAGTAACAATAATACAGGGAAAATCAAATTACATTGTGGAAAATCAAAGCGCTCTGAGGGACATGATGAAGAAAGGGGATGCAGAACTCTGAACTGGCACAATTCCTGAACATATGCATGTTCTCTCTGATTCAAGTTCCACATATTATTCATGCAGTACTGGTGAAGCTCAGGTAGTTTGGGTTCAAATGCAGGTATTAAGAAAGGTCTTTTATCTGGAAATATGTTCAGTTGGCTTGGACTGAAGGGCCTACGTGTACGTGCAGTCAAGTAAATAGGCTTTACTAGCTGAAACAACCTCACCTCTTCACGGCAGAAGTGGCACCTTACTCTCCAGTCGTGTTTGCTCAACTGTTGCCACAAATTAAAAAAAAAAAAAAAGTCTCCCTTTATTATTCTTTTAAGACTATTCTAAAAAAGGGTTACTAGGACTTCACTTTACATTTCTGTCCCAGTAATCAGTTGGTATCCTGGCATCCCTCATGGACTGGCTTTGACCCATGAGATGAGGAAAGTCAGCCCTGCTACTTAAGGTCAAGTTCCCACAAGAAAAATTAGAATTTCACAGGGCTATGGTATTCTGGTTTCAAAAAAAGACACCCCACAATCAAAAAAAAATCAACAAAATAACAATAAAACCCCAGCAAATTTTCATAGCCATGGCAGGAAAGGGGGAGGCGGTACATTTTTCTCTTTCATTTTTGCCTTTGGCAAGAATTCCAATGTACATTCATTATTTTAGGTAAAACATCTTGAGGTCCTCAGATGAAAGAGACTACCTAAATGTGAAAGATTAGACTATTGCAATTATTTCAGTGGGCCTAGGGGCTCAGATTCACAATGCAGGTTTAAGAAAATTTAACAGTTCTTTTTAATGACCCAGCAATAGTTTACTGAATTCTTGTATACAGAGGAAGGTTGTCTTCTGAAAAGCACTATTGCAAAAGAACAAGAATCAGAGCTATGTTAATGGCTGAAGATGAAAACTAGGCACATTTTAATGTAGAACCAGTAAACATACCAAAAAAAAAAAAAAAACATTTTGGAGAAACTCCTGGAGATATCAGATGAAATTCATAAATATGTTTTGTGACAAAATAGTAATGAAATCTTAGATCTAGTAAAACATCTGATTTTGCCTTTTTAAAGAAATGCTTCAATTTAAAATGAAATATATTTTCATTCAAATACCGCTCTAAAGAAAACAGTCTAAATATGAACACTTTGAATGAAAACATTTCAAATGGAATAAAATATTATTTCCTTCCCTTTTGTAGTTTTCATTGTGCTGAGAAAACAGTTCTGATTTTTCTGCCTATTTTTATCTTTTTGTTTTGACTTACCCACAAAACATGCAGACAAAAATCTGATTCATGTTGAACTGTCTGCTCACGTCTTGCTGTGACAGAAGTGGTGCAGGAACACAAAGATCAGAACTTTTACCTAACCCGCCCAGTGCAGAAGCGATCACTACAGTAGAAAGCAATATTCTCAATAAAGAGAGAAAACAGAAAAGCACCACCTGTCAGTTATCTATTTCACCTTCCACCTCTACAGTCACCTTAAGCTCTTCTCGTTTCTTGGTTTGGGTCACAGATTCCTTCCTCTTAATCACCTTCCAAATACTATTTTTCAGTTTCTTTCCCCTGCGGACATCTTTGAAATTTTTACTATAATTGGGGACAAGGAAAACCAGTGAAGTAAACTTGTATATATCACCCTGGAGATGTTGAGCTCTCTGGGCCTCCACAGACACCTATCTCCATCACAGGCTTCCACTTAGAGGTGATATCTTAACAGTACAGGAAGAAGAGTCATCAAGGACAGTCATCGCTAGACAGAGATAGAGGAAATTTCAGGTCATGGGAGTTGAATAGCTAACTCTTAAACCTAACCGAAGGATTTAAGGGTTCCATAGCAATGAAGCAGATTACTGGAGGATGATCTACTACCAGAAGCTTGCATTATTGTAGCCTTTTCAACTCATGCAGTGCCACAGCAAGATACACAAAGCTACTCAAAGAATATATTCTATTTGTTTAAAGAGCAAAGATCCTGGTTTGCAAATTTGGTCTTCAGAAACTCCTCGATTACCCAGCTGTTTTTAAACATCTGCTTAGACACAGATGGAAAACCACTCCTTTAGGACTCTTCGTTATCTGTGCATCCAACAACAAGAGAAAATTGAGGAGGGCTTGTAGGACTGCACGGTAACTGAGAGCATAGCTCTCACTCCCCAGACGGTCACTGAGAGGGAGTGGTCCCTGTATCTTCACAGCATTTCTCAGATTCCTTACAATACCTCTTTTGTCCAAATTCCAGATCAGATGGTGACCATTCATTCAGGTGCTTTGGGTTTTGTTGCGATTGTTAACTTTTCATCTAGCCAGGTCTATCCCCTACTATGGCAGACAGTTTCTTCACTGAATATCTAAACTAGTATGTCAAGGACTGAATTGCTTAGAAACAGATGTGAAAATTGGCTGCAGAAAAGGTCACCTACTGAGCCTGGTATGAATGAAGACAAACAGGAAAGCATACTAGATCTGAGAAGGAAGCTATAAAACCCCGTGGGCTAGACTGAGCCTTCATCCAAGTAGGATAACAATTTAATGTCCAAATAGTTCTTAGGCTTCCCGGTGGGGCTATTCTAGTCAAGTATTATGCCATGTGAGTAAGAATAGGGCAATAGGGTCCAAAAGCAGGAACAGGCTGAACTCTTGTGCCATGACACCAATTGATTTTCTTCCTTCCTCTGACTGAGCCAAACTCAATGAACCCAAAGAAATGCTCCAGTGACGGCACCGCTCCATGCCATCCCACTCTCTTCCAGCAGCTATGAACCTTTTCATCACATACTTGGAAATCTTTGCTGCAACGCATACTTTCTAAATGTGGAGTTTCTAAACTGTGACATATGTTATTAGTAACCACACACAAGCCAAACTTCTATATGCCTAGCTGAGCCTAGATGTCCCGCTACCGCTGGTCTTACTGGGCAAAAATAAGACTTGTGAACTTCTGTTCTAAAATCCCTGAAAAAGACATTGCTTAGATCAAGGTTGGATCTTCTGCCTCCTCTGCAGTCAAGAGAGACTTTGTGTACAACAAAAGAGCTGTGAGCAGGTTCTAAAGAATCTGTAAACGTGTAAAATAATCCTTGGAATTATTTGGTGGCATAAAGCACCAAGATCAACTGGGCAAGAGAACCAAACCCAACATTTTTTTCAACCCACGCTTTTAAAGAAACAAACAGCATACCAAGCTTAATAAAGACAGACGAAAAGCCAGAAAGAAAATATACACCAAGTTTCTTAAAAGAGGATTCACAAAGTAAGGTACACAAAAGAAGTACACAAATGACAAACAAAGAGGAAAGGTTTTACAATAAGAAAACTGCTCACAGCTTCAAGAATCCTCAGGGAAAGTATGGCATGTAAAGCTGAGGAAAAGAGGAACAGAACACACCGGTATCATTCTACGGTGATCTAGACATCTTCATGGAAAATACCTATGGGTTTGTGCTGCCAGACCCTTTGGGCCTGGAAAAGGTAGTATTAAGAATTCAACAATCACTTCTGCAGTACTAAGAATTGCAACGTGTGTGTGCATATCTGTGTCTGAGTCTTCCATGTCTGTGTGCTGTATATGTGCACACGCACATGTAAATTCAAGATTTCATCACCTATTATGCATATAGTGCCTACAGCTAAAAAAATTCATCTGTGTGAATAATAATCACAGAGGTAGATGAGACCAATTCAGTTTCCTCAGTGCAATTCTATTGCCCAGGCTGACAGCAAACTTTAGTCTGGAGTTTCCAATTCCTGTTTAACTAATCTAGCAGAAAAAAAAATTAAAATTGCATACAGTAAAGAGTAGATTGTAATCTCCACATGGGAAAGCAGAGTTGGCTCTCCCTCATCAAGAGCTGACTTGAATTTCACGCATGGTTTGCAGGTTGTCTCTTTAAGGTGCTTGCATCTTACTAATGCTCAAAATACTCTAAAATAAAAAAAATTATTGTGGTCACTTCTCCAAATGGTGAACGCCAGCATAGTTCCACCAGACACTAACAGAAGTGGAAGAATTGGAGCTCTACCTTTATAAATCTCTCTGAGATGCTATAGTATGCAGGGAGCGTAACACATAGGCTAAGACTCAGGAAAGCACTTTAAGCTCATGCTTACGGGAGATTTACACATGTGGTTAAAGTCAAGAGTGCATGTAAGCACCTTGTCTGCAAAAGAACGACTTGTGAAAGCTAAATGGGGGCTATATGCTTAGTCATACTCAGTATAATCTGCTTTAAGCGAAGTCCCAGATAATGCCAGTTAGAGGTGCTGTCTAAAAAGCAAATGCTTGGTATAGCCTCAGGATGATCAATTCACTGAAAAAGGTCTAAATACATGCATATATGTATGAATAACACACCTAATATGTACAGAAAATATACTTAATATACAATACATATATTTACATCAATATATACACATATATTTATAAAAAATTAGACATTAAACAGAATCACAGAATGGTTGGGGTTGGAAGGGACCTCTGTGGGTCATCTAGTCCAACCCCCCTGCCAAAGCAGGGTCACCTACAGCAGGCTGCATAGGACCTCGTCCAGGTGGATCTTGAATACCTCTAGAGAAGGAGACTCCACAGCCTCCCTGGGCAGCCTGTTTCAGTGCTCCGTCACCCTCAGAGGGAAGAAGTTCTTCCTCATCTTCAGCTAGAACTTCCTGTGCTTCAGTTTGTGCCCATTGCCCCTTGTCCTGTTGCTGGGCACCACTGAAGAGTTTCGAGCCATCCTTTTGACACCTACCCTTCAGATATTTTTAAGCATTTATGAGGTCACTTCTCAGCCTTCTCTTCTTCAGGCTGAACAAGCCCAGTTCCCTCAGGCTTTCCTTGTAGGAAAGATGCTCCAGTCCCCTCATCATCCTCGTAGCCCTCCGCTGGACTCTCTCCAGTAGCTCCTGATCTTTCTTGAACTGGGGAGCCCAGAACTGGACACGGTACTCCAGATGGGGCCTCACTAGGGCAGAGTAGAGGGGGAGGAGAACCTCCCTCCACCTGCTGGCCACACTCCTCTTGATGCATCCCTGAATGCCATTGGCCTTCTTGGCAGCCAGGGCACACTGCTGGCTCATGGTCAACTTGTTGTCCCCCAGCACTCCCAGCTCCCTCTCTGCAGAGCTGCTCACCAGCAGGTCCGCCCCGAACCCTTACTGGTGCATGGGGTTGTTCCTCCCCAGGTGCAGGACCTTGCACTTGCCCTTCTTGAACTTCATGAGGTTCCTCTCTGCCCAACACTCCAGCCTGTCCAGGTCTCACTGGATGGCAGCACAGCCTCCCAGTGTATCCGCTACTCCTCCTAGTTTTGTGTCATCAGCAAACTTGCTCTGGGTACATCTGTCCCTTCATCCAGGTCATTGGTGAAGAAGATGAACAAGACTGGGCACAGCACTGGCCCCTGGGGAGCACCACTAGCTACAGGCCTCCAACTAGACTCTGCGTCGCTGATCCTCTGAGCTCTGCCATTCAGCCAGTTCTCAATCCACCTCACTGTCCACTCATCCAGTCCACACTTCCTGAGCTTCCCTAGGAGGATGTTATGGGAGACAGTGCTGAAAGCCTTGCTGAAGTCAAGATAGACAACATTCACTACTCTTCCCTTATCTACCCAGTTGGTCATGCCAGCACAGAAGGCTATTAGATTGGTCAAGCATGATTTCCCCTTAATTTGACTTCAATATGAATATAAAATATTTTTGACCATCAGAAAAAGAAATTAAATCTTCACAGGACATCTGTTGTAGTATATGCAAATTACAGTATATTAGAAATACACTTAGGTATTTTAAAATAATTTAGTCCCTAAGTATATTTCCCATGGCTCCTGTGGTGTAAACCAGCATATTTCATTGCCATTTTACACTGGCTCTTGATGTAAATACATGCTTTCATTCAGTAATTTCTGAAATCAGAGGGATAATGTGATCCTTGACAATGTAATTTGTGGGTTATTAGCCAGGCTTTCCTATCGCTGTTTACAAAGTCTAGCAGCTTGATGATGTGTTTATGGTCTGTTGGTAATTTCACTAGGACAGAGGCGTCCACACTTTACAGCTGGCTGACCTGCACACCCTATTCGTGTTCCCAAGTCAAGATTGTATACCATGGTCTTCCTCGACTACAGTATAGTCCATCCCTGAATGTGTGTTGGACACATACTTCTCAGCAACGGATTTATTTCACCTGTATGTCACCTATTCAGTAGGCTCAACACTTGTGTATGTTATTCTGATAGACCGCATGCAAATGCAATACTGTGCACGCCAGCGAACACACAGAGGTCTTCCCTTCACCAGACAACGGAGTATGGAGCAGAAACCCTGTGAGAGAGACAGCATCTAGTAGTGAACTGCTGTCATTACAGCAAGTCATCCAGACAACAGCCATCTCATAAGCAGCCTTTGGAAAAAGAGAATAAAGCTGGAGGTAGGCATTGAGCTCTTTGAGTCTTCCTAGTAGGACACATATTCTCACAAACTGCAGGTTATAACCCTAGTTTTTTTCAGATTTTCAGCGTCTTTGAGAACACTAATTTAGGATTCCACTCAAGACGCTCGTTGCAAAGTTTCTCACATCTAACAAATGTGCAGAAAGGCAGATTATATTACCATAAATAAAATCAATCCAAAGTTTGCTGCATATCCAGGCATACGGTCACTACATGTCAGCTTCTCCTTTTCATCCTGTAACAAAACACAAAGATAAAATAACAGACATTACAGAACTGTGCAATAGTGAATATTAGAGTTAGTAAGATCTGTTATTGAAAAGCGTTCTCAATCCCCCTGCTCCTGTTGTAATTTTGAAGATGTTCATAAGATTTAGAACACTGATATTTTAAAGCAGACTATAATTTGAGAGAAAAGAAGGTAAGAGGCTAAATAATACTTACAGAAAATGTCTGCAAAAATCAGTAAATATCATACATACCGTGGTTTAAATATTTGAAAAAATGTATTCAGCTCTTACTAAATTTCCTAATATCAGGAGAAAGCCCCGAGATTCACTTTAATTTACATTTAGGCAAAGCAAGAATCAACAATTTATTTTGAATTGCTTCTTGTAAAACTCCAGAAGAATAGTGCATGAGACAGAAATCAGGAAAAGAATGCTTACTACCATTGAACCCAGATGTTTTGTCTAATGATTACCTTAGACAAACGTGGCCCCTACGATAGTTTGTGCAAAGACACCCCAATCCTTCTCCTGGTACTTAGTCTATAGAAGAGCGAAACTACAAAGGCAAGCCCCCTTTGTGATCTCTGCGGCCATCCTTGTTTTCATCACCTGCAAACAGCTTCTCTTTCTCTTCACTGCATAATTTAAAGCAACCGTGATCAGTGAAATCTAGTATGCTTTTACTGTCCCCACACAAACTTAACTCCATCTCTAGCAACATGTACATATAAAGAAGATATTTGAAAGTGGATTTATAGAAGAAATATGATTCTGCCATCCCAAAATAGGTTTCTTAAAATAATAATAAGGTCATTACTTTGTTTAAGTTAAACTAAACCTATATAATCAAATTAACTAAGGATACAGAGCCAGCTGCTGTTTGCATTTCTGTGAACTACTTTTGCTCTCCCATGGACTAGTACTTCACTTACACTGGAGTTAACCCAGAGTTATTCTGAATTTAAATGAATTTAAGTCAGATCATAATTCAGGTCAGAGTTTTCAAGTAAATAATTTCTAAGTCACAATTCTCCTCAGATAAAAATAAAAATCTGGGAGCATTATGCCTCTGTAGAAGGCTTTCCCAAAGTAGCACTAGGAATACAGTATATACTCCAAGTGCAGAAATGCAGCCATGAACGTTCTCATGGAATTTACTGGGATGTGGAATTAGACCGAAGACATGATCCTGTCTACACATCCATGGCCATTGTGATGGTGCCTCAGTCACTGTGGGAAGTGCTGTTACTCAGCATTCCCTCTTCTCAGCTCAGCTGTTCAAACAGAGAAGTTAAGCATGCCTCCTTTGGGAGAGTGCTGGCAGGACTGGGCCATAGCAAACCCAAGCAGAAGCACAAATAATTTGGCCCAACATATGCAGTACATAAATACTCCATACAGTACATAAATGGAGTCCATCTTTTAGCTGGAAGGCTCCTTTAAAAAGCACTTCTGTCAAAGCACAGATGCATTTCATTTCGTTTTGGCTTTTACCACTCAGCAATTATACAGGACGTAAAGAAGGTCTAAGTGATTATACTCCAAGAAGGCCTGAAGGACACAACATCTAACAGTTTCACTAGGGGAAAAACACTGAAGAAGCAAAACAGCAGAATGAGTTAATGCTAGCCAAAGCAGTTACAGGAAAGAAGAACAACTTTTATAACCATGCTGAGGTGGAAAGAGAAAATTGTGACTTATACAAAAGGGCCAGGAAGAGGTAAAAATGACCAAGAAAATTACTTCCAAAATCTCACTAGCAGTAAAAATTTTGGAAAAAATAAATCATAATATCAAGATCAAATTTTCCCATATCATGAATCATGCTCATCAAATCCTGAGTGGCAAAGCGACTAAGGTTTTTCATGTTTTGGGGTCTTTTGTTCAATATTTCTGGGGATGTAACACATTTACTGTATTTTGAAACAGCCAGGATTCTGACATGATCTACTGGCTTTCCGTGTTAAGAAAAAAATCATATGCTGGAAGATGCCTGGTAACACCTCAGCAACTTAGAAAACTGACACATCAGGGAATACATTACGAAACAGTTGTCCACTATGAAAAAAAAAAAGCTCCTATTTGCCTCGTTTGCCCTACCCTCTTTTTTTTTGTTTGTTTGTGTACGTGGTAAAATAGAACTGGATAGTTACAGGAAAGAATCAAACATAGGAAAATTGAGCAAAGATTGACATGCACATTTAGAGATGAATATCAGAATATAAGGTGTTCGGAAACCTACATTTTTAGGCATTAAGAGACATTAGGATTAATCCATTTAAGGCTCCCAAATTCAGGAGAGTTTAAGGACTGCAGTTATTAGAGTGTTTGCTCTCTTTAATATCAGCATGTGCGTTAAGAATGTAGAGGTGTCTAGCATAACCAGTCATTTTGGAAGCCCTAGGTTTAGCACATGAATACTTGTTTTACAGAAATTATTGCTATTCGAAAGCACTTTGTGTCTGATGAGCTCAACAAAACAAGTTCCCGGAATAAAAATTTAGAAGTATAACTGATTCTTAAAAATTCATTTCATTACTCGGAATAACTAAAGGAAATTTGCAATGTCTCCAAAAAAAATTACCTTGCTGAACAGGACAAAAATAGTCTTTTCTCTTGTGATGGGTTGACCTTGGCTGGCTGCCAGATGCCCACCCAGCCACTCTCTCACTCTCCCTCCTCATCAGAATGGGGGGAGAAATTAAGATGAAAAAGCTTGTTAGTTGAGGTAAAGACAGGAAGACAATTTACCATTTGCTATTATGGGGAAACCAGACTTGACTTTGGGAAAATTCTTTTAATTTATCAGTATTTCAAACATATTTGGATGCTGAGAAATAAAAACAAAACTAAGTACTCCTTTCAATTCCCTCCCAGCTTCTTCCCAGGGCCAAGTTCAGTCCTTCATTCCTGACTCCTCTACTTCCCTCTGCAAGCAGTGCAGGGCAATGACGGACAACAGGTTATGGGGTCAGTCCATAACAGCTCCTCTTTGCCTTTCCTTCCTCCGCACACTGTTCCCCTGCTCCAACGTGGGTCCTTCCATAGGCTGCAGTCCTTCAGGGTAAACCTGCTCCACTGTGGTCTCTCCAGGGGCTACAGTTCCTTCAGGAAATATGCCCTTGTTCTGGCATCGGGTCCTCCACAGGCTGCAGTGTGGGTATTCACTCCACTGTGGCCCTCCCCGTGGGCTGCCAGGAAATACCTGCTCCGCTGTGGTCTCTCCAGGGGCTGCAGGGCAATCTCTGCTCAGGCACCTTGAGCACCTCCTCCCCTCCCCCTGCTCTCACCTTGGTGCTCACAGGGCAGTTTCTCACACTTTTCCCCCTCTCTCCTCACTGTCAGGCAGCATTTTACCATTTCTCATGCACCCTTTCCCAGAGGTACCACTATCTTGCTGAGGGGGTCAGCTGTGCCCTGCAGTGCGTCTGTTCGAGTGTCCCTGGCCGCTCCTCACAGAAACCACCCCTGCAGCCACCGCTGCCAGTGCCTGCGCACCAGCACCTGGTACATCTATGGGGTTGGTGTGATGGGGTGAGGAAAATCACATTTGCTTTTGAACTCAGAACAAGGCAATAAGGATTGAACAGAGCTCAGTGGAGTGATAGACACTTCGGCAGTGCTTTCCCAGTCTCTTCTTGCAGTGAATGATACAAAGGGCGAATTAGGAAGGGGAGAGAGGAGAGAGCATGCATGGGAAAGGACAAGGGGATAAAGGAAGGAAGAGAGCAGTAGCATTCCATCTAGTCAGCTTTCTCTTTGACGCATGTGCTTTCTTTAACCTGAGGTGACTTTGCCATGAGTTTGCCATTCTCTGTAACATTTAGCTGAAGGGAGATCTGAACAACCTGCCTGAATTACTATGTCATTATAAGAAGAAAGAAAAAGCTGGATGAAAATATTACCGAGTTACTTAGACAGCATACATGGCACAAAAGAAATTCTGAAATTTAAATCAATACGGTAGGCAGCTGAAAGCTACTTTCTGTTACGACTCTTGCTAAGAAAACCAAATCTGTAAATTCGCTTGATATTTTTGATCGCACCTGATTCTACTCTCTGGCAATAGTGCCATCTAGCCGCTAAAACACTGTACTGTGAGGTATCAAGAACACCTTGTCTGCGATCAAAGTATTACACTCGCACACTGCAGCAAGTGTTGTTTATTCTAAGTTAGTGGAAGTCATTCACAAATTTCTCATAGGATAAGCCACATTCCCCATTCTAATCAATAACGTGCATTACAGAACATTGCCTAGATTTTAGACCAGGTTAGGAAAGCTTTCCTGAAGGTTGATGAAAACTCAGCCAAGCAGGCAGGGAATCTATCTGGAGCAGTCCAAGAGGGGTATGCATTTTATGACATAACCTGATGAAACTGATCATCTGAAGAACAATCTCAATGACAGATGTGTTATACTATGGAATATTCCCCTAGAGACACTATATTGCAGGGAAATATTTATATGCACACAAAAAAACTCACGACAGAGATTATATTTTTGTGGTGAACAAGAAAAAGTACAAGATATATTTTAAAATCTTTTTTTCAGTTTACTTAAATGCAGTGATGTATTTGCAATTGTATTGGAGGAAAAAAATAGTTGTTGTTCTGAGTCTACTGACGTGTTCCTGTTTTAATGTTTAATGTGGTGTTGAATGTGTTCCATGCAGGAATACAAATATTTCCTGTTAGAAAGACAGGACGTGGTTTAGCAGGTGTGGTGGTGTTGGGTTGACAGTTGGACTTGATGGTTCAGAGGTCTTTTCCAACCCTAATGATTCTATGAAAATAAAAAATAAAATACAAAAAAATGAGAAAGAGAAAGAAAAATAAAATTAAGCACCATCTAGGTTTCGCTGGATGCTTTATTTCCTTATGAATTACCTAACATGGCAAAGTTCCAACACGTGCAGCTCTGCATCCTCAGGTGGGCCTCTGTGGAAACCTGGAAATATACTGCACTTGGACAGCACCAAGCGGCTTTGTGAAAACAGATCTGTGTTTCTCTGTGAATTAAACCACAGACAGTTTGCTCAGATCACAAGTATCTCAGTTATTTATTTATATTTTCCCACAAGAGAACACCTCCTCAAAGCAGGTGTTTCTAACCATCAGCCATGCCAGCTCAACCTGCACTCAGGGAGTAAAGCAACATACTTTCTCTCTTCCGCTTTGTAACTCCCATTCTGAAATTCAGGCTCTGCAGTGCATTTGCACCTGGGCAACCCCAATGATTTCAATGGACTTGACAGAGCTGCAATAATTGACTGGAATTTAGTAAAAGATGTTCAGGGAAGAAGAGAATCCAGGACCCTCTCTCTTGACTTCTTAAGGTCTCGCACAGCTAGCAACAGCAAAAAGATACAAAATTATATTTCCACGGACAAAATCCAGAAGTTCATCTGTAATGCCCAGGAAGCATCAAACAAGTAAATGTCATTTTTATAACTGCAATTTTATTAGTAGAAAGAAAATCTTTAATTTGTGTAAAATTATGCTGCCCAAATGACCATCTAGAAATAAGAATTGTGGTATCAAATACAGCTCTTCTGTATTGGAGTAATACCCAAAATTTTGCATGTGTATTTCAGACTCAAGACAAGGAATGAAATGAGCTTCTTCTGAAATAAAGGGTCCCTGTAATTTTACTTTGGGCATGAGATAAGATAAAGACAAGGAGGAAAGGATCCTTCAAGGCTATTTGGAGGTTAAAAGAAGTTAAGAGCCAGAAAAAGCCTGCAGGACAGGCAGTTTTGGAAGACAGTCGATTCCAGGGTGGCAACACAAAAGGAGGCACAATCAAAGCACATCAGAATTTCTGGGATCTTGCAGTGGCCCACAGTGGTAATTACAGCTAAGAAACTCTGGACAAGCTCATGGAACTGTTCCAGCCTATATTAGGGACCACTGGCCCTCAAACTTCTGAGAGGAAAGACGAAACTGCTGCCACCCTGGGCATCTGCCAATGCCTGTGTCTATCCCAGTCTGAATCTGTCCCTAGGAGTTCTACCTTCACACTCCCACAGAAGCTGAAAGAGCTTTTGGTTTAAGACCCATTAAAAGAGAGAAGAACACTTTCTATTCTTCTCACTTTGAAAGCAGCAAGGGCATTTTAACAGTAAAGATGGCTCTGTTCTGTGAGTAATGTTCTGTTTCAGGCTTGCACATGGAAAACAAACTGCCAAGACTCATTTGGATCCAGCTGAAGGACTGAAAAGTCTTTTAAAATTTTTCCTGTCTTTGAAACATGCAGAATAGCACAGATAGCTTCCAGAGGAGCTTAACGGACACACTCTAAATCATGTGAGGGAGCAATGCAGAACAGAGAGCTATGAGAAGTGTGTGCAAGGCTCAGTACTAGAATCATGGAAATTAATGGAATTTAAGGCTATGCAAGGTTATTGTTAATCATCCAGTCTTGGTCTTCTTTGCAATCACAGAACTTCCTTGGAGTGATTTTTGCTAGAAGACTAATAAATGTGTTTTAACTAACATTCTGTTTAGAGAAACCTCTGATCACAGCTTCAGTATTTCTGTGATGAACAGTCAGTCACAAGCCTTATTAGGTCATTCCAATTGCTAATTATCCTAACTATTGAAAATGTGTGGCTGATTTCCAGGCTGAATTTGCCTATCTGCATCTTTCAGTCTTTGCATTTAGCTGCTACTTTGTCATTTAAAAGCATCTACTGGCAGATTTTTGGTTTTGGCTGTAGGTTCTCATAGACTGTGATCAGGCCACCCCTTGGCTTTTCTACTAGCTTGAACCCACTCAGTCAGAACAGGAACAATCAGTCAAACCCACAGCTGTATTTCTTCCCCTGCAATGTGACTGGAAACAAATCTCCCACTGGCTACATCCTTGACATGGGCCACTCACTTGGCCTTTCACATAACACGGCTTATGAAAGCATGTGTGAGTAGCCAAGTCCCTGTGCCTCAAGACACACACATGCACATCCCTTCCACAGGACCAGACATATAAAGTGATGGTTACTGTGTTAGGTGAGGGTCATACTTCCAGTCATGGAGCACAAGGAAGCCTGGTGGAAAAGAAGACACCAGCCTCTTCTCTGTCAACAGGGGCACTGGCAGAATGGAGGAAAGGATCCGCTATTCCAAGTGCTTTCTAGTCCCTATCAGTTTTAACACTATGTTCTGAACTTTCTCAGTGTCTGTGTATATATGTCTGTATATGTGTATATACGTCTGTATATGCGTATATACATACCACTTTACATATATACACACACACTTAAATATGTGTATGTATATGCATATCGCATGCATGCAATGAATACCTTGATAAAAACTAGCTCTGATTATTAAATTAGAACTGACATATGAGCTACAGTTCATAGATGAAATCTGTTATCAAAGTTCTCCAACACACAGCAAATGTGGCCATTTGCCCAACCATGCCAGTGATGCTGGAATAAGGGTAAGCTGCGGCATGTGAACTAGAGTTCTTACTGATTTCCCCTCTGCAGAAAGAGCAGGTACCTAGACTATATCAGGAGGTAACTGTCAGCTGCAGGGTGTATAGACAAGTAGGGTTAGAAACTTTCAAAATCACATATATATATGACAATGTTACTGAAAATTCTACCTGCATTTCACAGATTTCACAGTAGTTTCAGGGAAATATTTCAAGCTGTTTCATTCACTTAGAAATAATGACAAAAGGCTGGAGGTCTGCTATCACTGTAATTTAAATTTGTAAAGCTCGATTTATTCAGAGACTTGGTTAATTTAATACACTGCAGTTTATTCAGAAATAAAAATGGTTCCTTTCTATCCTGTATTTAAAACTTATTTTGCCTTTGATACTCATCTTAATGCATCTAGTGCATTGTAGCATATTGCAATCATTGCTGTGTAAATGCTATTAAGGTGCTTCGTCTTTATATCAGTGTTTAAAATCAACTTCTTGATATTTACATATGGTTCAAGTGAAAACTGGCATCACTTCTTTTTTTACAATGACAGTTTAACATATGGCTTTACAAGTATGAATTATTTATGTAAACTTCAGGCCATTCAGAACATTACCAGAAAAACACTATAATTTACACAAACAATAGGGTTACATCTGTAGTCATAAATATTCATTGTTTATCAATGCTCTTTGTAGATGATTAATAAATCATAATGAGTCTGATACTGAGAAGGCAAAGGGCTGGATGTACAAATACACTTCGACATCTGGTGGGATCTCCAAAGCAACTGACTGACAGTGGTACACAGGTCTGTCGTAGTAGAGAAGATGGTAGTGGAATGCCACAAATTAAGTTCATGGCATGCAGGGATATCCTGTCATCTGCTCAATTTTTTTTTATTTTAGTGTAACTCCTGAACTTTCTCAAAGAAGGTAATGGAATTCCCCACATGGCTTTAAAATATGCTTATATAAATATAGCCATGCATCAGAAAAACAGATTCTGAGCCAGACGTGCCTACTTCAATTTGTGTGATTAGATCAATTTAATACACTTCAATTTGTGTGATTAGATCAATTTAATACACTTTGATATTGACTAGACATGGACCTATCAGGCACATTAACAAACGTGAGTTTCAGAGACTGACTTTAGGAAAAAGTCAATTATCAGCAATATTCACTACCTTACTTCATCCTGCAGTTAACTGGATCTGTAACCACTTTGTACCCTGAAATCCAGAGCACCATTACTCTAATAGTCAATCTGATTTCACACTTTCTTGTGTAAACTGCAAACATCTGATGGAGAAGTTAAAATACAGCAAATTTTAAAACAATGTAACCTAATTTGTCAGAAAAAAAAAGACTTTTTACTAGTTTCTATAACTCAGTGCCATTTTAATATTGGCAGTGAATTTAAAAGTTTCTCTCTGTAAATTATTTTAAGTATAGGACTGTCTTTTCTGTGTAAGTCCTTTTAAAATGTGTCGGTTACACAATCAAATACCCAACTACTCGCAGTATCTCTCCCTAGAATATGAAAAGGTCCAAAATTATGTTATCTTTTGTAACTGCACATCTATTTGCCTCAGATGGATCACAGTTTATCAGAAATTTATCTGTAAAATCACTCATTTGGTCACCGATATACACTTTTGTATAAGCAACTTGGGCCTGATGGAATTAGGCCAGTTGGCAATTTTGCAATTTTCAAAGCTTGAACTACAATTCTTTATGTGGGAGTCTCTTAGTAACATTTAATAGTCTTGTTACTTCTCTAAACTGCATGTATTAGTACCCTTAATGTGAAGGGAACACAATTAAAAAAATTAACTGAGCATATGATTTCACTTCTGGATGAGATGTATTTATTGCTAGACTCTCAGGGAAAATGTCTTTTCTATATTTCCTTGAAGCTTGTGTGGCCCACATCTGGGCCAGTGTCATAGCTTGAAGAATCTAGGCTGAAATTCTTGCTGTTGTGAAATCAATTGCAAAAGTCCCAGTGACTTCAATGAAGCAGAATCTCACCCCAAGGCTTTGTTATTACACACTTAAAATCAGATTCTCCATTGTCTTACACCACGTGAAGCCACTTATTCACACGTAAAGCAGGATAAAAATGCGTGCAACACATTATCGCTTTCCTTTGTTTGCAATTTTGAATTTACCTTACACAAACTCTGAATGATCACACCAACAGCAGAGGAGATTGAAGTGGTGTAAATTTTAGTAACATTTTAAAGTTGGTAATGAAAAGTTTGAGAAGTAGGGAGAGAATCAAAAGGGGATGTAGCTATGCTAGATTCTTTCCCTGACTCCAGAGCATTTATTACCAGCTGTAAAATGTTAATTAAGTTTGTATTCTAACATCCACATATGCTATAAAAATTGAACATGATTGCAGAATACAATCTACAAAGGCAAACTTTTGCCAGTAATATATGGATGACATGTAGAGAAGAGTTCTGGGTAAGTAATTAACACATGGAAGACGAGAAGGATGGGGAGGGATACAGGAGCAAAGCAGCCATCAGCTCTCTCCACCTCTGCTCCAACAAGGACACATTTCAGAGGTACAGGAGTCCTGCCTGTGCGCTTTCTCCCACTGAGCCATTCTACTTGACTGTTTAAAGCCTGACAGTCATATCTATCAGTGTACTATTTCTGCATTATCTCTTTAACCTATACTACATATGCATCGCTATACCATGAGCACACAAATGAACAAGGACTGGAAGGTGGGAAACAGAGGCACCAGATGTGTTACACGGACAGAAGCACGATGAGGGAAGAAGGTACTCACAACGTCTCACTTCAGTATAGCGGGAGTAGTAGTTACTGGCTCCCTCTGCAGTGAGTGCAGAGAGAGGAACTTCCAGAGGGAAGAGTCAGAGAGTCCAACCTGGCTATTGGTCTGAGACCATGTCTAGGAAGAATATTTCTTTTGGCTGATCATGGAGAAAGTCTATATTGAGTAGATATCCATAACGAACACCCCCTTATCTCTTTACACACACACACACGCCTCCCAAAACCTGATACAAGAGTGGAAGACTATAGATTAGCAAGAAAGAAATGTCAATGAAACTCTGCAGTGCAAAGACAGAAATCAGAGACTAATGGAGTTGTTAGAGTAATCACAGACATACATTACGGTACTATTAGCATTACCTTTAGACTTTTGAGAGCTGTGATTTCAGGGAATTAAAACCATCAGTATTTGTATCAGTTTTCATTTTTCCAAATTGCAAATTCAATGATAAATTTATTTTTGTAAAATATATACGTTTTTGACATTATAACATTGGCAGTCGCTTCTCATGAAGTACAATGCTTTCCAGTGCTTCCAAAGCTGGAGATTCAAACCACCAAATCACCGTGCCTGGTCACTTGATTTTTTGATATTTTTTTTTCTTTTTTCAACACGAGGGGACAGAGATATTAGACCAAAGCTGACTGACAAGCACATCTTAACTCCTTTCCACTAAGCCAACAACAACTTCATACAAAGTTGTTTAGATCTTCCAGATACAAACATAAGATGGAGAGTAAAAGTTCCTAGCACTTTAATTCTACATCCTTTATGATTTCCAAACAGGGAAATAATAATTATCCATACACTAGGCTGAATTAGGTAATATTTATTCAAGTTTTATTATGTGCTAAAAATGCATAGAAAACACACAAATATCTCCAGGGAGCGCCTTCCCACCAGCATCCCAGATCATTCGCCCTTTTATTTAATTTAAGAAATAGTTGTGTTGGTTGTTGGCAGTAAAATGTAGATCTAATGAAAGTCGCCCCAGTCAGATTTAATATAAAACAAGTTGGCAAAATTGGAAACAGTGGGAATCAATGCTTCACATTTCATTCTCTTGAAAACGCTTATCTGACTTTTTCCTGTCATTAACAAAAATGGAGTAGGTATATCAACAAAACAAATTTCTGTAGTCCCAGAACCAACAGAAAAATGTTGGAACTAGTGGCAATTTATACACAAAACTGTGATGTAGTATCTAGTCAGACATCAGTATACTGTTTGTCCTATATTTAACATAGCAATGACTGTGAAAGTCATGTCAATTGAATTTGCAGATGATACTAAATTAGGAGAGGTTGTCAATAGTGAAGAGGATAGAGACTTAAATACTGGGCTGTTGAGAAGTCAGAAATACAAGCGTGAAATAGAGATTCAAGTACGACAAACTAAGGCTGACACAACTAGGAAAATAGTTAGAAACGGCAATAATGCTCAGCAAAGAAAAAAGTGATTCTTGGAGACCAACGAGTTACTGTGTGAAAATTAATCTGGAGAGAACAGAAATAATGCTAATTTATTCTTGGGTCAGTCTCATAGGTAGTGAAGAGATTAATGTTTTAAAGCATGCACAATATGCATGGGAGTAAATTCAGCATACTCGAATTCCACAGAGTGAACTAAGTGAGTGGCTTGCAAAAAATCAGCCCTCTAATGCATTGGTGTCCTGGTTTTGGCTGGGATAGAGTTAATTTTCACAAAAAGCTAGGAGGGGATACAGCCAGGGCAGCTGACCCAGGCTGGCCAAGAGGATATTTGACAACATATGACGTCATGCTGAGTATATAACTGGGGAAGTTATATACACTTGCTCAAAGTGCCCATACCAAGCTGAAGATTTTCTGAATTTCGGATGTTGTCACAGAAAGTGCACAAGATCCTGTTACTAAGATCTTTGATAAACTGGGTCACTTAGCTAAGCTGTGGAAACAGGGACAGAAATACTTAGGAGAAATAGACACCTTTCAGTCAGAGGCAAGGCTACAAGGGAGTCCTCTCATGCAACATTTTATTGTCATGCAAATTCTGTGGTTTTAGACTACTGAAATGTCTTTTGCATCCTGAGTCATCACCACCCACTGCACTGGTCTATGCAGAAGACTCAGAGCTCTTACTGCAGACCATAGAAGAGCACAACACTGCCATGTAAACAGCACTTATCTACTTCTCTTCCTATTCTGACACTGTCCCAGCTACATCTCAAAGACCACAAAGCATTTACAGTCATATGGAATCTTGCATTTAAACCCTGTTATAACCAGATTCCAACAAAAGTTAAGAAAAATAGTTTCCTCTGGAAAACAGCTTTCAATGTGAAGTCATTGATGCAGTATTTCCTCAAAATTCCCAGAAATATGTAGACTGATGCCTTCATTTGCTGTAACTACTTTTCACTGGACTGCTGGAAGACTTTCAAGGTAGACTCTGTCCAAGGGAAAATTGCAGGGATTTGTTGGGAATCCTTTGTTGACACAAATCTAACATAAAGGTTTTCATTACGTGTTCCATTCCTCTGACTAGCATATGATATGTGGCTGAAATTAAGGTGACAGATATGGCCTAGGCCACCTACATTGCTGGTTTGTCTTTGGACAAAGTTTCAGCTACGTGGCCTGTGATTTGGGCAACCAGATCTGTGACCGGCATCTGCTGAAATGTTGGCGCTTCATATTATCCTTACATACACACACCCACTAAACAATTATGTTTCCCATTGAGACAAAAAAGTACCAAAATAAACTGTCTCCACAAGTTGTCTCACTGTGTAGTATAGTCAGCCTCTGAACTTCCAATTCAACCATGAGTTAATGGGAGGAAAGGTAGTACAAGGGCAGAGGGAGAACTTGTGTAGAGACCTCACACTTGTGTTTCATTCTACTTCTGGCCTCTTTCAAAAGGCAAAGGGCGTGTTTATTTTTCACCCTTGACAGAGCATGCCTTGTTCACTGGTACACCTGCAGAGGCAAAGGAAGGAGGAAAAAAGACCTTTGTAATCTAGAAATACTGAGGAATTCTCCATTATTTGAGTTTTGAAATCAAGGCCATATGCTTCTCTATAACTTTCTATTTGGTTTAGTCCCATCTGTTGTTATGGATTTGTTGCAGGATTCATTTACTGAAATCCTATAACTTGGGTAATAGAGAAAATCAGATTATATAAAAATTAAAGCAAAAAAGGTATTTTAAAATAAATTTGTGTAAAGGAAATAGGTGAACTGTCTTCATGTCTGTTGATGATATGGGTTAAAAGTAGGTGCTTAAATTACTTCCAAGAAGACATAGATTGGACATGAAGAACATGCTTGGAACAGTAAATCCTTCAAACAGGCATAGGTAAGGCCTGGGACAAGTTCCCTAAGGAGGCTGTGGAATCTTCATTATGGAAGATTTTTAAGAACATGTTAAAGAAACTTCTGGCAAACATGACACTGGTTATAGCTGGTCCTGCTTTGGAGCACAGTGAGGGAACTAGATGCCTTCATGGGTTCCCTTCAAAGCTTAATTTCTGCATTTTTTTTTTTTCTGTGATGCCTGACCTGTATAGTCTTGAACTCATTTAAACTACTGGGAACTTTTTCATTTTGTTTTTCCTGTTCTTCAGAAAAATATCAAATGCTGGTAAAGCTCACGTATTTTCCTCAAATTACCAGAAAGAGAAATTAAAACATGAAGTCATTACCAGTGGTTACTGATAGGATGTGAGTTGAGGTACTATCACACACAAGTAAGTGATTCTCTCATCATGCATCAACACACTAACTCATGTGAGCAAATGCAACAATCTTAGCACCATTTCAAGGGAACGCTGGCCACTGAAGACATGCTCCTTATTTAATGAAAAAGGGTATTTATTATATAATGATTACGCCACAGAAATCTAGACCTAGAGTACAACTAGGAAATTTGGATATATCAGACCAATGACTTCACAGCAGCCAGCGCCTTGGCACAAAGCCAAGGAGCTAGAGACTGGCTGAGCCAGCACCTCACAAAGTAAGTCTCACTTGTCCATAGCACGACAACACAAAAGTGCTGCTAACCCACATGTTCCCAGCAAAATCTATCTACATGTGACATAAGTAGCAAGCCCAACATTGGTCTATCTGTCCCTTGCCCCTCAACTGGGAAGTGTGACTTCCTGACCCAATAGACATATAATTGTGTCCTTGACATTGACAGAGAAAGTAAGAACAGCTGACCTGTAGACCTTACAAGCAAGCAAATAAGCCTTCCAATAAGCCAATATTCTGAATCGATGGTCTAAGGCATCCTGTCACCTGGTAGCAGGCCAAAACCCAGAAGCGCTACGTCTACACAGTCTTGCACACTAGACACCACTCTAACGAAATGGTTGCTCAGGGGCATCCGAGCTCCATGTCCTAAATACAACCATGACTACCCAGGGGCTCAGACCTAGTAATATCAGCCCAACAAGCTACAGTCCATCCAAATGAGCAATCTCACAAAAATTTGTTATCTGGCCTTGCCTGAGGGAAAAAAGGAAATGTTTGATATCTCAGACATCAGCTCCTGCTTTAGGAGTCGTGTTTGCTAAGTAATCTTCCCTTTCTTCTTCTTCTGAGGGAGCCAAATTCTCCCTTCATCTCATAATTTTTCACTAGTCCATGATTCCTCAGGAACAGAGATGCTGAAGGAGATGATGCTCCCCTGGAGGGTTTATGAGCATGAAGCCTTCCCATCAAGCCCCACAAACTAAATACACACATACACACACATGCAAGTCAGAGAGTTTAATTAGTGGGCTGTAGTTTCAGGATGGAAATGTATTCTTTCCAACTTTTGGAGCTTGTTCTCTGGTCCTTTTACGCAAGATAATGCAGTAACTTCGTCACAGATATATCTCATAACTAAAGCTGAATCTACTGCTACAATAAATTTAAGTTCCCTGAAGTCCTAAGGAGATACATATTACATGCACGCTTGCTTTCCTTTTTTTGTGAAGTTGTGCTACTACCAGTTTACTTAACTCATGGGATTGACACTGTACAAAATTCACCAACAGCAAATAGATGGGAGCATTATAATTGCATCACCTATTTCTTAAAATGCATCAATGCCATTTTTCTAGTGTTTGTGGAAATGCCTAACTGAACCTTTAGGATTATAACAGAACTAAGGCTATATATTCCTGTGAACAACAAGATGGAATCATTCCTTCAGAAATAAAGCAATTTCATTTAAGTCCAAATAAGAATGAACAAATTAGCAACAGATTAAGCATCTGGAACCTTTTAAATAATTTGACTAAATGTGCAGGATTATTAAGAAAAGATGTGTTTTCTTCTATTGGGATTTGCCTAATACTTATTTCACCACAGATGAGCTTCATCAGGCAGCAGGAGAAACAGCCAAAAGAAAACAATTTGCTTGTTTGCTCAATAAATGAACTATTCGATCTGTATTTTAAAGAAGGTGAAAACTAACATTATGCTAATCCTGTCAGACATGGCTTGCATGCGGTTGGTCAACCAAACCCTGAAATCTTGTTTACAAAGCTCTGGAAGTGATACAAGACCAACAGGTTCAAAGCAGACCAGTGAGCTCAGTGAAGCTTCCAAGTCCAAATTTCCAACATTGCAGTTTGGGGCCTTCAGAGGCTCAGCAGTGAATTTTAGATCCTGCTTTCCTACTACTATCCCAAAATGTGGAACCTGACATATCTAAGGTAGATGCTCTTCAGAGAAATTACATGAACACCACCCACACCCACCCTTTTCCTTTTGCTGAATTATTCTATTGTCAGTACCTCCAGGGATGCCAGGTGGCTATTCTTCATTTAAAATGAGTTATTCAGAGATGCTATTCTGTATGGATTGCCAACCTTTCAATCCAGAATGTCCTCTGGGGACAATGAGTGGGTGGGATGTTTCCCCAGCAATGACAAAAGAAGCTCTGTCATAATTTCTAGCCCTATGGATTTCTGCTACTCTAGAAATAACACAGACACCATAAGGTCCCTTCGTCACAGAACTTCTGGAGTGCATATTTTTCCATTCTTGCCTTATTCTTTAGCAAGACAGATATTTCCTCTGCCCTGTCTCCCACCAGAAGTCTTCTCTGGAGTGAGAAGCAGGCTTCTATGCAGTGGTGCCTCCCAGAAAACCTATCACAGACTTTGTCTACATCTTTCCTTTCTTAGCATTCTTCTTCTGGTCCCACTTCTCCATACGTGCTATGTGGCCTCACCTCAAAGAACCTCCAGCACACATCTCACCCTTCCTTATCAAATCCTACTTCATTTAGAAACATCAGCCTCTGCCTTTCTTTCTTTGCAAAGGTCTCTGTCTTTGCTCCCTCTTTTGCCCAGTCTTCCTACTCTATTCACATAAGCACAGAATCACTGGTTCCACTACAACAAAGAGGAATTCTACTTCTGTTTTTTTCTTACTGATCCTCTTCATGTGTCTATGTTGTTCACCTGTTCTCATCAAGCATTCATCTTAGACTAGAATATTTCATTGATAGTGACGATATTTTGGCATAGAGTTCCAAAATATTCTGTTTGTTTCCAAAATGTTTGTTAAAATGAATCTTAATGATGGTGGCAAAACTATTCGTTTTCTTCTCCTGTAACCTGGGTGAGATCATAAGGATAAGAATAAGGAACAAGATGGACCAGAGAGTAAATCTTAGTCTAAAAAAGGAGTCAAAAGATCTGTTCTGAACAAGTGGCAATGAAAAGTCAGGATTCATAGGTGCCTAAGTAAGCTAAAAAGGGCAAGAAGGGATTTTTTTTCTTCCAAGGAAAGCTTTATAGCATTTCAGGAAAAGAAAAAAGAAGAACTTATGTCCCAAACTAGGATGAAAAGCTAAAGTGTTTGTTTTCAGAAGTGTTTTTAATTACTGTGAATCAAATGTTTTACGTCAACAACTTCAAATATTTTGTTTTGATTTATTCTATTTTTGAAAACCCTCTAACATAAATTGCATTTTGAAAGAAAAAGTCACTTAATAACAGCAGTTGGAAACTCCTCACTCTATAAAAGTTGAACTAAGATATTTCATTAAAATCAAAACATATTTCACAAAAAAAATAGCTTCAGTAAATAATATTTTCCAGTGGAGAAGATTTTCAACTTTCCAATTTTTTTTAACAGCTCTGTGCTCTATTTTCTCCCAGTAGAGTACAAACAGGTATCTATTGAAGGAAAATATCACAGGGGGATTTCTGGAGTTTCTACACTGGGAATACCCTGCTGTCAATGCTTATCATGCAGGTCATGTGTTGTTGTGTCATATGACTCCTACTGGTAATGTTAAGATTCTGCATAGTATACACCTGCTGGGATTGACGACACAAAAAACTACTTCAGCTCACTTAACCCTGCAAAAAAGGCTGGAGAGACCTGCAGTCTCCGCTTTCTTGCACACAGACACAGTGCATTCAACATACTCCACCCGCTGCAACAGCTGCTGATGAAATAAACACTTCAAAAAGCCACGAGGAACTACAAGGACCACTGCATCCAAGACGGTTCCTACCTGAACCCCAGGACAAAACTCACCAGTGCTGCACTATGTCCTTTCATACCTGGCAGCTTTGTGAAAGACTGTCTTGCCCTTGACTGGGTCTCCCAAATGTAGAGGTAGTATGGCCCTGAGCTATATTCATTTTGATGTTTATATCTGGATAGAAAAGCAATGAGACATTACAGAATGCTGCTCAGAATTGTCAGTTGCTTCCTGATGCCTGTTTGCCTTGAAGCGACTGTTTGGTAATCAGAGAAACAGTAGGAAAACTTGCAAAGACTTTTCCCCAGACCTGTGCATGTATGGTGGGAGCATACTGAGCAAAAATTCAGCATTTGAAAGTTCAGATATATTTTCTCACAAAATCTTTTTCAACTTTTATCAGAATAGAAAAGTAGTCTCTGCACCACCAAAATAATTGTCCATATTTGTACAGAGAAGCTTGAGAGAAAGCCAGCAAAAGTCTACCTCATGAAATAGTAATGAAAGACCAAGTATTATTTTTTTATCATAATTGTATTAAGAAGAAACATCTTTCCAAATGCTTGCAATTACATAAACATGGAACACGCAGTGATAAAGCTGATCTTTAAGTTCTCTGGATTCAAAATTCTATCAGATTAAAAACTGTAATACAAAGGCCCCACTGTGGCGGCAGTTCATTATCACGCTCTTGAATAGAGGAGTCCAGTCATTAAATTTAAACTCCAAGCTGTAACACTGTTTTGAGAAAAGCAGAACTTCTGTGTTTAACTTCCGTTGTTTTAAATAGGTAGTTGTTTCATGTAACATGCATCATTCAATAATTCAGCACTCTCATTCTGCTAATGCAAGTTCTAATTGAACTCGGAGAGTCCTGCACATTGGGTAGCTCACCCAAGATAAAGATATATTCAATGACAATCACTAACACAACTGAAAAGTACACTGGGACAAATCCTTTACCTGCAGGGATACATTCCATAAGCGGATCTGCAGACAAGACTGTTGTGTTGTAATCATATTCCTCCCCGTGCCTTACAATCCAGAAAAGCAGAAAGACACAGCAACTCATCTATCCGGTGCTTTCATTCTCTTGCATACTTGGTATCAGACTCTGTTCTGCTACTCTCTGTGAGATTTGGACCTCTACTGGATTTTCCACGTACAGGAGGATCCACTCTTTGCATAGTCTCTGTTCTCCATTATGCCATTATATAGATGGATAGCCACAGAATAATACTAGTCATCTGAAAGCATCTCCTTAATTTTTTTTTATGTTTTCATAGTTAGCAGAATCTGTAACCTAAAGTAACAATTAACCCTCTGAAGAACCTCTGCTGCAGATCTCATACACATCAAAATAATTGATGCATTTCATGACCTTTTGGAAAGAGCACTGTGAACTATGATATCATACCTCATCTGAAGCAAATCTTTAGTCCATGCTTAATAGTTTGATAACACTTGAATTAATAAAGAAATGTACCCTATGCCTAATGCTTGACATAGGAAAGGTGCAGAGTCAGCAAAATGTTAATTGTAATAATAAGTCTCTTTTCACAGTATCTGCTAGCCACTCATCAGTCTGCCTAATTATTACACTTCTCGATTGTACTAGATTTGTTTCTGCTTCTTCCATATAGAACTAGGTAAAAGCTGAGCACTAGGGCACAAGTCAGAGACTTGAGCTGTTTAACACCTATGCAGAAATATTTACATTAAGCAAAGTTACACACAGAGCGTTTGAGTGCAGGAGTAGTCTCCACAGCAGCATCATTTACTGGGGAAGAGGTGAGAAACTGATAGACAGCGGCAAGAGGTGTGGCCTTATAAAGAAATGACCATGATATAGAAACTAAAGTATAACAAAGTAAATGCCAGTCAGCCACCTTTGACATGGTCATTCACAGCTCTTATCAGCTACAGGCAAGTGTTCTCTGAGACAGCTAAACATGGATTCAGAAGAACCTGATATAACAGCAGCAAGAAAGACCAGCAACTAGTACAGAAATGTGATATTAGCAAATTCAAATTTGCAAAACTTCCAAGTCAATTTTCTAAACCCTACAAAAGCTGGGTTTCATCACTTTTTTGTTTTCATTTACTTCTGGGTTTTGAGTCTTCACTATTTTCACCATTTTATTCCTCATCAGGATACCCAAAAGTAACAATTTAACAAAATAACACAATCCTTCCTAGCTATTCACATGACTTCAGGAAACAGGGCTTTTTAGAAGTGTTAGGTATTCTGAGGTGTGCAAAAAAACTTCAAGAGTTCATAAACCTTGAAATTTATTGAGGATTTTGAAGATGCTGATCCTTCAGGGACAGAAGATTAGAATATGCTTTGGATCCAGTATTGCTGCTGACCCAGCAGCTCATTTAACCACACTGCCTTTAACAGAGTGTAGGTCATATTAATGCTACAGGTGACTTAGCACTGGAATTTCCAATATACTGCTCTCTTCCTTCAAGGCTTGAACCTGGGTTACAACTCTTACAGATGCTGAAGTCCTGGGAATGGAACCACTGGACTACATCCTTTCCAACCCAAATTCTGGAATGGAAAGCTATTTTCATGAGTGTGTATGGTTGTTGTACTGGTGTCACTGGGCTCTGTATTTCAGTTTGATTTTTGTGTGTATGTTTCAGATGATACTGTTGAAAGGCTTCTTTACAAATGACTGAGCCTGACCTAATGACACGGTCCTCGATGAGATGAACTGAAGGATAACTGACATGGAGGTCCCTTGTGGCTCAGGAATACAGATGAAGGAATTACAGCTGTCACCTAAAATCAGAGCTGAAGAGCAGGGAAAGTTTCATTCTAGTTTCTTTCTCTCACTCTTCATTCACACATTTCGGCAAAACAGAAATTAGCTCACAGATTGCTGGAACTCTAGCTCCTTGGACTTCCAGTTCGATACTCATACTACTACATGCTCCCCTGAGCTAAGGGCTATGGGAAAAGGCTTCTGACACTTTTCCACATGTGGGCCAAAGGGCGAGACCATCCTTCTAAATACACATTAATTTGTTCTGAATGTGTTCATCCGTTCAACTTTATTAAAGGATAATAGCACACCAAAAATTCAAATTATTATTTAGCATTCCTTTCCTGATGAAAAAAAATTTGGGCCATGCGTGCTCTGTTTCTTCTGTCTTTCTTCCATTTTGCCAAAGGGTGCTGTCAAAATCCCTGTTATCTTTGTTACTGCAAGAGCCAACTACTCCAAGTAAAGCATCTACAATTACTTTAAACTATATTTGTGGATATGTAACAAAAGAGAATAGAATTTTTTTTCACGTTTTGTATGTCATTTTCATGCCACAATGTAGAATTTGATAATATTAATTTAGATTTTAAATGCATCAGGGATTGTGAGGAAATTTGAATTATTCCAACTGATCATAAAGGTAAGTTTGGTTTGGCTAAGTGCTGAACCTGGAGATGAATGCTGTTGAATATGGAGTTAGAGTTGGTCTGTGCTTCTCCTTGAGTATCTGAAAGCAGTACTGAGGGTGAGAACAAATAATTATAAGTAGAATAAAAGATAGTCCTTGGTTTTTGTTCAAAACTATTTTATACTGCTTGGAAAAAAAAAAAGAAAATTAAAAAAATCATCTTTAGCACATACATATGTATATCCCGAAGCTGAAAGGATGGGCATTTCTCTATATACCTCTAAAGGCAAAACCTGCTTCTGATCCTTGAAATTCCATTCCACTGGTTATAAATTCAGAGAAAGAAATAGTGATTCTCCCCCAAGAACAGTGCCATGTGGAAAGAGGCAGGGCAAGACCCTCTAGGATAATAGGGATGGAACATCAAAATAGCAGTTACCTAAAACAGAAACCTCTTAGTGTAACAGTAACTGCAAGGAGCTGTGTAATGGTGCTGAAAATCTGTCTCAGTCCCACAGCTCAGATATGGTACTTGTTATGAAACTTTTACAAGTATATCGTTTTGTATAATACAGAGCAGTCAACGAGAATTTTCCTCCTAAATGCGGAGGCATAGCACAGAGAATGCTCTCCAACAGAATCACTCTCAGGATCACCTCAAAGCATAACTTATTCAGGAATTCCAGGTGCCCTATGGAGATCCAAGTATCCAACCTAACGCTGCAGGCACATAAAGCCATTACCAGTATAAAGGGATCAGCAATATGGACTTTTTTATGCATAAAAGATCAGCAAAAATAAAGTTCCCCACAAAACTGTGAACCCTTCTCTTACAATGAAGTGAAGGGCTTGATTTCACTATACATATAGTTACCGTCAGTGAAAATAAAAAACCCCATCATTGTCATCAATCATAATTTACCATATTGTGTGACCTTAATTGTTTTAGATTGTATCATTATATTGCAGAAATGTAGCCATATGCTAATATCTATCAAAGTATATACATACTCTTTGACTTCCATTAAGATGACCGAATAAAATAAAACTCACTTTCATTTAAAAACAGGTCCTGGTACAAAAACAGACACAAGAGGCTACCACGTAATCAGATAGACTGGAGACTGTGGCCTACTAGCTAAGTGTGCTATTTCTGGTACAAGTAACCAAATATATTAACTCATTTTATAAGAGCACCAGAAAAGCATACCCAACTCTCAAAATGAAGCACAGTAGTTAGCCAGAAAAAGGCACTAAAGAAAAACCAGTGCAGGTTTCTGAGCTGACTCCTGTCAAAACTGCTCATATGATTCAAAATTGATGGAATAATCTTCTGTTGGAGGAATCACCTCTGCACAGCAGAGTTATCTCTCTGAAAGAACATGCTTCAGAAACCTAATTTAGGAAGTGGTTAGCAAAAATTAAGAGACAAAGATGTCATGCGGGATGGTGTCAAATGCTTTGCTCAAGTCCAGGTAGATGGCATCAGTTGCTCTTCCCTTATCCACCAATGCAGTAACCCTGTCATAGAAACCTAACTTGTCAAGCAAAATTTGCCCTTAGTGAAGCCATGTTGGCTGTCACCAATCACCTCTGTATTTTCCACATGCCTTAGAACAGTTTTCAGGAGGATCTGCTCCATGATCTTGCCGGGCACAGAGGAGGTGAGACTGACTGGCCCGTAGTGTCCCAGGTCTTCCTTTTTAAAAATGGGGGTTATGTTTCCCCTTTTCCAATCACTGGGAACTTCACCGGGCTGCCACAACTTCTCAAATGTGATGGATAGAGGCTTAGCAACTTCATCCACCAGTTCCCTCAGGACCTGTGGATGCACTTCATCAGATCCCATGGACTTGTACACCTTCAGGTTCCTTAGATGGTACTGAACCCGATCTTCTCCTACAGTGGGCGGTTCTTAATTCTCCCAGTCCCTGCCTTTGCCTTCTGTGACTTGGGAGTTGTGGCTGGAGCACCTGCCAGTGAAGACTGAGGCAAAAAAGTCATAGAATACCTCAGCTTTCTCCATATCCCAGGTAACCAGGTCTCCCATTTCCTTCCAGAGAGGGCCTACATTTTCTCTAGTCTTCCTTTTGTCATTGACATACCTAGAGAAGCTTGTTTTGTTTCCCTTGACATCTCTGGATAGATTTAATTCTGACAGGGCTTTAGTTAGAGTTATTACAAGACAAAATAAACTTTTGCAGCACATAAATATGCAAATCAGTTTACTAAGAGCCCACAGAGATATAGTATTTATTTTGGATTGAGATACAAGGAAGATGCATCGGGTCTTCCAGAAAAGAGTAATATACTTTAGTAACATTTTTATATTTTGTAAAGCCATATATTCACCTTTACTGAATGCTAAGTATGCATTTAATTATTCAGCCTCAGAATACAGTGCAAACCCAGATTATTTTAAATTTCTGGGGCCCTGACATAGTTTTTAAGCATGGATTGTGCAGCCATTCAGTAAGAGAATGTCAATGCTACAAACATTATCTTGCATTAACACCGCCTCACCTTTCCAAAAGTAGAATCATCTAGAGGACATTTCAGTACAGAAATGGAAAAGAGAAGACTCATTATGACATTAGGCTTTACTTGGCTTCCTTTTAGTGTTCACTTGTATGATCTAAATGGAAGGAGATCCTTAAAAACTTGTTCATTAATGTTCATACACAGAAAAAGGTAATAACACACTTTAACTCCAAGATAAATCACTGCCAACATATTTTTCATATAAAATCTTTTAAAACATAAAATACTAACAAGAAGAACGATTCCTTCCCTTCTACTTCTTCTGAAAAATTCCACTTTCTCAGAAACAGCCCTAGAAAGAAAGGCCATTGAGTAAAAAGCTTACTTAACTAATTTTTAAAAGAAAATCTGAAATCAATACATTTGAAATCAAATGCATATTGATTTTGCCATTTTCCTCTTCAAAAATAAACTGGCTTAGTAAGTTACATGAACATCTCAAGTCTTGACACAATCCTTCAGACTCACAGATCTGATTCCTTCTGTATCTGGTTAATTTTACTATTGCAGCTAGTCCCCAGTTGGCAAGATTAGTTCTGGTGGTAAAATCACACACATGCAAAAGCCTTTTGAAATCTTCAAGTTTTAATGTTCTTTGCTCATAAGCTATGTTTTATGAAAATCTCTAATGGTTATACCAGCCGTACAATCACCATCTCTGACTCAAAGTCAGGTGAAATGAAACAATACCACTTCACCTCAATGGACTTTAACTAGAGAGTAATTTCTACTGAAAAATTAAAGTAAATCCAGTAACTTCTAATATATGGATAAAGAGGGTTATAATATTTTGAAAACTCTTTACGAGTGGGATCCTGGGGTGCATCAAGAAGAGTGTGGCCAGCAGGTCCAGGGAGGTTCTCCTTCCCCTCTACTCTGCCCTGGTGAGGCCCCACCTGGAGCACTGTGTCCAGTTCTGGGCTCCCCAGTTCAAGAAAGATCAGGAGCTACTGGAGAGAGTCCAGCGGAGGGCTACGAGGATGGTGACGGGACTGGAGCATCTCTCCTACGAGGAAAGGCTGAGGGAGCTGGGCTTGTTTAGCCTGAAGAACAGAAGGCTGCGAGGGGACCTCATAAATGCTTACAAATATCTCAAGGGTGGGTGTCAGGAGAATGGGGCCAAACTCTTTTCAGTGGTGCCCAGCGACAGGACAAGGGGCAACGGGCACAAACTGAAGCACAGGAAGTTCTGTCTGTGAGGAAGAACTTCTTCACCCTGAGGGTGACGGAGCACTGGAACTGGCTGCCCAGGGAGGTTGTGGAGTCTCCTTCTCTGGAGATATTCAAGACCCACCTGGACAAGGTCCTGTGCAGCCTGCTGTAGGTGACCCTGCTTGGGCAGGAGGGTTGGACTAGATGACCCACAGAGGTTCCTTCTAACCCCTAACATTCTATGATTCTATGATATCTGATTTTAATACTATGATAAATACTGATGCTATGTGTCTGCTTTCTAGGATAAAGCTTTCCTTAATGCTTTCTCATGTCAGGACCTTGTCTTGCAAGCTTTCCATTTGTAGCTCTCCCTTTGACTTCAGTAAGGGCTCTGGAGAAACGACTAGCGTAATCAAGCCCTTAATCAAATTTATTAAAATCCTGATGATATACAACCCAATTAAGGAATACCTCTCCATTCCATAAGAGCTTTTTACATTCCCTATAAAACATTTTCTTCCTCACCACATAAAGCTTACTGTATGCATTGCGGTCTGTCAGTACGAAGTACTAGCGTTAGAAATGAAAATGGGGTAATTAAATCTAGAAGCTGTTGCTGACTTAATAATTAAAAGATAATGCTAATCGGCTGAAGAATTTCTGAGCAACTTTCAATCATACTATTAGTCACATTGTGAAAAGCACAGCAATATTGTGATGTGCCAATTTCTAAAAGTAGGATGTTCCTTATCTCACTTGCTGGTACAGTACTTCCCTCAAGTGGCAAATGTATTTTTGCCTGTTTTGAAGTTTCCTGTATGATACCAAACAGTAAAAATGCAAATCATGTTTCCTAACCATCTCACTTTCTGTACTATTATAGAGTCAAATGTTTATTTCCTGCTGGTCTGTGTTGTAACTGCTTTGTTTCAGATACAAGACCTTTTAATTGTGTCAGCCACAGTCCCATACAGTGAACATTATCAGCACATCTCTTTCGGATATATATGACACATTTCAGAGCACAACATCCCTGCTTACAAGAGGCAGCTTACCAGTTCTGACGTGATCCCTAGTCTCCTGCTTCAACCCACCTCCTTAACACCTTAATTCAAGACTGAATGATCTAGCAAAAATTCTGCAAGTGTTATGATAATGCTCCTTTTCCAGCAAGAACAAAAAAAAAAAAAAAGTTGCTTAACAGTTTAGCTCTGCATGGTTAGAAATTTGAGATTTTATAAATTGATATACTCCATAAGCACCTCTCACCTACAATCTTTTACTTTTCTATGCTTTCAGCCAGACCACTTCTGCATTTCTGCACTAATCGGATATGACTTGAAATTCATTTTCTCTCATGGAGATTATCCTGGGTGAAAGCATATTT
This sequence comes from Opisthocomus hoazin, assembly GCF_030867145.1. Lineage (NCBI taxonomy): Eukaryota > Metazoa > Chordata > Aves > Opisthocomiformes > Opisthocomidae > Opisthocomus > Opisthocomus hoazin. The sequence continues at coordinate 151,575,283 of NC_134414.1, forward strand.
ACACGTTTTCCCAACCCCATTTACATATCTCTTAAACTTGTTTCCTCTTGTGGGACTGGGTTTTCCACTGCTTTGTATCCAACTGGACATGTCTAAGGAAAAAAAATACTATGAAAATGGTACAGTGAGCACTTGCTCTACCTGTGCACAGTTGTAAAAATAGAGGTAAAGGCAACAGAAAAGTATGCTTCTATGCCCTAGTTGTCTAAGCCGTAGTCATCCACACAAAGTATCCTTCAATAGCTCAGAGAGTTTTCTAGAGAGAGACTTCTTCTTTTCTCATAATGAATGTAGAATTGTACCAGTAACCTCCATTAGGAACTCCACCAGGAATTCTCTGTCTGGAACTTCACCAGTAACTTTCATTCAATAAAACCTTCAATACACTCACTCGTTGCAATTTGTCTATTTCTGTAGAGCTGTTTGGTATCATAATCTTCCACCCAGCATGATATCAAATTTAGGTAGGTGATTCCTCTCAAACTTTGTTTCTAAATTTTCTCTTTTGAATGTCAGATACCAGATAAGTCAGGCAAAATCTACTTATGGTAAATTAATGAATTATTTAATTCCTTTTCTCTTTTAACCTCTGTATATTTAATTTTCAATAGCTTTACATTTATCCTGCATCTTGGAATAACACTCAAATAGTGCATAGATGGTGATGGCAGCCTGGGTAACTCCCTACACTCTCTGGTATGTGTGTTTGTGTCTCTGTGTGTGTAAAGAGAGTGGGAAGAGAGGTGGTTAACAACTGTACAATATGGTTAGTTTTGACAGAGCTGTTACAACTAATTATTATGGGATTTGTGACTAGGGATCATGTCATAAAACTTTATGATTTTAGCTTCCTCCTCAGTTGTAGAATTTCCTCCATTAGCAGCCATCCTGTGTCTGCTTCCAATTCACTTTTTTCATAACCAAGGCAAACCACCACAGAGTCTGTATATATCCCACAGTATCTTGATAGTCAAACTGAGCAGACAGGGGCTGGATAAGTAAACAATAAGGTGGGTGAAAAACACATTGAATTGCTGGCTCAAAGGGTTGGGACCAGCAGTACAAAGTCCAACTAGCAGCAGTGTCCTTCCAAGCCTGATACTCAGGCAAATACAGTTTAATACATTCATTAACAGACCAGATGTTGGGACTTTTCATAAGTTTGCAGGTCATAACAAATCGGATAAAGTGATTCACACCCTGAGGATCAGGGTTGCTATTCAGGAAGACCTCAGCAGACTCGTGAACTCCTGCAAACAAAAAAGCAAAATTGTGTACTTGGATGGAATGCACTGGTACAGCCTGTGGTCCAAGTGGCAGCAAGCAGTTTTGCCAAAAAGGAGCCGGTGGTCTCCCTGGACAATGATTTCAACACAACTCAGCAGTGCACCCTTGCTGCAAAGAAGGCCAACCACATAGCAAGGCTGTATTAGCAAAAGAATGGCCAGCAGGTCAAGGAAAGTAATTCTCCCACTCTATTTAGCTCTGCTGAGACTGCATATAAAGATCTATGTCTGATTTTGGACTCCTCAGTACAGGAAAGACATTTCTATACAGGGACAAGCTGAGCGTAAAGCCATGAAGTTGGTTATGAGGGTATAGCTCTTACATAGCAGGAAAGGCTCAACGAAATGGACTTGTTCAGTCTTAAGAAGAGGCTAAAAAGATGCTATTGCTGTAGACAACTGCCTAGAAGGAGGGTACAGGGAAGACAGAGCCAGAATCTTCTGGGAGGTGCAGAGTGGCAAGTTGAGAAGTGACAGACACAAGTCACAACAAGGGAAATTCTGATCAGATATCAGAGATCACAGATGAGAGAAAAGCTCTTCATAATGAGCTCAGTCAAACACTACAGCAGATTCCTCAGAAAGGCTGGAAATCTCCATCCTTAGAGATTTTTAAAACTTGACTGAACAAGGCCTTAAGCAAACTGTTCTAGAGTTGGCCTTGCTTTGAGCAGGGGAGTGGACTGGAAGATCTCCAGAGGTCTTGTCTTACCTATATTGTCCTATGACTCTGTGATTAATTTTAACACCATGACTAGATTATCTTTAATACCCACCCTACTGAACAGTGCCCACACTTCTTCATTCCTTTTTCTTCTCTGTATATGTGCACCTACAATTGCTTTGGGGTTTTTTTGGTTTTATTTTTTTCATCTTTTTTTTTTTTTTTTAATTTCCTGTGCAAAATTTAGCTCAAGCTTGACTTTTGGCAATTCCTATTTACTCCTGCTTTTTCTGTGTCCCAAGATACAGTTTTCTGTGGTGAACAACCCATTTTCCGCCACTACTTTTCAGTATTCTCACTGCTTTCAAAATCCTCCTTAAAGGAAAATATTCATTAACTTTCCTCAGTGATCTTATACATTAATTATATGGAATGCGTCTATACAAGTGTTTTCTGTATATTTTTACAAATTTAACTTAAAGAAAACTGAAGCTTTGCCCACATTTTTGTCCCTAATCACTTCAGGCCTGTTAATGTTGAAAAGAAGTTTCCTAAGTTTCTCAGTTTTGCCACTAAAGTTAAAAACCTCAGCTATGGCCTGAGGAAAGTTTAGCCTACTATTTAGTTTAAGCTAAAAAAAACTCAGAATTATTTAATCCAGCTTTATCAATTTGTTGCTTTAACAGATTTGCTACAACACTGGCAGACATTTTCAGTTGTGGATATGCACCTCTCTGTACGAGATGCTTGTTTGTAAGGCAGTGACTTAGAAAACCAGAGGGACGCAAAAGAAGAACCAGAAGCACAGAAGAGATACTGACCTAGCCAGGTAAGCAATAAACGGCAGTTTAGTCAGGTGAATAACAATAGCAACAGTCCAATAAGAAAAGGTAAGTTTTTGAAAAAAAAATAAAAAAAATAAAAAAAAATCTGTAACTTGAATAATTTTGGATTACAACCAGCTTTACTAGCTATTGGTTTAATACAGACAGTGAGTGGTTGCTACAGTTCTTTTCCCACTTAATCTTTTCTTTCCCTAAAATCTGCCTTAGCTAATACTGTCATGTTGTGGCAAAGAAACCATTGTGCACTGGGTATCCAGACTGGCATTATTACTTTTTTTTTTTCCTGCATTTAGACAGCACCCTTTCCCTTTTCCAGAGCATCAAACTATGTTATCTGATCCTGTCGATACTTCTTTTGAAGGCATACACAATCCTTAAGCTGAGTTTAACTTTTGCACAGATGTGATGCCTGGCATCAGGCTGTGGATCCTAGCAATCTTTTCATAGGGTTACCACAGTTCCTTGTAGACAAAAAATGTCTTATTGTACTGTTGTTTCAAAAATCTGAGCTTATATATTTTCAGGAACAAAAAAAGAATTCCAGAAACTTTCATTGACAAATGTTGCCAAACTACAATTTTCTACCCGTATCCAGCTAAACAATATTCTGAAGTGCATCATTTATATTTAAAGAAAGCTGAGGAATAATCCTCAGGCCAGAATTGTCCAACCTTTTCCACATGCAAATCACTTCATAATTTAGAAAGAAACAGTACCATACCTCCATGTCTTTTCAGTGGTTTATCCAATAATGTTTCTATTGACTATCAGTTGGACTCCATAGAAAAACTACATGAGTACAAGAAAGAAAACAAAGAATAGTCTGCTCTCATGTTAGGATGATTGGGCCATTTTGAATATGCTTATGGAACAGGAGCTTATGCTTATGGGACTGGAGCATCTCTCCTACAAGGAGAGGCTGAGGAAGCTGGGACTGTTTAGCCTGAAGAAGAGAAAGCTGCGAGGGGACCTAATAAATGCTTATAAATATCTCAAGGGTGGGTGTCAGGAGGATGGGGCCAGACTCTTTTCAGTGGTGCCCAGTGACAGGACAAGGGGCAATGGGCACAAACTGAGGCACAGGAAGTTCCGTCTGAACATGAGGAAGAACTTCTTCCCTCTGAGGGTGACGGAGCACTGGAACAGGCTGCCCAGGAAGGTTGTGGAGTCTCCTTCTCTGGAGATGTTCAAGACCCACCTGGACAAGGTCCTGCGCAGCCTGCTGTAGGTGACCCTGCTTCGGCAGGGCATTGGACTAGATGACCCACAGGGGTCCCTTCCAACCCTGAACATTCTGTAATATCCTATGTGGGGAGACCTTCTATGCAGATGACGGTGCAAGATAAGGCAGAACTGTATGGGGTTAAATAAAGGTGAACCTGAGTGTCCTTGCTGTTATCATTGAGAATTGCTGTAAGTTCTAGTTGGTCTGATTTACCTCTTTGCAAAATGTTCCTTATTCATTCACTGAAAGGCCAAAATTCAAGCAGATTTTTTTTTTTTTTGCAAAATAAAAAAGAAAAACCCTTTCATACGAGAAGTGTTAGCTTCAGACCTGCTTGGCCTGTTTCTTCTGGAGGTCAGCATATGATAAAATATAATAAACCAAAAGCAAAGCAAAATCTAGCAATTCAACCTCAAAAGGAAAAAAAACAAAAAAAATGCAAACCAAAAAAAATGTTTACGGGTTTTCTTTCTTCAGTGAAGTATTGCTTTCCTGCTACTGTGGTGGTGCAGTGCCTTGACTGTTCATTATTACTTGACCATCAGAAGGTGTTTCAGCACTAGGTTCCAGGATCAAACAAAACAGAACAAAAGAAGCAGAGTGCAGTGCCTAGGAGGGGGAATGAATATTCCTGACACTACCCCTGAAAAAAACAAAGGACAATATAAATCCCACTCTCAGGAACAATCAATAAGGCAAATCCACACAGAAGACTGCATTTTAAATGTGACATATTCTTGCTGCAAATGTACTTAAGATGCTCAAGACCCAAGAGCATAACTACTGAAGGGTTTTTTTTTAATCTGGATTGTCTTTAGCTGAGTTATCTGCAGCAGTAGATTCTCAGCAGATCTGAGAGAATATGCATAACCAGACAGAAGCAGAGCAGGGAGTAAGAAGCTTTAGAGCACATAGCCTAGCTCTTTTGATATTGCTGTTGCAGTAGATAGCATGTGCATCCAGACAGCATAACGTTTCCTGAATTCCTAACCCCCATCTGGGACACAACCCTTACTGTAAGTTTGAGAAGATAAGGGAATGTGCCAAACCCTAAGTGCTCCTCACTACCAGCTTGCTGTTGCTTGCTGTAGCTCTCTCCTGTTTGACAATACATTTTACCACTCTGTCCTACCAGAGTTACGTACATGGGACCCAGCTGGATTAGTCATAACTACAGTCTCTTCTTTAACTCTATTTTCAAACGGACAACTACTCATTTTGAAAACAAAAGGACTTTTTTCCTGGAGCAGTATTTATAAATGCGGTCATTCACTTAGAGCACTTGCAATCTCTGTTCATCAAACACTCAAAACAAGAGGTGAAAACAACCCCCAAAAATTGTAACATGGCTAGTAATGCTGCGCAGCATCTCACATTAGACCCCGCAGCATCTCACATTAGACCCCATAGATTTCTACAGGCTCAGATGGAGTGTTAATACTTTATGTTGCCCCTCTGTATTGTCTACAGTCAAAGAACAGCTCTTCAGACAGTGCTTCCTAAGTTGTCTCTCAAAGGAAACAATTTTCACTTCTTTTTATGAGGTATCTAAGGCAGAGAGACAACATAGCCTTCCCCCCTCCATTTATTTCTATAGAGAGGAGCGCTAAATCCCATAGTTTATCCTTCCTGTAAGGTCTCAGTGGAAATAACAGAACCCTGAAACAGGCCTGGAAGAGATACATTCAGGCTGTGCATGTGAGCTTTGAACATTACACTTACCTATGGGCACAGGAGAGCTGACACTTCATCCCTGGAAATATCCCAACCACCTCTCCCCAGTGCCTCTGGAGACCATCAGTGATGTGGTACTTCTTCAGGTCATAAGGCCATAATCAGTGGCCAGACAAAAGAAAGGACAAAGCACCATAAAAATCGTCCTGCTCCAGTTGTTACCTCTCAGGTCCAAATGTCTGAAGAGCTCATTCTTCCAGTCCTTGCAAAAGAAAACTTCAGAGATGCTTTTCGAAAAGGCACAGCTGGCCCGATTTTCAAAAGTGCTCAATTCCCAACAGCTTTTACTATTCTCAGTGGGAGCTTGCGGCCGTTAAACCCTTTTGAAAACAGCCATATATAAAATTAAAATGAATTGAATTCAATTTATCCTCTGGCCTGCGTTTGTGACAGCTGTGATTAGAATGTTATACCTCAAGCTTGCGAATCAATGAGCAGCAACCTTCCCGGAGAACAGCCCAGATGCAGACCCTCTGAGACTTTAGAAGGAATGTGCCACGCTCCACAACAGCTTGTCTCTCAGCAGCCACCTCTGCTGAATGCCTGGGCTCCACCAGCATAAGCACAGTGTATCTGATACTGACTCAAGGTTTCTCTTCCTTGTAAAACTGCAGCCAACACACTTGGCTGGCTTGGCAGTGAAATGCTTTGGCATGCTGTATGGACTCCAATTATTTTTCAGCTGAAACAGAGCATAATCCTTAGTGAGTTTCATTGCATACTGTTAAATTACTGCACTGGGCCACTCCTAAGGGCTGTTTCACATTTAGCTTGAGTGTATGCAGAACAGCACCGTGTCTGCACAAAGATCCAGGAGCAAAATGGGAAACCTGCAGAAACGTTGAACTCTCCAGAATTTCAGGGTAGGCTTGCCAGGGTTCATTGTTTAAGTTTCATCTGGCTGTCTGGGTTTTATTTTTCTTGCCTGAAATTTCTACCTCCAATACTTTCACCAAAAGCCTTCCAAAGATTTAAAGCAGCCTCCTAACCTCAGGATGGTCATTTTCCCTACCAAACACTTCTGAATGCACCTGGCTGACCCACTTCTCTTTTGAAATTATCTTACCACTAGGTATCATATGAAAGATGACAGCTCTCCTTGCCCACAGCCAGCAGTTTCCCACAGTCCTGATGGCTCCATTGAACAGCTAGGAACCATGAAAGGAAGAGCTAGGCTAATGCCTCATACTCTTTTGGGAATACCTTTAAGTAAGGATCAGGTAGAATAGCTGTGTATAACTACCAGTTTGACCACCTAAGACCTTTCTGCCTTGTTCTTCTTTTAGGATGTCATAACTGCATCTTCTGTAAAACAAAATGTTTCGACCAGTAGAAGTGTCTCATCACATCAGCCCATCTAACACTGTAGGCAATGCAACTGCACATGCAGTTCGAATGCATTTAAACACCACATCCCATTACCTTTGTTTTCTTACGACTGCCCCAAAACTCAGTCATAACTGACTCAAGAAAGGGGCAGCATAATGTTCAGAATTACTCTATAACAATGGTGTAACTTGTGCTTCTAAGCCCATCAGAAAACCTTAAAACACTTCACTAATAATTACACAGTCTAGACCTGAATTAAAGACAGTACTACACTGAAATGTTAACCTTCTGTAAGACACAGATTTTGAAGTGCTTATTTGGCCACTAGCAAGGAACAAGAGTGTGAATTAGCCTTTTGTTTAAAACAGTAATCAGAGCAGATACAACCAGTGCTGTTAAAATTTGCCAAAGTTCAGTTCTAACAAATCAAGCCTACACAAACTATTCTAACACTCCTATTTGTGCTGAATGGCCACACTAGGATCTAGCAGAGTAGAAGAAACCAATATATCGGTTACTATTTGGTGATGTCTTAGGGACAAAAAGCTTTGATCAAATGTTCAAAATACTATTGAAATAGCTGCACAGGAATTGCAATGGTACCTTCATTTTTTCATCAATAGACAAGCTAGAACTGCATTTTAGAAAAGTCTCATTTCATTTTTCTAGTTTGCAGCCATTCTGAACTTTATGAAACAAAACATCGTGTCTCACACTTTTAGAAGACACATGGTGAACACAGGCCAGTATCAGCCTATTTGCAGCAATGGTGAAGAAAGAGTGCAGGTGAACTTACGTTTTATAAGAATTAGGGGGTATGAGAAGATTCAGAATACACATTTTTAAGACAGAGACTGTTCCACATAAGCAGGTTCTATGCTCCTGTCCAATGGATTACATAAAAAAGTACGTTAAGGTTGAAATTTTGGACATACAGAAGCTGGGAATTCCAAAATCTATTCAGAAATCAAAGACAGAAAATTCTGGCCTGAAGAGTTACTATTTTAAACAGGAGTAAGCTACTGAAACTAGGTAAAACTTTTGTAGACCCAACTTCAGAAATCCCAGATATAACAAATGGCTAAAATCAAAATTGTGTGATACTACAATGGAAAGAAATGAAATGTCTACGGGAAGTGCAGATACATTTACTACGAGCAGGCTGAATAATGTCTTTGTTGCTTACAGCTTATATTTGCTTCTTTGTCAATGTATAGGTTATGCAAATCCTAGATATAATTTAGTACTTTTATCTGAAGACAATAAGTGCTACTCTTAGCTTTAGTGGTTAGTTAATTTTGACTCCACATAAAAGCAAATGAAATGGCAAACTGTAAACTCTGCTTAGCCAAACTAATATCAAAGCTTGTATTTCATATACAGAACTTCTTAGGTGCAGGGGGTATTTAATCTTTGCAATCAGTGATATGCATCTTCTCCATCAACTGCACCGCTTCATGTCAGCATATCCCTGCAGGTCTTTTTTTTTATTTAATTTGTATTTAATTCTTAAATTTCAATGAGCAGCATGTCAGCAGTCTTCATAACATGTCTGTAATTATAGTCTTTCCACCAGACTCAAGAGAAACTGTAGTAAGTTTTAACACTCTCTTTCAGTGCTTTCTACCCCAGATGAAGCATCTAGTTCTTCCTAAACCAGATTCAGTAAACGTTTATGTACATACGTAAGATTTAAGGCATGCATAACTGCTTGTAAGGCAGAGGTTTGTGATGTAGAATGGGAGGGGATGAAGGAACACATCATGCACTCACCATTGAAACAGTAAATCTAAGATGGAAAGGAAGTATTTATTCCTAGTGACTACATTAAAACCCCATGTTACAAAAAAAAAAACAAAATCCAAAAAGTATATGGGAAGAAGTGGAGGAGGGAACAGGTAAGGAAAAAATTACAGTCTTTCTAACATCAGAGTCACACAACAAAACAGCTTTTAGACAAAGCTCAGTATATACATTGTTCTGCTGTTGTGACTACATCACGGCATGGTGACAAAATCAGCTAACAATTTTTTTTTTGGAGCACAGTCTTCCCTTCTGCCTCACCACCTATGAGGTTTTCTTCTTCTCTTCCTCACACAAAACTGGTACTAGGAGATGGGAGAATGCTATAGAAAGTTTTATTCCCTCTTCACTACTCACACAGCTATGGGTTTTGAACAGTTCAGTCTACATTGCTTTTGGCTTTGTGTTTCCTAAATGGATAGCAATTAAGTTCTGAAATTTGTTCATAATTACTCTTTTCCTAAAAAGCCTGTGATCATTTGTATTCTTTCATGATATTCTTTTCTGCCCTTAGATTTTAGCCCTGCTTCTAACTCTGCACCTTAATTGCTCGGGGTGGTAATGCTCCAGCTCCCACGCAAACCCGTTCAGACCTTCTCTTACCACGTAGCACAAACATAGGAAAATATGTTTTGATTTTATAAAATCCAAATGTAATTTTAAAATTATGCTTAAATGTATACTTTATTAGTTGAACAATCTTAGCCATTCTGAAAGACATCCAAAATGGCTATTGCCTACTTTCTCTCTTCTACAACCTGTTAAAAAAAATGTACTCAAACTTGTTCTTGACTTCATTTTTCTAATTCATTTTTTGTCTCTCTGAATTTGTTCTAGATTTTCCATTTCATAAGGAGAAACTCACCAGCAAAATTGGTCTTAAAAGTCTGTGATATTCCCCGCCTTCGCACTTAGGTAATAAAGGGGCTTAATTTTCATCAACAATAATTTTAAATTGGAATAAATAGAAGCAATTGAAAACTTGGATTTTTAATGTAAGACCTTCTAAATCCTGAGGAACAGAGTGGCAGAACCCAGCCATGCTGTGTTTGTTTCCATAACTGAACAAGCCTGCAGTAGGAATAATTACGGAACAGATATTTTTGTTATATCATATCCATTGGGGGAAAAAAAAAAAAAGTCAAGAACAGGTCTTTTTCTACATTCTAAAGCTTTAGATCCTCAGAAATTTTGATGAACAATGATCAGATCATCAAATGATCAGATGACCTGCAAAGTTTCCCACATTGTCTAGATTAGCTCTCTTCAAGCAAGCTATTCCCAACTCTACAGCATCTCTTAGTCCTTCTTAGGTACAGAGGAGAGGCAATGTGTGTTGAAGTTCATACAGACGAATTCAGCATGACACCTTTTCCACTACTTAGCCTGATATTTTATCTCATTTCACCTGGATGAACCAACAGGTATGCACTCAAAGGCATGGAAAGATGAAGGACAGAAAGAAAAACAAGCCAGGCCATAGACTTAGAAAGACTCAGATGCAGGTTTGTGTGGCAAAGTAGACTGAGGGGGAGAAAAGAAATATTAAAATCTGAAGGGACAACAATAAAGGGAAAAGAGCCCTATGGTACACCACCTGAAATACAGTGAAAAAGCAATCATCACATAAATAAATTAGAGCGGACCAAATGGACATGGCCTGAGTTCTAATCCCATCTCTTTCACAGGTAGTCCTGTAAATTTTTAAAAACAGTGAGATCATCTTCTCTAGCTCTGCAGTGATAACGACATGCAGTGAATCCCTTGCTGTTTGCCAGGAACAAAAGCAGGAAGGCTTACAGACCGTGCGTGACTCCCCCTCTTCAGGTACCCATAGAGAAATGTTCTTCTCTCCCCTTGAACTGAAGGAGCAGCTGGCCTCCTTACTCACAGCACACTGTCCTCTATGTTTGGTTCATTGAAAGAAAGAAAGAAGGGATGATGAAAAATCATCACATGAAGGACAGCAGAAAAGAAGGAGGCATAAAGTACCAAACAGCAGTGTCTGGAAGGCTGTAGCTGCATTGCCAGATTAACCATTTTAAAATAAGAGGTTATTTTATTTTTAATGAAAATTCTAATAACCATTTTTCCAGTCAGTTTCAGTGAAATATATCAATTTATAACCTATTAAATATGTGATATTCCCCTTGTGGAGTAACTCTATGTGAGTTTACTGAAGTACACTACATTTGCTTTCCTTAGGGAATCAATTACATCATTTAAAAAAGACACAGTTCAGATGGCATGGTTTATTAATCTGCCTTTAGCAAATCCATGTTACATTTCGTCCCATTTCTCCAGTACTTCTAGTAAAGCTCATATTACATTTTCTTTCAAAATGTGCCTATTGTGGTCAAACCAATTTGTCTGCACTTGCTTGGATCATTACTTTCCTGCATGTCACAGAATTACACAAAAGATGGAGTTGGAAAGGACCTCTGGACATCATCTTAGTCTAATACTCTGCTTAAAGCAGGGTCAGATAGCACAGGCTTTTCAGGCCTGTGTCCAGTTAGGCTTTAATTATCTCCAGGGATGGACAGTCCACAGATTATCTGGGCACCTTGTTCCAGTGTTTGACCACCCCCAGTAAAAGAGTTTTTTCTTAGGTTTAAATGGAACTTCCTATATTTCAATTGGTGCCCATTACCCCTTGTCCTTTCACTGGACATCCTTGAGACAAGACTGGTTCCATCTTCATGAATCCCTCCCATTCAGGTGTTTGAACACATTGACAAGATCCCCCCGAGCCTTCTCTTCCTGAGGTCCAACAATCTCACCTTTCAGCCTCTCAAAGCCTCACACAAAGGTATGCCAGGTGCTCCAATACTTTAATCAACTTAGTGACTCTTCAATGGACTTATTCCAATGTGTGTGTGTTTCTCTTGTACAGAATGGGGAACGGCACTGCAGCTGTGGTATCACCAGGACTGAGTAGAGAGGAAGGATGGTCTCTCTCAACGTGCTGGCAGCACACTTCATAATGCATCCCAGGAGGCTGTGAGCCTTTGCTCCAAGCACACATTGCTGGCTCACGTTCAATTTGTTCAAAAGAGCACCCAAGTCCTTATTTCACAAAGCTGCCTTCCAGCCAGTCATTCCCTATCCTGTGCTGGTGCAAATTTCAACATAGATTATACAGCTGATATCCTACAGCAGTCATAGGAGTGCCTAACCCATGCCATCCAGGAGCCTTCGTTCCTTTCTACTGATTTACAATTACCAGCACACAGTGAAATTTGATCTTCCCTCTCTTGTGAAGATTCTCTACTTTTGATTTTAGGTTGCTTTAACATTCATTTAACTAGAGCTGACAACCGAGTCTGCATATTTCAACTTCAAAGCAGTCTGACTGAGATATTAAATATTTTCAAAATATTACAGTAGGTTGTTTTTTAAAGATCTATCTGCAATGTAAAAGACAAGTATCAACACTTTCAAAATAGGATTTAAGTTGTTTCAAGAAATGAGGTCCAACCTATTTTCCAGGCAATTAGTCTCAACGAGAAAATCAAGCACAGAACACGAAAATCAAGTCCAAAAGAAGCATAACAGTGTGCAACGCTTGGTCCACTAAGTTGTCTATGCTTTCTCTAAGCCACTGTAGTTTGTTATGCCGAGATAAGATGGCAACTGATGCCTATGAATTAGGAAAGATTCCAGACTGATGTTCAAAGGACCATCCCATTTTAAACCGAGCAGGATGATCTTGGTGAAGGGAAGGGGGTTACACTGACTGCCACACCAGTAAGGTGGCCTTTTTAAACATCAGATCAATTTTATTTGTAAGATTTTAGCTAAATTTGTCAATTGGGCCAAAGATAGCAGTAAACTTTAAAACTGTTCTTGCACTCTGGCATCAGACAGTTGTAACAGCTTCATCACATCCATTTTCTAGTTTGATTTCATGGAACTATAAGAATAGAAGAAAACCATGTGAGGGCTGAATTTTGAACAGTTCTCCTTACTGACAGAGGAATAGCTAAAGGCACATACATACCACTCCATCACCTTTCAGTGGACTCCTTAACAGAAGAGGAGATGCACTAGATGTTTCTTTTCACTGTTTAAAAAGTGATCCATCTTATTTTATATCTCTAGTCTCTGAGACTAGAGTTGGAGTATGCCATTGGAAGTTGTTAAACTAGTCCATGCATCCAAACAAGCTTTACATTTTCAATACACAAACAACAGAGCTTGAAAGAAGCAGTGAATCTGGTATCGTATAATAATAATTAAAAGTCTACCCTCATTCTGTTGTACAACACCCATTTGACATCAGTAGGAGAAAAAGTTGACTTGATTAACCTGGTAAGAATTCAAGTTTATCTATTACATGAAACACCATGCTGTGAAGGAGCTTCCAAATATAGTGTCATCTTATCCCTAAATTAAGTGAAGCGTGAAAATCAGCAGATCAGCAGGCAAGTGTTTTTCAATTAATCATGGTAATAGCTGCAAAAGTTGAGCAGTTCAAACTGATTTCTTTAGTTCTTTAAGCCTGGAGTATGTGGAATTTCAATCTTCATGGGATAGCTGCCCAAAGGAATTTAACGTAAATGCAGTTTATTTCTTTAAAATTGCAGACAGGGTTGCAGTACGCATCAAATCAAAAATTCTTGGCAACTAGCTTAACTGACTGTTGTTTCCACAGCCAATTTGTGTAAATTTTGTCCCAAATCTGGGCTTCTGTTTTGACCTTGGAGTTTAATAGCATGAAATTTACCCTATAAATATGCTCAACAGAAGGTAAAAAATATACTCCAAGATACAACAGTTTGTCACCAGCACACAGGAAAGGGAAATTTCATAAGTTCAAGTATCTACATTAAAGTAAAACCCAGCAGACTTTTGGAGATTTATAATTCCACCTGAGACTTTGCTGTAACCCTCTAACCTGTTATTATAGTCTTTGACGGGGTACAATGTGATAGTAAGTCATCTACAGTAACTGCAGACTTAAGGACTAATATTTTATTACTTACTCAGGCAGAACTCCCATTAATTTCAAGTACTGATGAATAAAACCTGTAGGAATGAGTCTTTCCATTCTGTTTAATAGGAAAGAGACCTGCATCATCTGTAACATTGTCAATAAGAAGCTTAGGCCTCAATTAAAAAGAGCACTTAATCGTATCCATATTCAGGGTGCCAAGGGATGGGCTTAACTTTAATCGTGTGCTTTAGTCCCAGTTACTTGATTAAATAACGCAAGCTGTAGTACTGCCCTAGAAACAATGCTTCCTTGAGCCAAAAAGTCATAATAAGTTACACAAATAAGACCAACAAACAGCAGCCTGCCTTCTTCTGTTTCTGGATTCAAAGCTCTCTTCTAAAGACCTCTAATTTTTATTTTGGCAGGAAGAGTCTCCGAGCATTAGATACCTTTTTTTCTGAAAATCCTGCCTCTGATCTGCACTGTTTGGCCTCCAATAGTTGAATAAAAAAGCATCCAGTATTCCTAAATACCATTTTGATGTCTAGACAAAACAATGATGATTTATTCCTTTAAAAAAGATAAGCAGGGATTTTGTTTGCCTATGACTTTGGAGCAGAGGAATGGAAGCTAGAAGACCAGGCTGATGTTCTTGCAAGGTTGATCGCACAACTGTGGAAGGGCACTGAGATGAGGGAAGGGCCCTGACAACTGGAGAAAGGACAATTTTGTATCCATCTTCACAGAAAGGACAAAAGGATATTCGAGGAGTTAGCCTCATTTGATCCCTTGGAAAGACATTTTGAAACCCAATTCTGAGCACATAAAGAAGTAGGTGATTGTGAGCAGTCATTATGGGTTTACCAAAGGTGATTCATGCCCCACCAATCTGATTGCTTTCTGTCAGAAAATGACTAGACTTGCAGACAAGAGGAGACTTGTCAATGTCAGTGCCTTGACTTCACCAAAATATAAGTTGGATGTTCTGGTTCAGAGGGTATCGGCTAATAAGTCACGCTCTATCTGAAGACCTGAACCGCTAGAGTATTGCTGGGCTAGGACTGCCCTGTTTAACATCTTTAAAGAAGTGCTGGAGGAGGTGATGGAATGCTTCCTCATCAATTTTGCAGATGACATCAGACCAGAAGAGATCAGTCAAGTACTTGGCCACCATCCAGAGGGACTTAGCTAGGCAGAAGGAAAGGTCCTATACAAATCCCATGAAATTCAACAAGGACAAATGCAACGATTTGCCTTTGAAATGGACAATTCCGTGCAGTAGTACAGACTCAACTGAAAAAGTCCTTTGGCGTCTGTGCAGACAGCAAGCTGAACATGAGCCAGGAGTGTGCCCCGGCAGCAAAGCCCAACAGCGCCCTCAGCTGTATTACCCAGTGCTTAACCAGTGGATCAAGGGAAGTGATTACCGCCACCTCTCAGCACTGATGAGCCCACATCTAAAATATTGTGTTCAGTTTCGGGCCCTCCAGTAGAAAAAAATAAATTGCTCAACTTATGTGAATCTAGCACAGAGCCCTGGAACGCTCGCCCCATGAAATGACACTGAGGAACAAGGCTTGCTCAACTTGTTCAAGAAGGTCATCAAGACGACAGAGCCAGGCTCTTCACAGTGGTACTTGCTGGGAGGATGAGAGACAATGGGCATAAGTTCAAGCTGGATGTAATGAGAAGCTTTTACACCATGAAACAGTGTCCAGAAAGGTTGTACCATTTCCATCCCTGGAGATTTTCAAGACCCGACTGGAGAATACCCTGAGCAACCTGGTTTGATATCATAGCTGACACTCTTCTAGGCAGGAGTTTGGATGAGATTAAATCCTGAAGGCCTTTTCAGCTTGGATTATTCTATGATAGTATATTTCCAAGCATTTTCTTTCTTCACATCAAGGGCACTGGAAGAGCTACTTCGTTCCAAAGGCCAGCTGGAATACCATTCTAAATACTGCAGCACAGAACTGTGGCTACACATTGGGTTCATTTATTTGATACAAATGAGAAAATCCCATCTCAGATTTTCAGCAACACAGGGAGCAAGTGGGACATTTTTGGCTGCATTTTTTACACTACTCCATACAAAGATAAAACCAAATTCCAAGAAAACAATAGGGAAGAGGTTTGACTACACATCATATACCCTGTAGTCAAAGAACCCACACATCTGAATTAGAACACACTGAAAGACTAGGCCAACAGTCTATTGAAGACACAAATTCTGCTTATAAATATGCTGGTATAAAACTGGTGTAGCCCAGAACTCAAGCAAACTTTAAAATAATCTGAACTATAACATTTAACCTTCAAATGTGACTTGATCCAATTAGTCAACCAAATATTGGTACAGTAAAGAGAATGACGTCTCTCTAAAAGGTTGTCATAAGTGTCCTCATTCATCTTCAGTCATTCTCCTTTTTTTATTTTCAAAAGTTTATGACGCCAGGAATAAGTTGAAAAGAGAAAAAAAAAATCAGTTCTTTCATATTCCTCTTACTATCCCATATGCTTTGAAAGTGAAGTTATTTGTCAAAGTAAAGCAATGAAAGAGGCTGGAAAGACATTGGCTAATTTAAGAAATACTGGATCAAAATTTTTATCACGTGACTAATAAGGTCCAATAAATGGTAAAAAATTATTTTCTCAATATTAGTGATTAAGAAACTCCAGGTTTATTCACAGTTCTGTTTGCTCAAATTAGTACTTCTGACCAATTATCTTTACTTCTTCTACAGGGTTGCAGCTAATATATAAAAGAAGATATTCTTTTTTCCTTTGGTTAATCTTATCTAGGACTTCCTTAATAAAGAGGTGGGCTCCAATATCAGAAGTGTTCTTAGGCCTTGTGGCAATTTGCTTATGCAAAACTGGGTAAGGAACCAACTAGTAGCAAGAATTACTATTTCATGTTTTGCAATGCTAACAATTTTTAAAATATATAACGTATTCATCAGCAATGTACAATTCTACTTTATTTTTACCTGTATCATCCTTACACTAGAGACCTTTCTCTTCAAAGCAGCTTGCTTTAACTCAGTTATTAACTGAAACAGTGGTTTGGAAAAAATATTTCTTTGTTTCAATTACCAGCTGAATTAACAATTTAAATAACTTGTTCTGCCACTTTCATATTTAAAATGAATTAAAGGCAAGATAGAATGCCAGACTGTTATTCCCAGGGTTTGCTCCAAGTAAGGACATGAGCCAAGATACAAGTCCTTTTTTTCTATAAAGAAAGTTTTCCTTGAGAAATATGTAGATTGAGTTTTTCGGTTTCCTGCCAAATAGGAAAGATAAGAATATATATGATGTTGCATCATGTTTGCCAGATCAGCTGGACATTTAATGAAAAGGAATCAGGGCCTGATCCATCTCTCCCAGAAATGACGGGAAGGCTTTCTTTCCATCAGCTCCATTGAGAGTTGGATCTAGCCCCATCTGCATGTTTTCAGGCACAAGACCAATTTTCATTTCCTGACCTGCACACATTTCCATTGAGAGCATTACTATTGCACAGAGAGAGGAACAAGTTATCAGAAAATTACAAATATCCAACACCGTTTTAGTTACCATTCTTCAGATGCAGTAACTTTACCCTATTCATTAAATATTTCTATCCACATCTTCAACGTTACAGTGTATTAAACAAGAACAACAACAAATAATATTAATTACTTTATTACAACAATTGTATCTGACATATTTGCATGAAAATAATATCAGACATATGCATTCATCCATGCACACATGCACATTCAGCTCTGCTGCAAGGACAAAGGTGGCTTTTACTGTACATGAATCAAGAAGCTCTACATTGCGAGCCTTTATTTTACATGACCAGAAAGAATCAAATAGTGCTATTGATTATAAGCCAGACCACTGCAGGTTTCTAGAATCAGTCCCTTAGAACTTGTCATTTTTTGAAAAGAATGCCATAATTTACAAGGACTATCTGTTTATGCAATTGCTCCCTAACCTGAGGCACTTCATGTAAATGTTTCAACTCCTCAAGCTTTAAATGAATTACCTTCTGAAACAGTAGAACCTTAGGGTGTTATTGTAAGAGTAACTTCATCCCAATCTTTTGTGAACTGCTCTGAGCTCTCACAGTTTCTTTCACACTCTCAAAATAACCAATAAAATATTTATTAAAACAGCCTGAACCACACAGGGTGGTATAGGCTGAAATTTTGTTCTTTGCTTATTACAGTAGCATAAATACCCTAAGTACTATTTGTATGAAAGCTATCTTCTGTAACACAAACCCTACGTAACGCATTAGACCTGTAATGCTTTCTATTGCCAGTCTCATCAAGCTGATTTGGAATTTGTTGCCTGGGTAGAGTGATTCATATGTTTACTGGGCCTGACAGGTGCTGGGCGTCTTCCACACTCATTAAAGCTAATGATTTCAACAGCAGACAGGGAAAACTGTATGTTGAAGTAAGTTTCCTCTTAACAGGTATTCCCAAGTTATCATTTAAGAGAGTATGCAAGTGGTGTCAATTTTCATCTGCAATCACAAAACCAGTCTATAACCAAACCCCTATCCCTTCAGTGCAAAAATAACACAATTAGCTTCACAGAGACTCCTTGTTAGCGTAAGGCAAGAAAAAATTTGCACTGTACATAGAGATCTCCACATAAAAGCTCTGTTTCTTGCCATAAAACCAGTCACAGCCTCACTGGAACAGAGGAATTAACATACTGGAAACAAGCCAGTAATTTTATAGAAATATATGCCTTTAAGTAAGCTCTAAATCAGTATTCTCACAATAGCCGCAGCTTTGGCATCATTTCTATCCCAACAAGCCACAGCTGCTGAACTGGAGACTTCTGACTTCATACTAGATAGATAAGTAATGAGAAGTTTTAGGCAGTGATGCCAGAGCCTGTCCTTTGATATCAACACAGCACACTACAGTTGTTGACCAGCTACATCCAAAAGATACGCCTTTAAAATACACTAGTTAACTAAAAATATTCAGGCGAGAACTTCACAGAGACTTATGCCATGACATTAGACCATCAACCAAGATACGATGAGACTACGACCTCACAGGCATCTGTGTGTTGATATAAACCCAAGAAATTAGGAGGACTGAATCTTTAACTACAGAGAGACCTCTGCTTTGATGCAAGTCCAGACGCTAGATCTGCACTATTAATATGACAAAGTCCTGTACCCTGGCTTCCACCCAACAAGACAGAAGTACTAAGCCAGAGACCTCACAGAAACCTGTGCCTTAGTGTTAACCTGTCACGCAAAAGCTCCTGAGTTAATGGTCTTGCAATGAGTATAACATACAGCCATCTGAAGGAGGAAAAAGAAAAGATTAAAACCTTTAAAAATTCGGCAGAAGAACTATCGTAGTCTTAAACACTCATCACTTTTATTGTCTAACTTTTCAGGATCTTCCTAAGTAACACATAGTGGTACATTTCCACAGTTACATTAAACATCACTGTTCAGTTAGAGAACTGTCCTTTATCCTCTTCAGCAGGTCTCACACAAACATTTCCTGCCCTTATAATATCATAACACACTGAGGTACAAACCACTGAGCAACACATCTTCCAAACCCTGACTAATGTGCTGCTTGCTGGAAAGAATTTGAGGGTAATCGAAAAAGTTATTGCAACAGAATTAGGAAGCAAAATGTTAACTGATGGAAAACTGCTCAGAAGCTTGGTAGGTATTTCAATAATTTGGGGAGAGATGGTAGTCAGTAAGTTGCAGAACGAATGCATTTATTAGAAATTTACCTTAATCAACCCAAATGAAATTTTTCTGCCATATGAATAACTGTTTGCTGCCTATAAGTAACAGATAGTAAATATCAAAGTAATTTATTTTTTTTATGAAGTTTAGAAAAGAGATTGAGATGACTTTTGGAAACTTTTCCAAAAAATACTTAAATGATCCAAGGATTAAAATCCCTTTTTTGAAAATTAGTTCAGAATTTAATATTATTAAACATTTTTTTCCAGTTTTGCAGTTTGCAGTTCAAAATGCCTACATCAATTTTCTAAAGAGGATTTTGTCTCCTGTAAGGACATTGGATCAGCAGGGCTTATTGCAATATGACAAGGAGCAATGGCTTTAAACTAAGGGAGGGTAGATTTAGACTAGACAGAAAGAAGAAATTTTTTACTGTAAGGGTGGTAAAACACTGGAACAAGTTGCCCAGAGAGGTAGTGGAGGCCCCATCCCTGGAAATATTCAAGGCCAGGTTGGATGGGGCTCTGAGCAACCTGGTCTACTTGAAGATGTCCCTGCTCACTGCAGGGGGGTTGGGCTAGATGACCTCTACAGGTCCCTTCCAACCCAAAGCATTCTATGATTCTATTCTATGAAAGTCTGCATGCAGATGCCCCAAAAACTTGAAGTAAATATTTTCCTTATGAGTGCTATTTTTCCATCTACACTGGCAAAAAAAGTAATTGGAGAGAAAAATATTCCAGGAAAGCCTTTCCCTTCCTGATGTCTGAAAAGAGTTCATCACTTCTTTATAGTGCTGTGTCTTTACATTGTTCCTCATTTTCATTGCTTTCTTTTACCTTAAATTCGTTTCTAATTTATAAAGTTGTGACTTCTCTATGTCTTATTTAAGCAAGTTAATCATCCAACACTGCCTCATAACTACAAAAGTCTAATATTCTACACCATCAATCACTGACTTGTTTCCAGATGTCACTTGCTTTAAGTCAGAAAAAGCTGAACGGCAGCAGCTGCTTTATCCGTCTTTTACAGTCTTTGATCCCTCACTTGGAAGGCCTAGAGAACTACTTAATGTGTAAGGGAAGACCTCCCCGTAGTGCTATGTCAGAGTCCTGGCTCATATTGGGTGAGATCCAAAGCCCATTAAAGTAACTGAGGATCTTCCAGTTGTCTTCTTTGGAGTTTGGTTGGGCCTAATAGATGAAAAGCAGTTTCACTGAGATGAAAGGTTCACTGGAAACACTTCACTGTCTTGACAGTGATCAGTGGAAGAAAAGGTTAGTTAAGTTCTCTCAGAAGCTGCACGGTTAAATTTGTTGCACCAAACCTGGAAACCGGAGTATTCTCCACTTCAGATACTGGTTCTCAGTGTTTAAACAAAACAAGCTGTTTCCTTCTACCTGGAAACTGGACGTTGCTTTGGAACGCTTTGGCTTTGCTGCCACATGTGGCAGATGGGAATAAGCAATGATTAACCAAGCCTAATGGACAAAGTCTACAGAGACTTACAAGTGCTTAGGAAATAGACCTCAATCAGCATTTTACAAGAGGGGACTGGGAAAAAACTGCTTGTTCTTAGGTTGGAAATAGCCGGAGAAAGCCTAAACACATTTCAATCTAAAAATTATATATCAAATAGTATTTTTCCATTTATACTGGAAATGCTATCAAAAAAACACAACCGTGTAACTGCAACACGACTAAAGATGCCAATGTTATCTATGGAAACGAAATAACTATAATAAAAGCTGTTTTCTTTATTGTCCACAAAGTAGTGAAATCCTAGGTCATTTCTGTATGAATTCCTGTGGTGATGATCTTACCAATCATTCATCACTCTACGGATTAGATCCTAAATCACTCATCAACCATATTCCTATACAAAATGGTTTACTTTGCAGAGCTAGCAAAGTGATGACCTCAAAGCCTTTCAATGGCACTGCAGGGCTGCATAACAGCCGACCCTTAGCAAGCAACTTAAAATTGCTGATTAAGAGCACCAAAAAGTGTCTTTTGCAAACTATCCATCAGAGACAGACAAAAATATAATCACAGCACAACAAAACACAAATCAAATATAAGTGAAAAAAGTAAGTTGTATCTTACTTCACTTGAATTTTCTGTTGTCATGTTTTTATTTTTCATCTTCTTCTGCAGCAGTTTGGTTTCATACTCTGGTCTGGGATGCTCCTGGAAAAGGAAAAAAAAAAATGACCAAAGGTGTGATTATGATTAAAGGAAAAGAAAAAAAAAAGTTCTTGTCACTTATTCATGATCCAAGCCATGAAGACAGTTCAAAACCACAGCACCTTTTGGACTAGGGGGATCACTGCCTAGAGGTATGGGATGCATTACAGAACGCAGGGAAAGAGTATTTCAGGATTGCACAGGACTTTTTATGGGATGCTTAGGGGAAGAACCAAAGGTCGGGAAGGGAAGTCACTTGAGGAGGAACAGGTGTGGAGAAAGAGAGGGATAAGGGGGTAAAAAGGGCCAGTCACATGCAAATAGTTTGCTAGTCTGTATGAGGGTCTGACCATCAGCAACTTGAGCAAGAGCAGGTGTAAGACCGAGTATGTGAGCACTAATGGAGATCAAACTGGAGCAGCTGGCAAGTAGGTGAAGTGCCTGAAGTCTCTAAGGGTGCAACCTTGGGGTGGTCAGCTATGAAAGAGACCAGAGGAGTCGCTGCCAGAGAGACCATAGGGTCTGGGGGTCTCTAGCAGTGAGACCCACTTATGTGTGTATGTATTTCTTTAAGGTCAAGCCCAGGGTGGATTGGCTGCAGGGACACAAGGTAAGTCCCAGCCAGGCCTAGGGGAGCAGGATGGAGGTGTGAGTGAGCAACTGGAGAGGGGCTGTAGCCTCTCGGGCTTGTACCTATAGCTGCCAGCAACTGGAGAGACTGGGGCCCAGGAGCAGCTACTGGGCAGCCTGAGTGAGCCCAGCTACTGTGGGCACGTGCATTGTACATATGTGCATATGTATATTCTCACTAGCAGATTTCCATTCTGCTCAGCCAGGGAGAGGAGCAAGATAAGGCCGTCGGGCTGCCTATGTTTGTGTGTGTGTGTGTCTCTCTGTGTGATCTGTGCAGCTGGCCAGGTATATATGTACATACATGGTGTATACATGTGTTCTGTGTAAGTATGCCTACGAGGAATACATGCTTAACCTCGCTATAGGCTGGACTTGGAGCTGTGGCTGCCTTGCCTCTCAGGCTGTCAGATCTGGCCCAATTTCCCCTATAAATAACCTTTCAAGGTTTTCTTGCAAATTACATTTTTCTTTTCCAAATTAGAGCATAAATTAAGCATGGTAGCACAGACATACCAGAATTTTAAAGACAGCAGCTCGTTAAAAAGACAAATTCCATGTATCTCCTCATTCTTGCCAAGTTCTGAATTCATTCAGAGCCTGGTATTTGGATTTGACGCCTCCCACAAAAAGCTGACTCCTACAGTGTGCATTTTCAGAATCTGCCTTCAAGTTATCTTTGGTACCAAGTCTCACAGGTTACTAACCCTGACAAGAAGACTAGAAATAGTGTATAAGCAATATCAGCAGTACTTTACAAATAACCACATCTGAACAGTCCTTATTTCTTCCGTTTGTTTCATGCCACAGAAACTAGCTCAAAAAGTCATCTCATTGTACCAAAACATTAAAAACTAAGTTTCAGCTTCTACAGGAAGGTAGGCCAAAGATGTGCTGAGTGACTTCAGGGACATCATGGGAAAAAAACTCACTGCTCAGAGCTTTTTCAGAAGCCCCAGTGTACCACAACTAAAAACGTTAATGTTCTTCTTCCCCCTTCTGAGCATGAGTACATCAGTCTTTGTATTTCAGAGGTACAGTATCACTGGTCATGCCATCCACCCCTACTATAATTAGAACATAAGCTCATCAGCCCAGTCACAAAATCAACTTACTAACACTTTTTAATGACTCTGGTAGTCATAAAGAGAATAAAAACCATTTTTTAAAATATTAATTAATCCTCATGGACGATAGAACAAGGGTTGTATGGAACTTCAGCAGTCTTCGTTGGGTGACAAGTGTGCTGTTGATTTTCCGTTATCTGTAACACTTTCACTACATCAGACATCATTTTGAGCATTCTGTTCTACATCAGTATGTAGATAGTGAGAATTCCAACAGATTGTTTATCCTGATCATGAGATTTTCCTGACACGTTGAACACACTATCATTTAAATAACTGCCTTAAATGAATATTTCTGTATCTTTTTAAACTCTATGAACAAGTAATATGTATGTCTGCCCTAAAGGCAGTCCCACAAATGGCACACACATTCTACTACTCCCAGGGAGTCTTGTACTAATGTAGGAGGGTTGAGGTAACTTCTTATCTCTAAAGCTCAAGTATGGCTATGCCTCTGAGACTCTAGCACTACGATGCTATAACAAACAAGTATAATGAAACTGCTAGCATGACAGCTTATTTTACACTTGTAATTTCATGTAGTCTTCCACTTAATAAAGCATGTTCTAATGATACAAGTGAGACACTTTTTGCATCATGGAGTTCTTTTACATTACTTATGCCTCACATGAAAATCAATACCACAATGGATGAAGTTGAGGAATCACTATAGCACTTCTTGTCACAAGGGTCACTGTTACTATTGCTTAGAAAGTGCTATAAGTGTATGTGGAACTCCAAGAAATAATGAGGCATGGGTAATCTCTGACATTCCTGAACAGCAAAAATGGTGGTGAGCAGGATGGGAAAAGGAAAGACAAAGATACAACAACAAATGTTCAAAGATGCTGTGGTCAATGCATATATCTTGAGGTTTTGTAAGTTTTCACTAGCTTCTTGATTTGCATTAATTTGTATCACACTTCCTTAGATGAGGTTCAGAGGTCAGATGGAAGAAAAATCTTGTGACTTAAATGAAGAAAGGATGAAGGCATCAGGCATGGATGGCTACATGAGAGGAGACAAATTGATGAAAGTAGAGAAATCAGATAAATGAAGCTGTAAGAGACTGAGGAGATCTAATCACGCTATGAGAGCACCTGCAGAACGGAATTGGCTTTCTTCCTTTTTTCTTATCTTCTGCTAAGCAAAGCATTCTGGGACACCAGGGACAGCTGCCAGAGGTCAGAGCAACTTTTGAAAATTGGCTTAAGAGGAAAGAGGGTGAGAAAATAAAATGCCAAGCACAACATCATACTGTAACCCATTTTTTTGCTATTGCTTTGAGTGCATATTCTGTTCAAATTTGGTCATGTTTAGTTTTCCTAGTAAGACATCTTAATGTCCTTTTAACTGCATTTCATGCACTTCTATCTGGATTGGAAAAATTGTTGATCTGTCTTCGCTGAATCTGTTAAGTCATCTTACCATTGACTGAACAGACCACAGCGCCTCCTGGAATGCATGTTTCTATACGTTCCTTTTATGAGTATATTGCATGAAACATTTCTTTACAATACAGATTTAGAGATACTTGATCTTGATCATATATACATGGATGTGAATGAACAATTCCACTCTGCTGTAAAAAGAGTGTGATTCAGAATCAATTCTTTGTCTGAAAATGGGAAGAGTTCTACACTTAGGACAACAAGCTAGAAATAGTTACGATGACTTGAAGAAGGCCAAATGTCCATGTAGGGATAACTATGAATCCCACGATGCTGGAAGTTTGCCAGTACAGCTGCCAGACACTTATTGAAAACCATGTGAGCCAAGGTACTTTGAGGCCAAATGAGTGCTCAGAGTAGAAAATGATAATTCCCATCCTGAAAACTAAGAGCCAAATCATGAAAATTTTATGCTGAAAAAACTCATATTGACATCAGTGGGAATTTTCCCTGAGAACAGTCTCCAGGATTCGCCTCAAACATACAACGTGTATCCACTACACATTGCATATTAAGGCTGTGTAGGTAATCATCCGTTTGATAAGAATACATAAAGCAAAACGATCTCTGCTCAATTTCCCCTTGATTGAGGAAGAAAGAGACAGTTTCATTTTACAAAGCATGCATGACAAACATATCTGGGTTGCTAAGAAAAAACAGAACCTTAGAAACTATCCCACAGTAACAGACCAAAGACATTATCAGCAAAAAATAAGTCAACCTACTGCTTCATTTTAATACTTTAAGGGAAGTCAAAGAAACACCGTGAATTCATTGAACAGCCTTATCCTAATGCACTAAACACAAGCAGAGCAGCAAGGCAGTGCACACTGGTAGGAAGGAAGGTTTCCACAAATGAGAACTGGAATGACCCAGATGCTGTCTCAAATCAAGATGGAAACTTAGAACGAACAGAACAGAAAGCCCAGCTGTTCTCTGCTGCAAGAGGGATAATTGTTACAAATCAAGGATTAAAACCTTCTATTTCTTATGATGAAGACACTGGGAGGGGAGGGAGAAGTCATTTACAGCAATGATGTGTTTAGACTGTCCTAGTAACGGGATAGTCATCCAAGGAAAAGTACTTTGGTATCTCAGCACATATGAAGGGATCACTGGTAGATGTTCACCATCTTTTTAGTCCAGATTCCTTGCACAGTAAATTTGATTTATGTAAAATTAAAACAAAAGCTTCAATAATGATTCTATGATTCTATGATGCTAAGTCATCTAACATTATTACAAGTTTAGGGATGTTAGAAAACAAAAGCCACTGTACAAGTGCATAGGAACTCAGCTACCAAAGGTATTGTAAAGCAACACAAAACATTTTTCTGTCAATATTTATGACTGATTGTACTTTGGATGGATTACAGATTTGTAGCTTTTGCGAAAAGATATACAATAAACACTGCAAAATCCTTTCAATTTTACCTAAAATTATGGTCTCAGGATAAAATATACTAAAAATTAGCAACATTAGAAACTAAAAGTTTCCTCCAAGTAGGACAAGGTAAAAGCAAGATAAAAATCATGAGACTTGAACTTGTCATTAGTCTCAGGCTGCGTATTGCCATTATACACCACAGTGATCCCAAAAAACTTAGAGAGAATGTTAAAACAGAAGGTCACTAATGCATGAAAGAGGCAAATATTTTGTAGATTCATCCTATTACAGCTTGTCAAAGGTCATAGATTTTAGATCTATGACTGAGTGGGCAAGTTGCTGTCAAAGTTTAATGCTAATTCAAACTTATAACATAAGACTTCTATCAATCCCATGGATAGAACTACTGCAAAAGTCATTGGTTTGCCTGTCTTGCCCTTACCAGAGACAGACAAGTGAATATAAGGTAAGAATGTTTCTAGCATGCCAGATCTCAAAGTCTCTATCAGTCTCACCCATTTTAATAAGGATGCCTCATAAACAACATCGTTTTTCTGCCACACAGGAAACTCTCTTCCAGGTAATATCAGACTGGATTTTTATTTATGAAATAGTGTTTTCTCAGCATCAGTTATTTATGATATTTCTTGATTTTCATTTCCCTGGAGTTTTCTTCCTTTCAGCCTCTGCGTACCTGGAACACAGGGCTTACAGGCGACCTGGCTTACTAGGTAAAAGCAATGGGACTCCATGTGGCATTCTAAGGTACGCTTCCTAAAACATCTAAGCACATATATGAGAGGCAAGCTAACAAAAGCATAACAATATCCAGAATTATCTGATTCCAGAAGGTGTATATTGTGACCAACCACTGTCTTCCCAAAACTTTGTGAACTTTTCAAGTTGAACCATGATTCGTATTAGAGCATTGGCTCCTCTCTAATCTGGAGAAATACAGATACTTTAGCTAATCTGAACTAAAAATCTATCTTTGACCATAAATATTTATTCAGTCTTTAATCATTTATTTCAGCTGCACCAGTGCTTCTTTTAATTGTTTCCCATAAACATCGCAATGACTGAATTTACAGCCAGGAATGATCATGAAAACAACTTATTTGAAACAAACATGAATGTTGAATGTGTAGTCAAAAGCTTTTACACTTGAAGCTTGAGTTTAATGGCTTGAATTTCACGGCAGCATAAGCCAAACTAAGCCTGGGCTCCCATACTCTCAGACTCAGTTTCACCTTGTGCTAGCCACACTTTTCCATTTCTGTCCTTACATTGACACCAGCGCATAGGCAGCTGCATGGTATGACCAGGATCAAAACTCCTGCACCTCATACCCCCAGCCACCCTCCAGCTGTACAGCTGCCTGAACTGTTCAGCACTCCGTCGTATGATTGCCAGCATGCATGTAAGAGGAAGAACAAGACTGCATGGTTGGGATAGTAGCACCGCGGTAGCGTGAAGTCAGGTTGGCTTAGGCTGTTATGCAGCTGCAACCTACAAATGAAGTTGCATGATACAGATGAACTGATTTAATAGTTCACCATTACTAAAAGGATTTTCCTAATCCACGCTTTCTTTTCTTCCTCTGCTCAATGCCCTGATTATACTACGTGAAAATTTATCTAATTGGTCCCCTCCACCACAAACACTGTCCACTTTATTTCCAGAATTACTTCTCCACAGGTTTAGTCAGTAGGTTCAGGTAACGGATGAGACACTAGAATTAGTAGCATGAAAGTAAGGAGGGGATCTCTGCCTAGTATCAGTGAACCACTGAGGCATTTTATGCAGCTTCACCCTGTGAGTCCAGATCTTCCAAACAGACTTCAGTGAATAACATGGCCAATGCATTAAAAAAAGAAAAACAAAACCTAGCCTCTTAATTTTACAAACTAAGATAATCACCTCAGCAAAACACATGAATTTTAGAAAAGAGTCAGCCATGTCCCCCATTAAAGTGAGAGAAGGGGTTTTGATTTTACTCTTGAAACTGTGCCACATAGTTCAGGTGCCTGAATTTACATTTTGGATGCATTTCTTCTGCCAGGTCTACGGAGGCTGGTAACCCACCTTCTATGGAAGAGCCACCAACGGAATCTGGATGTCCAACTTTCAGAGTCCTTTGAAAATCTCAGCTCCAGATGTCTACGTTGATGCACTCATATTTGAAAATGCTGTGATAGGCATCCATTCAGAGATAGTGAGAATTTCATTATTGTGTAATGAACTATTAATGAACAAGCTACAGTTCAGAAGGTTTTCACACAAACCTACAGACAAAGATGGCAAAAACTTTCTACACTGCCTAGAAGAAATTTAATGTTGCAGCAGAAGCAGCAATGTAGGATGGAAGCAGGAAGATGAGATCTAAAAAGAGCCAGTGGTGTTTTGCTGATTTGAAGTCAAGATCCAGAATCAGAAAAAGTGCTTATACCTTCCAAGCATTGGAATGTTTTCTGTAGCTCTGATCTAGAGAAGTGAGGATGAATACAGAAAAAAACTACACACTTATGTGCTCTCATAAAGCAATAAATAAAGCAAGGCCATTTGAAACTCGTATCAATAAAACAGTCTCACATCACATAAATATGTATTTGATAGATGTGTAATGTGGGAGAGTTTTTATGGGCATGAGTTTGCAACAATGTTGCACTACTCATAAGTGTCTACATGCATGTGAAAATGAAGGTAATTAAACAAAGTATAAAGGTCTAAAGCAAAACTAAAGAATAGGAAACAATTCTGACTGCTGAAATATGATGAGTTCTGAAAATCTGCATTCATTTTATACAAATGACAATTTTTGCTGTCATTAAACAATAACACAAAGTATTGTTTTTAAATTTTGGAAGCCTTTCCCAAGTTCAAATGTAGTTTTACAAATGAATTCCATTGGGTTTAGTACTTCACGCAGTTAGAGAGAAGAGCTACTTCTCCTTCCATCTTACTTTAGTCTTGATTAATCTTTCTGTGTCAATGACACTTCATGTGAAAAATCACAGAATAAATAAAAATGACCTAGCAATAAAAGACTTTACAGAAGAATAAATGACACTTAGAGCCCTTTATTCTAGTTCATTAAAATAAGAGTATCTTAACACATTTCCACTTTATTTACACATGCCTTTGGGGTTAAAAAATGGCAGCGTGCATTCATACACACAAGTAAGTGTAAAATGCATTTTAAATTTAAAAGAAAAAGCTCGTTTCCTTAAAAAGAATGTTTTTTTCCTCATACAACAGAATAAATACTGATGTGGTGCTGAGGTTCCTGGAGCAACACACTGAACTAGGACCAGACTCTGACCTCCTGGTTAACATCAATAGCAGGTTAATCTTGTGTCGAATTTACCTAATACTGAATCAGTCCAAGACACCTTCAAGGCACAGGAAAACTGATCTTGTTAGATGTAACAGAGGAGGACAGAGAGAATGAAAAATGGGGTGAGAAAAAACAATGGTGTCTAAGAGACCTTTGAATGAGAGAGCTGGAAGAGGGAGTACTAGGACTCTGGGGCACCGGGAAAGGACAGATAGGGTTTGTGAGACTCTGGGAGAAGAGAAAGTCTGTCTCTGCCTCCTCACACCCATCTCCCTCAGAACACACCCTCCCTTGCAGTACAAGATCCCCTACCTTCTCTCCATATCTTGCCTGTTCTGCAAGAAGCACATCACTGGCAAACCCTGCTTATCCACCTGAATCTTCTGGGTCACTAGGAAGGAGCAGAGGAAGAAGGAAAGACCTAGAGATGGTCCCTGTTCCTAGAGTGCCAGTGCTGGCTATAGATACAGGACGCAGTAGGTGAAGACAGAGAACTATGGTAAGCTGGACTTTCCTCCCTGTAGTTCCTTTCCTCTACCAGTAGCTCCTATTTTCCAATGTCCATGCCATGATCATGCCCTGGGCAACAACACCTGCAGCAGAGAGATGTGCTCCTCCACAGCTTCACACTCCAAGCAACTGCCCACCTCTGTGCTTACACCGAGGAACACGAAGATGTGAGCCTCCTCTCTGATCTCAGCGGAGCGCAGAAGGAGAGAACTCAAGCCACCCCAGGTGACCTAGCCTTTGAGTGGCCCATCACAACCACCTGAGGAATCAGGACTACCTACAAGGAACCAAACAGCTTTGAGGCTTGTGGACAATTCAGTCCTGGAAAGGACACAGGAGGTCATTATAGTGGAAAAGGAAAAAAAACAAGGAAATGAAAGCATGTTGATACGTCTAGTCAAAGAGAAATAAAAGAGAAAAATTAACTAGAGCCCCACCATGTTGTGGCACATCTCTGGATCAACAGTTTTGGAAAGAAAAAAATTCAATCATATGTCTTTACCAACTTCTTGGCAAGCAAGGGAATTATCACCTGCTTTGGTTCACATAGTTCACAAAAAGTATATTCAAAGTGTGCCTTCATGTGTAATTTTTTAATGGAGCAACAGCTAGTACTGAATAATTTCCCCTAAGGCCTTAGGGATAACGTGCATTTTTCAATATTCCTTCTGCAACTATCTTATAAAACTCTCATCTTCCTAAACGTAGAATTTAAATCTAATGTTGAAAAGAATCATTCAATGATCAGGGCTATCCTAGGATCATTAAATAGTTAGTGTTAACAGAAATTTAATGAAGGTGACAGAAGATTCACTGGGAGGAGTGACAAAACCCAAGAAAACGTATTAAAGAAAACATACAAAGCGATAAAAAATTTTTGGAAACACGGGCGCAAGAGGAAAATCAGAACAGGCATTGGAAAAATGCGAGATAATGCATCTGCAGAAAAAAACCCCAAACTGAAGATCTTATTGGCATAATAAACCTGAGCAGTAGTGAGGATGAAAGGAGAGATTTGAGACAACACAAAATATTGTAGCCACATGTTTCCTTTTTACCATTACTGACCATTTTTTCCCAAGGTGACTAAGCTGTGAATACACAGTCATTAGAGTCTGCTTTTCACCCCTCCATTTTTTAAACAAAAAAAAATGTCTTCTACTGCGTGTTTCAGGAGACTCCATTAGAACTTCAGAAAAGGAGTCTGGTCCTATAATTTGCAAGGTGGAAGACAAGCTGAAAACGTCATATTAATCAGATCACAAAAAAATTTTGAAAATGTAGTAGAGAAGATCGAGTTAAACCATGATGGAGTTAGGAGAGAATGGGATATATCTGTAATCATATCTAACGTCACCAAGTCTACATGCTATTTAATTCTGTCTTATCCAATCTACGTTCCTTATTATTTTATCTTAACTCAGCAATAATCCACAGGGTATCTTAAGGTCTTGCCTTAAGGGTTCAATAAATTTTTTTTAAAGACATCAAACAGAAGGAGGAACAAGACTTTGGGAATTAGACTTTGCAGAAAAATGTTTGCAAACATTTTACAGAGCAAAGGCTTTTAACTTAAAATTGTAACTTACCATATGTGTTTCTAATCAAGACAGACACCTAAGTTCCTCCTTGTACAAAAACAGTGTAACAGCATGACTATTTGCACAATAACAAGACCTCCACTCCTTGGCATTTCAGTCAGTGTGGACTTCCTGTCCATTCATTCTTCCGAGTTCTGCTTCAAATTCTAAGATATTTTCTTTTATAATTGCATTTCTATTTCAGTTTACACAGGACTGTTGGTAAAATCAGGTAAAATCTCTTCCACCCAGAAAACCTAAAGCAGGAACATCCTGGGTCCTAGAAATGCAATTTCTGAAGATTCATGGGAGGCAAATAGTTTCTACTCCCCACGTCACTGATATCCTTCAGTAGCTCTTCACCAAATCCTTCACAAGTAGAAGAACATATGGATCCTCCCACCCCTACCTCTGCTTTACTGATGGCTATATCCCTTATTACACAAACTAAAACAAATAAATGCACAACCTGTTTGATTGGGTTACACAAACACACATCGGTTGCATGACACGTTGAGTGCTTATTCATGGTGTTTCCAAGGCTTTGTCTGTTTTCATGTTACTAGTCTGTTTGTTTCTTCCTCCCTCACATTCAGTTATCAGTTGCTCAACTGCTTTTCAACACAATTATCTATTTTACAGTCTAGCACCCAATGCCACATATTATTTTTGTAGATTTCAGATGTACAAATGCAAATCCTCTAAGTCTGTACAGCTGCCAGCTGCAAATAGGCATGCAAGCCTTAGGGAGTCTGCTTTTTCAGACTGACGTTGCCAAGATATTTACAAATAAGTGGACTAAATTCATCTCTTGTGCAACTCTTCTGAAGCAAAATATTCGGCCCAGTGTGTTGAAAGAAAGTTATTTTACTTAAATTTTGTAGTCAAGAGTCCACAAATATTACTCTGAAGGCATTTATTTCAATATAATTCTCGCATCGTACTCCTGAGCTCTTCAATTTTTATGGTGGTTTTCCTCCCAGTTTTGATTCCTTCCTTTGGTGACTTCCCTTTCTACAGTAATTAATAGTAATAAATATCTTCACCCCATCTAGCCTTAAAACTGTCATATCTTCTGACCCTTTCCTTCTTGTTATGTTAAGTCACCCTGTGCATTCCACTGCTAGTTCCTTCTGGCCTAACTTGATCAGACACAATTTTCCATTTCCCAACATAATTTTCAACACTTGTAAAGACTTCACCACCATGGAAACATGGTGCCAGTATCTGTCTCACAGAAAAATTTATCCTCATCTTTATGAATCTAATGGATAAAAGGTGAACTAAACCTGATCTAACTTTTGCATTTTTGCTGAAATACCAAGAGCTGACAGAAGATGACATGGTGCATGGTTTTTGATTAAGACGTCAGGTCTAGACACACAGAAATTTTGAGCCTTATTCTTCAAGAAAGAGCTGGATCAACTAGAAAGTGTCCAAAAGGGAACAAGAATAAACAGTCATCTAGAAATTTAAGAACAAAGATAGAAATAGCAGAGGCTAGTTCATCTTTACAAAAAGGGGGCCAGAGAGATACGATATTATGTTGAATTTTGATGAACAGAGGACAGAGGAATTTTTTCTTTATCTTTGAAAGAAAGAACAAGAATCTTTTAGCAAGGAGATTTAAGTTAGGACTAGCAAAAGCTTATTAGCAGTACAGATAGATAAGCATTAGAATAGATTGCCTGTGGAGGAAATGAAATCTCCACTGCTGGATTTATTTAAGAACAAATTAGACACACATCTTTTCATAATGATTTAAGTAGAGTTGATCCTATCTTGCATAAGGGATGGCCCCCAAGGTCCATTCCAGCCATATTTTTACGATTCTACTCTCCTAGCTCTTCAGCTTGTGCTGAGATGTGTCTGGCACTCCTTCACTTGTCATAAACAAAGGATTCTTTCTGATCCCACAGTTCCTGTCCACAAACTTTTACCACTTCAGAGCTCTTCATCACAGGGCCTCACAAATCTATGGATTCTTTCGCAGCATTTTGCAAGTATTGAGCTAAACATTAGGATTTTGTACTGCAAGTGATGAACTTGAAATGCAGTAAAACCTGGTGAGTTCATCAAGTATGCTGCAGAGGCAAGAGTTTTCTCTCCAGCCTATCAGTTTGTACTGTAATTAGTAAAAAATTGCTGTCTCCCAGGTAGCAGTATGACATTCCACGTAGGACAGGCAGTGATTTCTGATGTGCTTATGTGCTTGGTTTACATCCTGACTTCTAAATTGCATGTACTGGGTTATACTGTGAGCATCATCCACTTCATAACTGGATAGACAGTAGTGGAAAAGCTGAGAAACCAGAGGCAAAATAGGGGAGGTTGTAGTCAAGTCGTCAATGAAGGAATACTTAGGAGGCGTCTCTTACGCTAAAGACATTGCTAAAGGCTGCAGTTTGCGACAGTGATGGAAGAGGAATACTGGACTGTGCTCTCTGTTCTCAGGGTTATTTTTTCATTATATCCAATGATTCTTCTCTGAGGAACAGACAAAAGTAGAATAACATCATCACCATGCTACATCATGAAGTTGTTATGGGTTTGCTTGGCAAGGTTTCGGTAGCAGGGAGGCTATAGGGGTGGCTTCTGTGAGAAGCTGCGAGAAGCTTCCCCCATGTTTGATCCAGCCAGTGCCAGGCAGCTCTAAGACAGACCCATCACTGGCCAAGGCCAAGCCAATCAGCGACGGTGGTAGCACCTTTGTGATAACATATTTAAAGAAGGGGAATCAAAAAAATGCGGTGAAATGGCAGTGGAGAGAGAGGAGTGAGATGATGTGAGAGAAACAACTCTGGAGACACCAAGGTCACTGACGAAGGAGGGGGAAGGAGGTGCTCAAGATGCGGGAGCAGAGAGTCTTCCTTTGCAGCTCGTGATGAAGACCATGGTGAGGCAGGCTGTCCCCCTGCAGTCCATGGAGGTCCATGGTGGAGCAGATATCCACTTCTAGCCCACGGAAGGGACCCCACACCGGAGCAGGTGAATGCCTGAAGGAAGCTGTGACCCTGTGGGGAGCCAGAGCTGGAGCAGGCTCCTGTCAGGACCTGCGGACCCGTGAGAGAGGCGCCCACACTGGAGCAGGTTTGCTGGCAGGGCTTGTGACCCCATGGGGGACCCACGTTGGAGCAGCCTGTTCCTGAAGGACTGCACCCCGTGGGAAGGACCCATGCTGGGGCAGTTTGTGAAGAGCTGCAGTCCATGGGAAGGACTCACTTTGGAGAAGTTTATGTTCCTACTCTGATTTGATTGTTGGTAAATTAAACTCCCTTTTCTCCCCAGGTTCAGTCTGTTTCGCCTGTGGCAGTAACAGGTGAGTGATCTCTACCTGTCCTTATCTCAACCCTTGAGCCTTTCGTCATATTTCGTCTCCCCTATCCAGTTGAGGAGGGGGAGCGACAGAGTGGTTTTGGTGGGCACCTGGCATTTATCCAGGCCAAACCAAACAAAGTTCATAATGTCAGCTTACTTTTCTTCTAGTTTATTTGCACCCTGCGGCCTTTTCGAGCTGAGCTCAAGTAGCAGGGCTGGATGCTTGTATGTGGTCTGTTGTTTAAGGAACTGTGCTGGCACATAAAAAGATGAATTTGAAGCCTCCCATCAAACTGACGTAGCCCTACAACTCACCTTCCAGGAACCTGACCACTTTTTATTAAGTCATTGAAGAGAGCAAGGCACACTGAATTGTTCCATAGAGGTAGTCAGCTCACCATTAAAGACAAAAGAGAATCTAATTGCTGCAATTCTGAATTACTGAATATGACCCTCTTCTAGAGCCATGACAGCATTTATTGCTAGGGGATATGCAATGGAAGGTCCAAAATCTGCTTGTGCTTAGCATGATATTTTTTGTTTAGCAGAGTTAGAAATTAACCCTCTGGTGAAAGTCAATAATTTAAATAGACCATAGGCCATGACTTGTGAAACAATGCCTAAGAACAGAACTGAAAACAAAATGAGGGACACTATAAATACTAGTAAACAAGTATGTCTCATTTTTTGGTGAACTCAGGTACAGCTAGAAGCCCCATAGGCTGACTGCAAAGCACTTGAAAATTATTCTGGAGAAACCAACTTGAGCACAAACATCTGGTGCTTGCAACAGCTCTGTGGGTGAGTACCTAGAGCTCAGAATGTTGTACCCAAGGCATCATAGATGCACCACAGAACTGCGTGCAAAGATTATTTACATTATCCTGACATGTTACAGTCATCACAGAGAATTTTTGTTATACATAGTGAAGTAGCATCTCTGTGACAAAGTATTTATTCTGTAGCATTCTGTTATTGCACTCCGTACAATGGCATATGGGCATTCTCAGCAAAGAATGATCTGCTGTTAATATAGGTGATGATTTCTTTCACGGTACTTTGGTACTCTAAACTGTATCAGTTATAGTCATTTAAAAAACATAGCTATGAACTGCATTGTGCTGGAGAACACTCATGAGAAATCTAAATATCAATGCATATCTTCAGATGCAGAATAATTTTTACAGTAAATTAGCACAGGGAGAGGAAACCTACCTCTTCTTCCTCCAGTCCAGTTAGATCCCAGAAGTAATCCAGTCTCATCTGCAAACGCTTCCATTGTTCAAGGAACATGGTAGCTTAAAAAAAAAAATTACAAATCCAGAACACTACGGTGAATGTTTATGTTACTCATAAGCCCCAGCTGATATTTGAATCCCATTATGCTAGGCCCTTTATAAATAAGCACTAAGAAATCACCCCAGGCCCAATTATAAAGAAAGAACACAAGCAAAGCATGGAAACAATAATTACCGTCTTTTTACAAATAAAATACAGAAAGATGCAACATGGATTGCCCAAAGGCAATAGTAAGTTCTTGTCAAAGGCTCAACCCACCCCTCCTGATATCCATCCCAAGGACATAATCTCTCTTAACTTAGCATGAGTCATTCTATAATTCAAGAATACAAAGCATATAATGAAAAAAATCTAGGTCTAAATATCAATCTGTAACATTCTAGCTGGCCAGACAGATTCTGCTGTTTCAGTGTTTCTAGTCAGTCAGAAACATGTGAAGAACATGTGTGTAGCCTGCTACTGAAATAAGTTATTGCTACCTATATGTAAACTAAGAACCTCAGTAATATGTAGAAAATAATGTTCTTTTAAAATATATTATAGTGGTACAGTTGACTGCTTTTGTCCTGCACAGACATGGTGATTTTGTCCTAAAGGACTGGCCAGTAGTTCCGCCTCCTGCTTTTCCTTTTTCATTAATATGAAGGAACAGATGTTGCACTGTTGTCTCATATGCAGTCTCCTGATCATCCTCTCATAATTGCTGTTTCCTCTAGACAGCCTTTTGCCTAGATGCCCATGATTTCTGGACTTACAGATTTACTAGAAATAGCACTTCTCACTCTTGACTTGAGGACACCTATTTTCAAATGACTGTATCAATACTAAACCAGTATATGCCAACTAAAAAAAACCCACTATACCAGTAAAAGCTATACCTATAAACAACTATGGCCACTGTTTTCCATTTCCTTATGCTTCTTTTCCCCTTTTCAGTTGGTGAAAAGGGCTTGTAAAAACAGTTAGATCACAGCAGTATTTTCATCCCTTTGAACACCTTGTAGATGGCTGCACAAGACACACAACAGTGGAGAATTAGATCCAGCTTCCTTTGACTGCATCTACACTTGCTGTGAGATGTAAGACAACACTGGGAAAAGTTAGACTACTATTAAAATAACCTGACACTTATGAGACAGAATCTATTCCAACAGTTAGCTGAAAATATTTTCTGCACAGGTATCCTCCCATAACGTAAGAAATAAATATCATTTAAATGCCAGACTGGCAGTACACTGGAAGTAAATCCAGACATTAAGCAATTAAGTTGCTATCTCTGCTCCTTTCTTGCAGAGGAGAGAACATATAAAACCTATTTTTAGCATGTTTTGAAAACTCAAGGGTTTTTAGATATCCTTAAACACAAAAACATTTGGTTATTTTATAGGGTGCTATTACTCATTCCATTTTTTCCTGTTATTCAAAAAGTCAGTTCCACATTTAGCTCTGTAAGAACTTACTTGGCTAGATGCAATAGCTGTTCTGAAATCAGCAAGTTTGAACTGACTTACACTAGCAGAAAAACAGTCTCATAGAATTCAACTGGCCTTCTAATAAACACATCTGACAGCTGAAATCCAGCATCCCAGAACACCAGTGACATTACGCACAATTAGCCAGGCATTACTCTGTATTTTGTGAATATGGTCGTTTGCAAACAGTATTGCTGGAATCACTAAGATACTTCATGAGGCATCAAGATCAGCTGGTAAAAGCATGATTCCTTTCAAGTTATTAGCTATAGTAAGTCATCTGCCTTTTACAGAATGGGAGAAGGCAAACAAGATGAAAATCTTCTTGTGCCCAGCACCATCATGAAATGAAGCCAGCTTGAATTACCATACTTTGCTCTTTAAAATATACAATTGCAAGTCAGAAGACGTCTCGTTTTCACATCACTATACTACATACTACGAAAAAGCATTCAGGCAACATTTACTCAAGACACTGTGAGGCGAGCTGATTAGGTGTGTGAATGAGATCTCTCGTTCAGCAGAATGAGCTCTAGACATAACGAGTACAGTCTTCTAGCAGTAAGGCAAAAAAATTTCATGTAATCTAACACTCAATAGGCAAGCTGGGCAGAGTTAGTAAAGGATACTTTATTTCACTTTGCTGTTCTTTGTATATGACGGCTGTATTTTCTTGCTCTGACAAGCTCAGTTATCATGGTCCCAAGAACAGACTTTTCCAATCTGTGGGAAACATTCTTTGGAAGGGGGCTACAGTTCAGAAAGAATTTTCTTATTCTTACATGCCATTTTTAAAAGCAATGCATACAGAAATATTTGTTCCTCTCTGTTCCTTTACAGATTCTGCCAATTTACATTAGCGTAAGGATATATCAACATTTTGCTTTGCACATTGCATTGCTGTTACTAAAATATGTTTGTTTTGGATGAGGTTGCATTGAAATGATCATTTGCATGGATGCAAGTTGACAGTATAGATTCTCTGTCAGGAAAATACTATTTACCCACGAAAAAGTAAATGAATTGTCTTTCATACACATGTTGTCCAAACAGCTACACTGAAACTTGGACAAGGCAGTGTACCGCATGCTTCATGGTCGCTGGTATACTGTGACACCTTATCTGCCAGTCTACTCCGTCACTGGCAGCAATCTGAAGTAAGAAAATCAGTCGTTGTGAGAGTCCATAAACTCATCATGTTTTGCTTTTTCTCTCAGTCATAGTGCTTACACATTCTCTAACTTCTGCTGAAGGGTTTCCAGGAACTGGTAAACAAATGCTTCTTACTTCCACGATCTGTTCTGTCTCCAAGTTCTCTAAAAACTCTGTGCTATCCATACCCAACACCAAGCTACCAATCTAGTGATT
This sequence comes from Opisthocomus hoazin, assembly GCF_030867145.1. Classification (NCBI taxonomy): domain Eukaryota; kingdom Metazoa; phylum Chordata; class Aves; order Opisthocomiformes; family Opisthocomidae; genus Opisthocomus; species Opisthocomus hoazin. The sequence continues at coordinate 151,614,508 of NC_134414.1, forward strand.
TCTAGAACAAGCGGTAAAATTTGAATAGGGATGCAAAGTAAAACACACTGATTGCTGAGGGATGGCTATAATAGATTAATATATTTGCTCAGTTTCATACTAACTATGAAAATTTCATTGTGAACAGTGAATAGGGAAATAAAAATCATTTTACAGTAGCAGTAACACCTTTAACTTTCACAGTAAATAAGACCTACAGTGAATGAGGGCATAACACCAGCAATAGTACACACAAGCACAGTACACACATTTTTCAGAGCAGAAGTGGGGCCAGAAACAATAAGAATATCTCCTTCTCTGGAGATATTCAAGACCCGCCTGGACAAGGTCCTGTGCAGCCTTGTGTAGGTAACCCTGCTTCGGCAGGGGGGTTGGACTAGATGACCCACAGAGGTCCCTTCCAACCCCTACTATTCTGTGATTCTGTGATTCTGTGATTCTGTGATTCTGTGACAATGCCTTCATTAGTGTTTATGAAGTATTTTGATGTCCTCAGTGAGACAGGGTATATTTGCCATTAAAGAAAACCAACCTTGTTTAAACTGAATACTTTAGAACATATTATAATTAAAACAATAATAGTCCCATTGTTCTTGGAATCCCATAAAGTTTTGGTAAAATTATGTGACTAAGTTGTCCCACATGGAAGTGCACTCTGTGCTTAAATTAAACCCTTTCAGCTGCCTGCACCATACGAATCCCCAAATGCATTCCTGCCCCAAATGCAGAAGGTGTTAACACGGCAAAGCTTAGAAGTGCCATTTAAACAAGGCAGGGGAGGGAGAAAGGACACATTTTTCTTCCCTGAACTACCCAACTCCTCTCCATTTATTCCAAAGCTTGCTACTGACAGCAGAATACCTTGTCATATTGCTCGCTCCAGTCTCAGCACAGACAGCCCCTCGCTGGCCTTTTGAGGCTTGCCAGCTTCACAAGGTCGTACATTTCCCATTCAATCCAACAGCACTTTATTATCTGTAAGGCTACGACGCTGTACTACTGTGCATCACAGCTTTCATTTCTGCCAGTAGTCCAAAGATCAGACGACACTGTCAACACGCAAAGCAACACTCACCCCAGAGAGCCATAAAGATGGAGAAGAAGACTGTGGCGGGGTTGTCAAACAAGTGGCTAGCTCGAGCAGTAACACACGCAGAGCTGAGGTTCCAGTAGTCACAGAACTTGTCACACAGGGGGCACATGATGAAGGCATTGCGTTGATCGCACATTTCTTTACTATGAACGACAAGTGCACACTTCTTAGGGCATCACTGCTCAGAAAAGGGGATACACAGCAGCAATATTCAGCAGCACCTCACAGCTATTACAAGGTATTTGCAACAGAAGTGGCTTGAAGTTGCAGAAAACAGTAGCTATGTGTCTCTTCAAGGTACATTGCCATGCACTGGAATATTAAAATACTTATAGGCAGCTTACCAACAGAAAAACAGTGCAACACAGCAACCAATCTAATCTCTGCACTGTATTAGCAAATTGGTGAAGACTGCATGACTGAAAACTGGGGTTAACCACACTAAAAGAAAATAATTAAAACACAAAGTGGAATTTGCTATCTCTACACTCAGTTACATGATTTGACACAGATCAGATCTAAATTCATAAAAAAGAATTCTGAAGTGGCTGAAAGGAAATTCTGTGCCCTTGACAAAACACACATTTTTAACATAGTGGCACAAAAATCCATGTCATATACCGTGCTATTTTGTGTATCGGGACTTGTCATAGAAGTCTGCATAAAAGCCAGAATCTGCACCTAGGCATGTTGGTTGGTCTGTGTCACAGACAAAATAAATCTGCAACGTCACTGGCAAGATACACCAGGTCTTGCTACAAACTGACATATGTGCACTGAATTTAAAAGACTTACAGCAGCCAAGACTCTTGTTCTTAGCAAGGATGTTATATTGCAAAATATTTACTTCGAGATTCACTTCTACCCTGCATTTTATTTGTGAGGTATTTATAAAAGCAACGGTTGTTTTCCCAGCATACAATTTAACAACAATTCTCATCTCTACCACCATCTGCTATAAAGTTTTGTCTAAGTTCTTCCAAGTGTGAGCTGTTGTTTTAGGCACCTATGCTAATATGTTTTAAGGGTGTTCAGATATTTTGCGCACTGTGGCTTCAGGAAATCAGATACCTTTACATTTCAGGGTTCTCAAGTCTGAATGCTGAATATGGATGTGGTATTCTTGGTCTCCATAGTTCCCTGTTTTTCTAGTACAGAGTGCTAACCTAATTTTCAAAAAATAAAAAAAATAGGAAAAATGCCCCCCCAGAAGTAAAACTTCTAAAAACTAGAAAGCTTCCACTTCTGCCTCATATGTTCAGATATTATGTTGTATTTCCTTTCCCTCATTTTACAGCATTTGTTCGGCTGTCCTCTGGAAAATGTGAGGTAAGAGACTTTCTTACAGATTTTTAAATCTTCACCTTAAAGTTGCTACTTTAATTCTTAGTCTTATTCGCTATGCATTTACTCAGGTTCTAAAAATCTTTAAAAAATTATTATCACTATCTCTTTAACAAGCCAAACCCTACTTGACACTGCTGAGTAGGCTTTCAGTTTTTTTCATAAGGTTTGTATGCAAAAGACCTTCATACCTTCACAGTCTTACTCAGGTGGAACGAGTAGTGCACAGCTCAAGTTTCCTTGCCAGGAGTGTGCGCTAAGGAAACACTTGCAACATTGCTTCACTGATAGCTGGCTTCTTGTGATTATGATTGTTCCTATACTGATCATAATTAAATAGCGTTTTTCTATGACTTCAAATGAAAAAAGAACTATTCAAACTGCAGTATCAATATGTTTAATATTATATCATTTGAAAGGCATACAGCTGTTGCCAGCTACCTTTAAAGTAATGCTATCTTCTACTTCAAAAGGCAGTAGAGGGTGCTGCAGATACATCTTAGCCATAAATCTCACTTCAGCTTAAATGTTACCACAAGCTTTCCCACAGACAAGCACAGCCCATCAAGATTCATTCAGAGCAAGCTAAGAAAACAAATCCAGACTCAGATGTGTTGTTATTCAACATTTACCTATCAGTAAAAATGTCCTACTGTAGTTATCCACTTTAAAAGTTGCCAGTTTGTTTGAGAGAATACCGGGACTGCCTCAACGAGTCTGACCAGCAGAACTAGTGATCCAGTATCCTGTCTCCACCAGCAATCAGACACAGATAACACAGAGGAAGTGTCCTTTTTTCACTGAGAAGCAGACATTAACATCACTGTGTCAGTTTGGCAGGTTTTCTTTAGTACAACACCCTCAGGACACACAGCACAAAACTCAACACTTATTTGTAACTGTCAAAAAGGAGAATGTTGTGGATACCAAATAGGCTAAATCTGCTAATTGTCGTTCGTCTTGTGCAAATAGCTTGATTTTCAAAGTAATCCAAGAGCACCGGACAATATATTTGCATCAACTTCAGTGGGTCCTGCATGATTTCTTGCTGGGTGAGTGTGGAGATATGTGCATTCATAAAAAGCAAAAGGATGTCATAAAAAAGAACTTACAATAATGCAGTAGACTCACTGAACATTTCTGCGTCAGGAGCTGCAGTACTGAACAGCCAAATAAATGTGTGTCATTCAAATGTCTTATCTACTCAATACATGCATATTTCTAATGCTCACAGGGTTTTTAATGATACATCACTGCTCTTCAGGTATGTTAAGAGCAAATATTCTTACTAAGGATTACGAACAAAAGGCACAATATTATAATTTTCCAGTAACTAATTATTGATCACAGAGAAGCTTACCTAGGAATGTCACTCTCAATGGTTATACATCCATAAAGAAATACAATAATCCCGACTACTGAAGATGGAATGAGGAATTCTGTATACAAACCCAGCCATGCAAAATAAAGTCCTATCTTTTCTCCAAAATACTTTCTGAAAAAGAAGAGAGAAAAAATGCATGCGTCAATGGTATAATTTTCAAATGTATTTTACAGCTTCTTAACAATCCCTGAAAACTAAAATACTAATTGTCAAAGACATGGATGAAAACCCAGAGTATCTTGAAGTCAGAATCACCAAATGAAGGGAGTGATTTGGGTAGTTTGGGGTTCTACTTTCTGAGAAGATAAAGACAGTCTTGTATCATTATAATACACACTTACTATCTGCTCAGGGAAGACTGTAGCTTGTGCACCTCTTAAATATGTCAATGAAATATTCCTCACTTCCATCAAGAGTAGCAGAATTTCAACCAAATATTTAGCAGAAAACATGGGAGAGGATTCAGCTCTTCAAAAGAGTATTTAGATATGCCATCATTCTTTGCCTCTGTAGTCCTCCTGGATTCAGTTGCTAAAAGTCATGGAAATTACGTCTATGGGAATATACTGACAACATCCTCTGATACCTTAAAAGAACAGTAATCTTGAATTTCTTTTAAACCAGGAAGGTTTACTTGCACACTTAGCACTGGCTTTTCAGAAAGCATAAATATTTTTGACAGGTTAACAGTCTCTGGACAGCTGGTTTGAAAAAACAGTTTCTGCTCTGAGGAACAGTTTCATTGTAGATGTTGATAAATATGCACTAGTACTCAGCCCGACATCTTCATGAATCACACTGCAAGGAGTAAACTAAACATAGATGAAACTCACTGAGCATTCCAAAGTACTGTTAGGAATGATTACAAATATTGCAAAACACCAAGAGCTTCAGAGAGCTCAGGAACTCACCATCATTAAAATGAGACTAGATTTAGATAGAGTGCTATATGGTTAGAAACACTCCACAAGCCAGAGGAGATGGAGGAATGCTGGACAGAGAGCAGCTATACAGAGAGAACTGGGGGCATGACATAGTACTTGAATCAGTGAGACATACATTCACGCTGCGGTGGTAGAAAGAACAAAAACAATTTCAGGATAACGTGTCTAATAAAAGAAAGACAGGATTTGTTTCTCATAAAGTCTGAGCACAATCCCGCTCTGAGATTGGTTCTGAACTCACTCACACTAGGAAGGTTTTACCCAAGCTTAGCACCCCAGATTTAAACTATTCCTAATGAAAATGGTTAAATGAGATTTTTGGATGCCCAGTATTTCTTTTAAAGATATAATTGTATTCTGACAGAATTTAATGACAAATCTTTATGTCTGTAGAGCTGAGCTCAAGTCCTTTCGGCAGCATAAGCAAAACTGAAATTTTCCACTCCAGAAACTAGGTCTCAGGGCCAGGCTGTGCCTGTCATAGGAGAGACGGGGGTAGGAGTGCAGCCAAGGCAGACAGCCATGGGACAACAAGACAAGCCTCCACAGTCAAGTTTCCTTGTCAGATGAAAGGAGTAAGGGTAGCAACAGTGGGGTTTTTATTACTACAGATTCTGCTGTTCTCACACTATCACAGCTGCAGCTACCTTCACATTCCTAGGCTCTTACACAGGAAAGCTGGCAGTGCAGTCACACTTATTTCAGTGTTGCCTTATATGAGTGCCTATATTCAATTATGTCTAACCAACCTCACTTATCCTTTAGGAAGGGCACGTGCAATCATAAAAGTGAAAACAGAATAAAAGCACTTTAAGGTGATGCACAGGCAACATTATCTTCAGTATCACGGGATGCCATAACTTGGAGAACCAGCACAAAAGTGAGGGAAATCTCAGGATTCTTCTGGGAAAGGAATACAGACCCTACAGCTGACATTTGCAGGGCTGTCACAAGCAACAGACTGTGTGAAGTACCAAACACCACAAGTGGAATCGTGACAGAGGGACTCGAATGACAATAACTTAATTAGATGTATGATTCTCTTTCATTTCAGAAAGACAACTTGCACAAGTCAGAATGGGAATACTATTTGCAGCGACCAGTCTTTAAATAACATATATCAGATTAGTGACTCTATACTCACACAGCATAGTTTTTAAGAACCTTGGGACAATGGATTATCACATTTGTAGAGAATATAAGGAAATATGATATAGATGACAAACTTAAATGTTCATTTAGTAAATATAATCCCAACACTGTGGGACTACCCTGTAACCTGGCTTATGCCAGGTAATTTTAGACACAATTCTTGGGAAGCGGTTTTTCTTTATTTTCATCTTTGTTGTTTTTTGAATATTTTTTTTAAATACAAAGTGAGGGAGGAAAAACTTGATTAAAATATAGAAATAATCAGATGGCCCGTAGCTTTTCTTCAGGTCTCCTGTGTGAGTCAACAAACAGCAGCAATGGCCTTGGAGCAGCACAGGAAGAGAGGGAGATTCAATTATCTCTCAAGGTTCCTCCTGATTGGGAAGTGACACACCTTGCATCTGACAGTAAGGCAGACATCACTGAACACATCCTAACAACATGGAACAAGAAGGAGGAGAGGGGAATTATTCTGGTTATCTGTCTTCTCACTCCTTCCTTATTTGCAGAGTTGGGAAACATGCAGAGCTAGTACAGCGCTCCAAAGAGGTCAAAGAAGACATGAAAAACAGACCACAATCTGAGCTGTTCTAAACCATCTATTGTTTTGACAAAGGGCCACAAATTAGCACATACAGTGTTCAGATCCTAGAAGCATTAAAGACCAGCTGACCAGAGTCAATGGAGTTGAAGCTTATAGTTCATGAGGCTTCCTCTAGAATTTTTAAGCCTTCCAGTGACAAATGCGATCTGTAACCTATAAAGCACAGGGTTGCTATTTGCATCCATGCCACGAGAAAGTGAGAAGAGCTCAAAAATGTCCTGGCAGTATGGAAAAAAGCAGTCGCCAAGAGGAAAACTGCACAATGTTCTGTGGCTTGACTCTTTTTGAAAAAGAAAAATAATTAGGACCATCAGCTCGGTCCATCAATGTGCCAGAAAATGAAATAATCTAAGGACAAGCAATGACAGTGCTTGGAAGCATGACGACAAATTTAAATCCGAGTTTATCAAGCTAGCAAAACAGGATGTGGACATGCTTCTTCATTTTTTGATGTGTCCCAAGACATGTTCTCCCATTGCTCTGAACAGGAGTCAAGCTTCTGAAAACACCTGTGACAACATCTACTGCAGCCACAGCTGGATTCAGTGATTTTTGGCTCAAATCTTAAAAATAACATGAGGTAGGTTTCTTTCTAGCACCCTTCTAAAAATCTCCAAAGAAAGGCACGCTGGCATAATTTTACAAGATTTGAAATCATTCCACCCCTACTCAAGTCAATAGTTCCATGCTAGCAAATCGCAAGGTTATTTCACTTTGAAAGCAGAATGATAAATTTTCTCAAATGTGGACATACTAGCCCCTCTAGTTTCACACTGAAAGGAAAAAAAATTAGAAAGATTGCAGTGAATGACAAGTAAAAAAACCGTATTCTTCAAGGGTAGAGTAAAATGTACGTCAAGAAAAGGATTTTTTACGAGTTTTTGTATATTTACAACAAGAACTTGGCATCTTCTCTTAATCACGTTCAATAAAACCAGTCTTATTTTCTTATACACAAGGAATTACTCATGATTTATGCTGGCATGGAAAAAGAGAACTGAGATGAGAGTTTTGCCCTATCTCAGCAGCTAACTCCCAGCCAGTTCATGTATATCCAGACAAAGCTAAAGACTAATCCTTTACAAAACATGCTCATGGATGGCCCACTGCAGACTGCCACAAAAACAGTATGCCCCCTGCATCGTGCGAGCTTTATTTCCACTTTAGCTGTATGCTAATGTAGAGAAATGACCCTTTATATACACACATGCAATGAGGACATCAGTTCTCATCCAAACCAATGGGCAAATGGTTTTGATAATAAATGTGTGCTGCTCCTATTAGAATCAGCAGCCAAGCATTTTGTTCTGCGTGTTGTTAAAGTCTAAGGCTTTATTCTGCGCCTTTCACTTCGGAAGAATTTCTGAATGCTGGTTCAAAGGCCACCTACCAAGCACTAAGTTCTCTTCAGTAAGAATCATGTCTCTAAGGAAAGATTTGGCCAAGTCATCCATAAATTCTTCAGAAGCTGAAAAAAAGTCACAGTTTCTCATAACTTCCCAAGATCAAAAAAATTATCAGAAACAGCATTAAAAAACAACAACAACATCAAAAACCACCTGTAGAAAGTATATTCCCTCTCATGACAGAGTTAGAGTAAGAAGTACTGGGAAGGCCACAGTGAAAATGTTTACTCAATTCCCTCCGCTTCACCCATATAACACTTGAACCAGACATCTGCAATGCACTTCTGTCTGTCAGGTTGCCAAACCGAGATCAAAAAGAATAACTGATAATTATACTCTATGCTTGCACGTTGGTCACAGTGCTTCCATGCCAAGTCGTGCAATTTATAAATAGACTAAGATTTGGGGAAGAGGGGAGAAAGAGAAAACAAAAAAAACTCCTTAGCTTTCGACTCTGTGAAAATAAGTGTGGGATACCTGGAATGCAAAGAAAGCATGTGGTGCATGACACACGCTGGAAAGAACTCTGGAGTTGTTCAGGAACAAAGTTAAAAAAGCGAGGAAAAGACGCTGTGGACACTGAGTCACCTAACTGGGAAATCTGTTCAAAACTCTTCATTTTTTTCATTTCCAAAGCCCATTCTAGCCCAGCTGTTATTTCACGTTTGGCACAACTCATTCCACCACTCCTATGGTGGTGGAATAGTTTCTATTAAAAAAAAAACCCGATTTACAGCTACTTATTTGGTATGCTTTCCCCCGTGCAAATGGTCAAACAAGTCATGTGTATTACTTACGTCTTTAAAATAAATGTATTTGCACAGTCTGTGGACAAAATTATGGTGTTTCTACTGTTAAGGGAAAGGACAACTAGTCCTCTCAAAGCGTAGTTTCATGTCAAAACATCTCTGCTACCAAAGCTAGTTTAAAAACTGCTGAAGTATAGAGAAAACCTCAGACATTATAACAAAATCAGGAACAGGATGTAACATCTCTTTATACCCCACCATTTCACTCCAGGTAGACTAGCCTATGTCCAAACTTTTATGGATTTGTCATTTTTTCTCCACTTGAAAATTTTCTCAGGGCAGAATTCAAGTATTTATTACAACCATCTGGGACACCTGGGTAGAATTACTGCTCAGCAGCAGCACTGAAGCTGCTACGCATCCAAAGATCCCAGAGATTTCTACCATGTTTGTGCCTGACAGCATATACGCACATATTCTATCCAGACAGTCCCAGGAAGAAACATATCAATGCTAAATCCAGATATACAGAGAGTGCACCAAATGGAGCAATACGGAAGCCAAGAAAGGTCCTGGCAGAAGACAACCCCCCTTGGAACAAGTTGCCAAGAGACTGAAAAACTTTTTTTATTAAAATTTTAAGAGGATAAAAAAACCCAACTACAGATACTCAGCTAAATTACAATGCAGCTGAGTCTGAGGAAGGAAAGAGAAAGGCCAACTGGTTCTGCATACAGAAAACAAATAAAGGAGCCTCTGTCCAAGGTAAGAGCACATGGTTGTCCCTAAACTGGAGATAAAGATCAAGACCAAGCAGGAGAGATTGATTATGAGGGTGTTTGCTAAAATAGTTGATGCGCCAGTCCAAGAATCCTAAATCAAACCCTAAATGTTGAAAGCTAGCTCTAAGGTTCATCTTTGTGCCTGCATCTGCATATGTCCCTCATTCACTTTGGAAGACTTGGTACCAGATCAGTAAGACCTGGAAACAAGTTTGGAGCCACAGCCTATCTTTTAATTTCCAACAAAGTCTTCATACCCTGTGTAGTTTCTCTACCAAGTAATGCACGGAGTTATCTGCAGTGCTTCTGACTGAGACCTTTCACCAAAGACCAACAGAGAAACTGAGAATCTGACCCTTTTTTGCCTGAAAGTAGAACAAAGCAAGATGCCACAAGTGCCATTTAATGAAGCCCTTTTAGTTAAAGGTCTTGTTTCAAAATATTCGTTAACAAATATTTGCTGTCTCCTCCAGTGGTACCTGAAGTCTGGAGCCAAACCTGCCTAAATTACAGTTTATACCAGCCACCTATACGTTTTCTTCCAAGGCACTGTGAAATACTACTTCTGATACATTACAGGACAAAAAAACACTGTCAAACTACTGCAGCTCCTCAGAGGACAGAAATTTTGAAATTCACTTAGCTGTGGAACTATGTTTTCCCCTAGTCTCTCGGCTCTTAACAAATAAGTACAATTCAACACAGTAAGAGGTTACTATTTAGTGAGAAGACGATGTGTGTGGCGGAAGCGAATATCCAAATTCTCAAATTCTAATGTATTCACAAACCTTGGAAAAATGTCTAGAAGAAAACCCACAGAATTAGTGTGTTAACTGCCATTCAAAATAGCAAAAGATCAAACCTTACCCCACAAAGAAATAAAACCAGGACAAGCCACTTGCTGAGCTTCATAGATTCACAAACCTTACTGCTTCCATTCCAAGAAATTGTCAGAATACAACTGAAAGGGCATCGTTTGCGGTGACGGATTAGAAACTGAAAAAAGCCTTTGTTTACTGACTATAACACAAAAAATAGTAGAAGCATAATAAGTAGACCTGCAATGTGACTGAGAAAGAAATTAAGGCTAACTACCTAATAACTGTATAAGCAAGAAACGTGACACTGGTTAGTCAGAAGCACTCTAACTGCATTCTACTCTCTGTTATGGGAGAATACAAAGCTTCAGTGTTTCTAAAGAGTATTTTCAGATTTTTGCATGGTCTTTGTAAAGTGTCCAGATCCCCACGGTTAAAGAGATCTTGTATCAGAGAGCTAGACACGAAGACAATGTGATTTGCAGGAACATAAAAATAATAATGTACTTATACATAGCTCTTTAGGTGCAGTAATAGCAGTTCTTAACCTTCTGTAGTGTTTGAAGCATGAAGTGCCTGATTACATTATTCTGTTGGTGTCTGCTTTGCCTGTCCTGTTCTTTGCCTACAAAAGTTCTACTTGTCTCTGAGATTCCAGTAGCCATAGCACACCTTACTTACCAGACACATTCTCAGCAGGAGTAGTATTGCAGTGTTTGTCCCATCACTTCTAAGAACTCATGCATTAGACAACCTATGTACACTCAGTGTCCCTCTTTATCTTTCTTTACTTTATTCTTTAGCATACTTTAGCATTCAAAAATGTCAGTAACCCTCCAAACCTGGCAAACTAAAAATCCACAGCAAGTAGCCTGGCTACCTGAGGCTGAGTCAATACCACTGTAAGTCAATAGAGGTTACCTATGAGGAAGAAAATAGTTTCACTTCATAAATACTTCAGCACACCAAGTGACGCTTTGTATAAGAAACAAATCATTAATTCAGGTATACATACAATATTTTCTCTTATAATAAAATCTACAAGCTCCTACAAATACGGAGCAACCTATTTAATATGACACAGTGAATCAGCCATTCTTTTAGACTGGCAGGGAGGTCAGCTAATCTTTTTCTTCCTATTTTTTAACACCTAATATGACTTGCTTTTCTGGCTTTTCTTTACTTGCAAATGAGATGTTTGCCCAAGTTTTCACCTTGAACAAATGTGAGGGCACTGATATTTTATCGCTTTCTTAATCTTCAGTTTTCAAAAGATAATTTGCACGATTTTCATCATCCAGGTTTACAGAGTTTGAAGATTAAATACTGACTTCTTTTCATAAATAACTTTGATTTAAAATAACCAATATTTCATGAAAGACTTCTTGCTTTTCAAATTTATATAGCTAAGCCTTACTACAGAGTCTGGATTCATTTCACGTATTTGCTTTAGTAAGCACTTGCAGGTACTTGCACTGTATGACTACTGTCAGACAGGCACCATCTAGTGGCTGAGAAAGAGATGCGTAATTTCCAATAAAAGACATGTACAATAAATTCTCTTTTAGTCACATATTGAGATAGCAAGACTTGCCTCTTGGCATTTTGAGACAATAAAAGGGTTACAGAACTTTCTTCTTTAACTAAAATTTAAACTGTAAGTACTCAAGACTTCTGAGACTGCAATTAATGGACAAGTAATACACAACAGTAGCAATCATCTGCTCAATTATTGCATTAAAATGTTTGTTTTTCTGTTTTCTGTACTGACTGTAGAAGTTCAAAGATTTCTTATGTTGGAAACCTTCTTTATGCGGGTGTTTTCTGGGCATACTTGTTACATGGCGCCTGGTTCTTAATGTCTTCACTTGCCATCTTGGTTTTGTCCACTGTTGGAAACAGGTCACTGGATCAGACAAAGCTACAGTCTGTTCTAATGTAACTTTTGTACAGAGACAGACAGGATCCTCATACAAAGCATCTTAATATTGGGGTGGGGTATACCTTTAAACCAGATGGCAAGTGTTGGTCTTAATCCCTGATCAGCGCTCAGTGAGTCAGAAAAGCACCTCCTCTCACCCTAGCATGCCATAGCCAGAACTTCCTATTGAGTTTAAGATGTCAAGAGCAGTTTTACAAGAGTGACAAGCAGAACTGTAACCACACAAATGCAGTAACTGTTTTCTACTCCCTGCAGTTACGAGCCATATACACCTCTAGATGCCTACAAATATTTCTATGTGTGTATATAAAAATGTGCAGGACTTTCTCTTTTGTTTCAATGTGGTCTCACACCTCTGGCTTTTGCTTCTCCAGTCTGAAACAACAAACTTTCATTTCTTATCAAAATACACTGATATCACCTCCAAAGATACCTGTTGGATTGGGACCTACCAACAGGCAGTACAGAACTTCGCCTGAGACAGTTCTGCAGGCAGATAAAACCAGACTTGAACTGCCTGCAAAACTACACAATCCAAGGAGGAGGCATCAGGAAGCTGTGCAGAAGCAACCTCAATCTTCAGAGCCTTGGCTTTGCATAAGTCCTGAGGTAGATGTGTACATCCTTTGCTGGATCTAGCTTTTGAAAACCCCACCGAAGGAGTGAAGAATCTGGATGATAATGAGGATCGTAGTGCTCAGACAGTGACCCAAAGCATGGGAATTATGTTTAGCAGAAAGCAGGGATACGGTTTTCCTCAGCACTGCAATACAAGCTTACTGGTTTAAAATTCCATCTCTCATACAAGCACCAATAAATAAGACCAAGCTCTGGCCAAAACAGACAGAGAGAGAACCACTTCCTACAGGACTGGCAAAGTCAGAGCTCTAAGTAAATCATCTCACTCCAGTCACAGTCCTGCATCCAGCAGAATAATTCAATACAAATTCTTCAGCGATTTATGCACCATCAGCAAAAACCCTCTGCTTTGCAATAAACACAGGCTGGAACACTTGCGGAAGCCCTGTGATTAGAAGTTCAAGAGGTGGAGGGGAAACTCCCTCTAATTGCAGATGAGAAGGTCTGTCCTAGCATCAAGCATCTAATATGCAGTCCATTCAGTGGACAAAAGCCTATTCATAAATAAACTGGGGTCGTGAGCGGTTATGATCTCACACAGACACAGGAAAGGGGAAGGAATTACAACGATGAAGAAAGCTTCTTTTCTCAACAGCTAGGACTCTGCTCCAGGGTCCCACCTGCTTCTGGCTTCCTTCAGGAACCTTCTGCTGTAAAAACTGGCACAAAGCACAACATCAAGGCTGAGTGGATGTTGGCATAGCACTTCCCACTGTACCTAGTGCTTTAATGATGATGAACTGTTAGTTGAACGTACCCCATAATGGGACTGAATTTTTGTTGTAGAGTTCCTTGGAACTATAAAAAGATGTTGGACTCAAATTGCAAAAGAGTTACAGTGAGAAGATATGCTCAGATTATTGCCTCAGGCACATTCTCAGCAGAGGTCTGGAAAGGAGCTAGATGGACTACCGCCAAAGTTACTGGTAGAGCTCATGGGCATTTTTCTACTTGATACTATGTTTGTTTGATTACTGCACTTTCCCAAGCTTAAAGCTGTTATCTCTTTTTCCTAATAAACAATTTCTTGCACCTTTGTGAAGCCTGAAGATATGCCTCCTAAAGACAGTCAGGGAAGAATTGCATCGTGTTCCCATGTTTCTGTATGGGAACTGAGTCATTAGTTCTTTACCAAGAAGTTGTTTTTTACTGTCATTACCCACATAAGGGGCCCCTCTCCAGGATCCCATGAATCAGTATCATCTCACAAGAATGCTACAGTAATTCACCAGACTAAGGGGGGAATTACAACACTCAACACACTGATCACTAATACCCAAAAAGAAAGCAAACTCACTCCTCCCTCAAAGGGAAAGGGACCCCCAAAACACGAGGAGCACCCCACTGGCACACAGTGAATAAAAGGGGCTACAAAAGAAAATAATCAATTGGTTTCCACTGAAAAGGTGTTTATGTTAAATAAGGAATCAAAATGTCAGGTAGATAAAAGCTCCTCATTGTAATAGGGTAGGGACCCCACACTATAAGTGATATCTTACTCAGAAGGCAGTACATAACCACTTGACCTATCAGTTGCTTCACAGAATCACAGAATGGTAGGGGTTAAAAGGGACCTCTGTGGGTCATCTAGTCCAACCCTCCTGCCAAAGCAGGGTCACCTACAGCAGGCTGCACAGGACCTTGTCCAGGCGGGTCTTGAATATCTCCAGAGGAGACTCCACAACCTCCCTGGGCAGGCTGTACCAGTGCTCCGTCACCCTCAGAGGGAAGAAGTTCTTCCTCATGTTCAGCTGGAACTTCCTCTGCTTCAGTTTGTGCCCGCTGCCCCTTGTCCTGTTGCTGGGCACCACTGAAAAGAGTCTGGCCCCATCCTCCTGACACCCACCCTTCAGATATTTATAAGCATTTATTAGGTCCCCTCTCAGCCTTCTCTTCCTCAGGCTGAACAAGCCCAGCTCCCTCAGCCTTTCCTCATAGGAGAGATGCTTCAGACCCCTCATCATCCTTGCAGCCCTCCTCTGGACTCTCTCCAGTAGCTCCTCATCTTTCTTGACCTGGGGAGCACAGAACTGGACTTTCAGCAGAGAGATAAGATCATAACACAACTATTCTCCAGGCATTAGGAACTGTATAGTATTCTGCACGTCCACTATGGTGGAGTTTTCTTTTCTCGATGCAGCCTTACGGAAGCTGGTGACAGCCACGTGAGCCTGGCAGCGGGAGGGTGTGAAGGGAGCTCACTGCTCTCAGTCTGTTGGCTGTGAATGGGGGGCAGGCCGCACTGTCCCCTGCTTTGAAACCTGGCTTTCAGAAAAGATACAGGTATTTGTTGCAAATTTGGGAACCGTAAGACTGACCTGCTGTGTCAGCCAGCCCACTACAGAGCGGGGCACTGTATATACTGTGTATATATCTATCTGTCCCAAAATATTAGTCTGGACTGATCAGGCTTAGCTCTGAGGCAAGCGTTAAGAGAGGGCTGTTCAGCCCCTGTGAGATCACCACTTATTACCAGGTTGCCTTCTGCCAAAGTAGTTACATTGCATAAAAAGCAAAGTTCAGACATTTGGTTATGCTAATTCACAATAATAACAGAAGAGTGACAGGGAATCCAATCTGCACTTTGAGGATCAATGACCCCAAAGTTAGCATAAACAATAACTGAACAACATTTGAGTGTACCTCTGGAATTAGGGAGGGCACCACAGACCTTTAAGTTCGTGGAGTTCTAGACAGTATGTGGAGACAAATGTTCTCTCTCCAGTGATGAAGATGTGGATACAAAGAATGGTGGTGAAAAAAGCAATGATTCATTGACATATTAGGCAGGATAGATGGCTACATTTAGGGGAATGCTGTACCAGAAACTGATCTTAACCACACTTTTGCCAAGGAATAAACACTTATCTCCAAAGACAATAAAAACACCATTTCAGTAGAATTCCTCCTTTCTTATTTTATTGCTCCTTTAAAACTACACTAACCTAAGCAGGATAAGCACATCTACCTATTTTGTTTTCTGTGGTGAATATTGATGAAAGAAGAAAAAAGCAAAAAAGGCAAACCAGTAATAACACTTTTGGGGCCTGATTGCTTACGTTAAACACTGAACTACACAGACCCCAAGACACTGAAAGTAAAGGAAACAGCATCCAGAGCTGGGACAATCAAACTTCGGGATATCATAGGTCTGTCATCGCTTTTAAAACTGCCAGGAAGAGAAAGCTACAGGCTGCTCTGCTTTAGGAAGGCAGCATTCAAATGCAGGAACGGTGGGGCAACTGGTGACTGTTTGGTCAAGAGCAGGTTCAGCATGGGCACGCTGCAATGAAGGGCCAGAATTCATTACACACAAAGCTGAAACAATTTTCCATACAAAAGAAAAACATAGTTAGAAGTAGGAGGGAAGAAATATATTAGGCAGACAGTTTGAGTAACAGAAACTCCCAAGTTTTGATTTACATGCTATACACTATAAATAATATTGCTTAACACCCTTTCCACCTGCTCCTGCAAAAAGAATTATTGTATACATAATTGTAATCTTTACAATGGCCATGTCTTCCCAGTTTTAGGCTTTACAGCAAGATAAACATATACAGGCACTTGGAGCTTTGAAAGTAATCATGCTATAGGCAATGTAGCCTGCTAGTTATTAAGAAGTTAGGCGAAGTCCTAGCAGTAAGAAATAGAACTGAAAATATGAAAAATGCAATGCGTTAGAAGGAGCTGATGAGCTTGGACCTTTTAGAAGCACTAATGTTAAGACAAGCTCCTCCACAATTAAAAATCAGCTAGCTCTGCTTGACTTCCCCTAGGGCAAGGTAATTTTGTATTAATAACAAGAAAACAAAAGGGGACCTCTCCTCTATGATCATGGTCCTCTATCTGGAATTTCAGTTCATACACAGGTTCTCATCTGCAGGTGCTTCAAGATGTCCATTAAGAAGACAACTTACCAGATTTCCAGGAGTTAAGTAAGATTTTGTCTCAGCAGGATAACCACCTTTCTGAGATCTCAATAACCTTAGCATGCTCACTCCATCTGTCATTTAGAGCTCCTAAGTGATAAAGGTTGCATTCCATCAGAAATGTAATCCATTATAAATCCTATTGCACTTCTTATACTTGCTGTATGTTTTTTGACCTACTATAAGTCACCAGAGGTGCACTGCTAAAAGTCAAGACACAATGGCTGTAAGTTGTACCAAGGAAAATCTGGTCTGGACAACAGGAAAAAATTTTTCCCCTTGAGTGTAGTGCAGCACTGCAAAGGGTACCCAGAGAGGCCATGTGACCTCCATCCTCGGAGATTTCAAAACTCGTGAGCAACTTGATCTGGCTTTCAAACCAGACCTGCTCTAAGCAGAGAGGAGGTCTGGGGACCTCCAGAGCTCCCTATTCACAACCAATTCTTTCAAGAATCACATAGTTAAAATTTTGATCAATATACTATAACATTTATTAAAAAAATCAGAAAACCTGTTTTCTTTATGCAGGTTCATAAGACTCCTAGGGAGTGTCCTCCCTGTCTCTGGATCGACTGTAGTATTACCCCTTAAGAAACTCACAAATGTATTAACTGCAAAAATTGCTAAAAACTGGGTTTGAGCTCATCTTAATTTCAGGAAAGAGCATTATCAACATAGAAAAAAATCAATGAGCCACAGATAGGTTTTTATAGCACCTTTTAAATTACATTACAAGGATTGAGAGGAACTACTGTTATTAAGTATATTCCTATGAGAAAGCTACACTAGAGAAATTCTCTAGTAGAAATCAATACTTAAATAAGGATGAGAAAAAAAGTATATTACAACAGGCAAACCTCTAGAGCCCTGCACATGCTAGAACTGCAATTTTCATTCTCTATTAATCTATCACTCTTGCCTTCCAAGTCTAAGGGTGACTGAAAGAGGAGGTAAACTGTTGTCAGTACTTCTAGCCTAAGACACCTGTTTGCAAATAATTTGTAATGTCCCCCTCAAAAAATGTTTATCATCCTCTTCATCTAAGTTGAAAATAGACATATGTGAAAGGCAAAAACTGAATTCATATGGCTATATTTAGACATTCATATGCTTTTGAAAATAAAGCACTACATTAGCCAGGATTTATTTTAAGCAATGTTATTTAACATCTGGATGTGCGCTGAGACTGGGTGTTATAAACATTTTACAAATCAACCCTCAATTCACACTGTACTATCTGCATCATCTGTGCTATATATTCCACTCAATTTTTTTGCCGAAATTATTTTGCTATAGAGTAGAAATATGTAACACACACCTGTTCTCATTTGGTGAAACACTCTTCACTCACAACTGCATTTCCTAACTTACAAAAAAATTATCTTTTCCCTATAGCCCAAAGATATGCATAAAGACAGAGTTGAATACTTTTACACATTAAGACACAGGGGTGAATAGAACTGATGGTGAATATCGTAACGGTCCTTCATTTGGTTTTACATTTTTAAGAATTTGTAAATATTCTAACATTGACTGTGCAGTCAGCAGTCCCTCCGAATATCAGACCTTAGAAGGGATCTCAGAGAATCCCTGGTCTGTGCCAAGAGTGAACACAGCAAATAAGTGGTTCCTAGCTGTGGTGTACAATCAATTGGAAACTGGCTACAGCTGTATGTCCAGAAGCAAGGAACTGAGGCACCAGGAATGAGTTATAACAATTCTTCAGTGCCATATCTAGTCTTTCAGCAAGCTACTTCAATTAAAGAATGACTTTCAATTTGCATTCTTACTGTATAAAGGTAAAACAGGAATAGTTAAAAAGATTTGCACTATTGCAAGTTGTATTAAGAATTAAACTAAAAAGTCTGATTAATTTTCGGATGTGAATATTATTTAAGCAACATATTTCAACAGAGTTAATGTATTTGAAAACATCAGTCAGAACAGGCTTTGAATATAAGGCAAAATAAATGCTGCTGCTTCTGTCCATCAACGCCTGAATATAAACTTGTTAGTTCACACAGTGCTCTCATAACCAGAAAAAAATTGAGTATAATCTAATCAATCTCAGAAAGAAGGATCACAGTAAATTATCAAAATCCATTACGTGTGGCTGATATTTGCCAAGGGAATAAGCATCCACATTGAGAATGACCTCAATTTCCCCCCACAGTAGAGAGGTGCAAAAACCTAGTTCCGTTGCAGAAAGAAAAGTGTGGTAATTCTTCAGGTATACATACTCTAAAGCTCTAACATTACACAGAAAATAAAACCCACATTTGTTTTAGTGCTAACAGTCAAACTTGCAGTCTAACAAAGTATGGAAGATAAAAGCAAGAAAAATCATTTCTGAGAACAGAAGAGAATCAATTGCATGTGTCTGGTCCTTTTTTTCTTTCTCATAGGAGTTTAAACCACAGTTTCTATGAAATCGTATCAGTATGGTGAAATATTATAAAGGACACAGCAATATACAAATGAAGATGGAGTGTAAGCAGATGTACCTCTATTTTTAATTCAGCTCAGCTGTCAGATCTGGTAAAACTTGAGACTTTATTTACCCAGTCACAGTTTAATTTAACATTTGTAATATTTACCAACAACATACCATGTGTTGCAATCTTTATTGTTCTGATTTACCTATTCCATAGAGTAGCCTGGCCTGGAATAACTGGTATTCAAAAAGTATATATAGATCCTGCACACCAACATTAAGGCAAAAAAAGAGGAAATGTCAAAGCTTTGCAGAACCTCAGGAAGATTTAATGGTCTCAATACCATTTGCCAATTTGAAAAACCTCGCTCCCAATAAAGAGCAATTG
The DNA here is from genome assembly GCF_030867145.1 of Opisthocomus hoazin. Taxonomy (NCBI): domain Eukaryota; kingdom Metazoa; phylum Chordata; class Aves; order Opisthocomiformes; family Opisthocomidae; genus Opisthocomus; species Opisthocomus hoazin. The sequence goes on from NC_134414.1 coordinate 151,634,119, forward strand.
TGCTCATGTTACAAGTTAGTAGTTAAGTCTTTGAAAAACTACATGCAGTATTTCAACTTTAACTCAAAATACAATAAATACATTTTACAAAGATTACTGATTATCCATATCACTAATACCAGCATTTGCAGGCAAGGACGTGGGGGCAGATCACAGAATAAAACCTAGTTGGATTTTGATTATTCAAAAGATAAATGCTAATGAATGTCATCTTTCTTATGTATACAGATTATCCAGAAACAGATTTTGGGAGATATTTTTCTATTGTTTGTTTGCTAATATCACAGTTCGTTTATTCCTAGACAGATATCTTCTGTAAGAATATTTCAAGTCAGCAGTTTTCACAAATATTTCCTTTTCTTTACTCATTGTTTGTAGTTTACAACAAAAACTGTTTTGGTTTCATTTTCTTGTAGAGATATTGTGGAAATTCCTTAAAAAGCATGGTTGTTTTGTTTTCTCTTATTTTAAGCTCTACTTCTTCTATGTTTGTAATGTCAAAATTAAAATATGCAAAAACCACTAGGAACATGTATGGATGTGTGCAGATGAATACAATTAGTAAAACTAGAAGTAAAAAAAAAAAATCAATTTCAGAACTGTCAGACACTTTCACACTGATTCATGATGTAAACACCAGCTTCTGATTATTCACCAGATTTTGTGACCATATTGTCCAACAAAAATTCATCAATGTAAATGAAAATTCCTCTTTTTTTAAAGGATTAATGCTTTTTCTAAAAAAATCTGAAGTATTGCATCCTTCTAGGAGTAAAGCACTATACAAAAACAAAGGTACAATATTGTTTAGTGTATTTTGGTTAGAATAAACTATCATCAGAGCTACAGAAAAGCAGTGAGAGCACTATTTTTAATGCTATGATCAGCCCAAGATTTCATTCACTGAAGTAACTGGAAGGAACTTAACTAATCTGTATCAGCTAAGAACCAGGTCCCTTAGTGTTTTACACAAGTCCATGTTACCTTATGAGGTCAATAGGCTGAAACTTGTAAAATACTCCGTATCTTGCCCATTCTCGATACAGCAACTAAATAAAAAAACAAAAAAGAAAAAAACAGAACATTAACTTGAAACAAGTGCTTCCATCTGGTTTTACAAACATCTTCTAAGAGTTAAAAATATATATACCAAAAAAAGTAGTTTCTAATACTTCGATACAAACTTCCAAGTACATTTTTCAGACAGTTATGGAAGACTCCAACCAACCCAGCAGCGTGAGGATCGTGTACACACACCTTTCTCCACATACTTGCCTCTCCTCACCACATTTATTAGATAGTGATGTTAAATAGAAAGGCTCAAAAGGAAAAATGAAAGATGCTGCCATCTTGTGCAAATTTTTGGTAAGATGCAAGAAATAATCCTACTTGCACAGTGAAATTCTTCTATGATGTAATTTGTTTAATGTCTGGAATCACAGCAGATCAATTATCTATAACTACTGACCAGTGTTTCCATGTCCACGGTGAACTGAGGTAAGAGTTCAAAACTGCTAAACTGGTATGTAAAAACTTACTAAGATGTAACAAATGTGGCAAAACCAGCCTGCTCTCCTGTTCAGTCCCTGAGGCCACTACCCCCATTAAAGCCCATATAAAAGTCCCTTGCCTCCTCATGCTGCACATAGACACACAAGCTCACATGTTTACTGTTGGAAATGCAAATTCACCCACAGCTTAGAGACAGCGCAAAGGAGGGCACAGATCCTGCAGAAACTTCCTACAATGGGAGGAATCCAGTGTGAACAGAGTCTGGGATAAAAGGAAACATTTTGGGATCTGTGGTATGTTAACCACAATACACCCCCTTGCAATAGGCAAGGGACTCAGGATAGTCTTCCTCACTCCCTCTGTCATTGCTGGGATCTATGTGACACAACTTTATTGAACATTCAAAAAGGAAAAAAGAAACCTTTGACAGTCTTTTACAAGAAGCTGTAAAGGAAACTGGTAATTATGGTGTGAAAGATACCACACTGTTCTAGAACAAAAGCCAGCTGCTCGATTGAAATTACCATGCAATTAACAATTTGGTAAAAGAGTTAATTTGATAGCAGAACATTTTGTAACTGTGTATGCATTTATTAGTAATCCAGAAATGACATTAAAAAATTAAGCTTCCCAGAATTATATGAAGGCCGAAGGAAGCTCAGAGGAAACATCAGCAGGATCTAACAAAGGTAGGTGACTGTTCACCATATTTTCTATTCAGACAAAAATAAAAATCAGTGCCCTCTTGTGCTGAAGAATAAATTTTTCTGTGGAACCACCTGAATTGTTTGTATTCCTTTCAAAGTCCCATGCTGTGACAGGACTGTAGACAGTTTAAGACAAGATGCTCATTGAAAACTACCTCTTGAAGTACAGAGTGCATCAAAAAATAATAAACAAATAACCAGGACATGATGACAAATAAAACTAAATTAATCCCGTCACTATTTATTGATTATAAATCTGTATCATCCAATAAGACAGGTGTCTAGCCTTTTACGCCTATTTTTGAAAAAGAAGTGGTGGGGGCCCAGAAAAAAGCAGCATATGAGAGGTGCAGTTGGCTTCTTTAAAATAAGGCACCATGTCATTTCTGGTAAAATTGGAGTTATGATGTAACTGTGTTTCAAAAATGAGCTTCTGTATGGAACACCTGCTGTCTCCAAGAGATGACCCCGTCCTTCAGTTCCTCCCTTGCTGTGAGCACTAACTGACAGTCCCTTGCCTGTCTCATGGGAATTGTAGTTAATGTGATCTGTAGTCTGAGCCAGGTCATAACTGCTCACTTGGTATCTATTTAGTTCTTTCACATAGCATCCACAGAAGGAAAGGCATTATAAACTGTAATTGCTGAGTTAATGCCTTGGAGACTTCTATTCTTCTGTAAACTTTGGCTGGGATTGAGCAGTAAGTTCTAAAGCTGCTGAGGAGGAAGACACAAACCAAGAAACACATGCACATGGATACACAACCAGGTACACACAGAGGATATTCTGCAGAGAAGTTAAATTAAATATTTGTTTACTTTTTTCTTTAATAGAAAAAAACCCTCCAAAGATAGTCAAAATCAGTCATTTTAAAACAGCAAGATACATGTAATATGTGGAACTCATCAGCTTAGCTGCAGACTAGATTGCAAACTGTTCAGTTCTATCTGCAAAATAGATGTTTATTCAGCATGGCGCTTTTTTCCCAGTAATAGATTATTGCACAATAGAGTTATGCAAGTATACAAGAGCCAGAGAGGATGTTACTAACCAAGTACATATACCTTTTGCAATTATCAGTCGTTGCATCTGTCAGATGGTCCATTTTGAGAGCTAGCAACACACTACAGCACCTTATGAAGTTAACAGCACAATTTAAGTAAGTGTGGAGACATTTCAGATACTGTAACTGCAGAGCTATCTTGACATATTTTGAGCTTTTCCAATCACATTTTTTGACTGTTTATAATGCCTGTCCTTCTGCAGATGCTATGTGAAAGAACTAAATAGATATCAAGTGAGCAATTAAGACCTGGATCCTGCAATCATGCGCCCAACAACGGAATACGGAAACTGGCTTGCAACCATTTAAGTGAACAAAGCTATGCCATTGCATACTCATTAAAGATACAGCATAAAGTATTTTCTGTTCACAGATCAGGGACTAAGCCTTACACTGCTGAAGCAATTGGGAATTCGGCAATGAGATTCAAGGAGTATGGAGTCTTGGCTTTTAGAATATTGCTCTTTCAGAGCACAGTCTTGCAAAATGCTTTGCACTTGTGGAAATAAATGATGAGACTAGGTTTGATTTGCTTTGGCTTCAACAGGAGTTGAAGAGGATTGCCCTGGCTACCATATTGATATTTTTATATGAATACTTGCACTTACCTATTCAAAATCACCTCTTGCCATTACCCTACAGCATTACCTACAGTTATATTTATTTCCATAAATAATCATACCACTAAATGCATTCACTGAAATACACAGACCAAGAAAGTTAAAGCTATTAAATTTTTAGAACTACTTAAAATCTGTTTTGAATATAGTTACAGAACGGAATTTGAAGAGCAAAAAGAAAGGTCTTTCTAAAATTGCAGTCAGTTCAGGAACAGGTTGCTATGGCATTATGGCAGACTACAGAATCACACTGCTTAGTCTGACACCAAAGCACTGAAGGTGAGTCTACGGTATGAATATTTTCCATTCACGTGTGTTGCCCACACTAAAGCTTAGTCTCAACACCGCAATTTTACAAGATTAAGCTTAATCTGAAAGCTGGAACATGCCTGCTTTCCTGATATTTATTGAATCGAAAGGAATTGTAGGAAGAGTTTTGTAATATAATTCATTGTATTTTAGCAGCTTCATTTAAAAGCAGTAATTTCTGTATGCTTACACTAATACTCTCCAATCTGCTTCTAATATTCTAAACATTTTGTTGTTGCATATGACAACAGTGTATTTACCAGATAAGTAACAAAGCCCTTACGTATTTCTCAATGTGAAACGTTATTGCTAGCTATGAAGGGTTACACGTTGCCAGTGGGCTAGAAGCTTAAAAAAGACCAAGTCAGTGTTTATACTCATGGCGAGTTATTACCATGCTGCTGTGCAATAATTTTCTTAAAAAGATTTTTGTCAAGAGCAGAAATCACACTAAAACAGGGAAATTCCTTTACTCCCGTCAACAATCTTAGGAAACGAGTGGGTTTCACTGACCGCAGATTTCTAATCTCATAAGATATGACAAAAGTATTGTTTTGAAGTGCATTTTCTCCAAGAAAAACCTGAAGAGGGTTAATAAGGATTAACCTTTTATGTTATGAACTGGTACATAAACCTTAATTGCTTGTGCTGCCTTATTGGCGTAAGTAGCCCAGGCAGGCTCAGTTCATTATTCTTTGGGCTTATACAATAGACAATTGAAATGGAAGATACAGATAAGTTAAAATGGACAAAATAAAAAGGGGCAGAGAAAAATAAAATTGAAAAATGCCCCCCTTTCCTTTAAACCTGATAGGGGCTTTTCAGGAAATTAAACACTGAGACTATTAGATTCAGATAGAAAACAGATGATGTTATGCATAGAAATACTACAGCAGATTCAATGGCTCGGCAGCAGAGACATATGTGAATAATCAATGAAGTATTTCTGGAAAGAACCTTTTATGTTTTTAATACTTAACACTTCATAACTGAGCCTAATAGGCAGAATAAAAAGAAGGCAGCACACAATGCAACTAGTAGGGTGAATATTTTTCCAGACACTCGTCCTTTTAGACCCTCTTCCCCCCTTTTGCACAGTACCCAGTCTTTCTCCATTGACTAATGTTCATTTACCTTTCTTCTCTAAAAATTTTGCTATCTTATATGTCAGTAAACTATGTAGCTATCAGAGTCCATTACTCTATCACTATTATCACTTACTCAGAGAAATTCTGCAAGTGCAGAGTAAACAATTTCTTCATGAACAAAAATTTCAAAATAACAGACATAAATATACAAGCTTCTTTACAGTTTGTTTTCCAACTTCGTCTCTTTCGCTTACCAAGGTTCATATCCGAAATGAAATTGTATACAGCACATGAAGACATCTAGTGGCTGAACGTGAACACTATTTACCAAAAACTACAAAGAACATTATGTTTTCAAATGTTTACTAACCCAGCACTGGAAAACTCAAATTTATTCGCATGACCTGTGAACTCAGTCTTCATTTCAAATGTTCAAATAATCATCATTTGTGGCAATTATACTCTTGAGAACTACACTGTGTTTTGCCACATCAATAGCGTTTTCCTACCTCTTCTTCAAGCAACAGATGGCATACCAACATGTAATACCACAGAGTTAAAAACAATTGTGAAATGATTTACAAGTCACCAAGAATATATGCAATTTAATTTCTAGTATAGTAAATATTTTAGGCATCCATACATTCTCTTTTTCTTCATTCTTCCCTCCCCCGCTTTCTCTCCCCACAATTTTCCCTCTTCATTTCCTGTCCTATTGTTTGTGTATCAAGGAAAAGAAAAAGAGCAAACATTACAGAACAATATGGACTGGATCTTAATGGATTACAGTAATTAAATGGTTTTGCTCATTTAATACACATGTAAGCATAAGTATTAAAACCAGTCTCAGTTCACATAGTCTTTGATTATGCATCAATTACTCTTGTGCAGACGGTGAGTGATATATTTTCAAAAGTCATTTGATACATAGAAACTTTTTATTTACAAAATAATTGGAAGCAGATTTTTAGAAATTGCATGTAATTTAATTGAATGCACAATCAAATGAAAAATACAACTACTTTTTATTCTAGTAACCATTGTTCTATACTACCATCTGGTTAAGGAAAGAAAATAATCATATAAGTTATTTAACAACTTTTGCTTCCTGACAGGTTGAAAAATCTTGTCTGTGCATGCGAAGGGAAAATTTAAGCATTTCAAGATGTAAATATCAAATTAAATTCACTGAAAATCTTCATAAGAAGACTTTATTAAAAGTCTCGTGAAAAATTTTATATATGCAGAAATAGAGGAAAACAAGTAATTCAAAAAATAGATGCATTTGTAAAAACATTTACTTGATTGAAAATTATCTAATGATTTATGATAGCATTTAGGACACAAATTCACATTTATCACATTAAATCTAATATGACATTAATTTTGCAATGTATTTTACCTTTCTTTCATTCATGTCATTATTTTGGCCTTCATATTCACCCTAGAGAAAAAAACAATAACTGATGTAAAAACAGGTAAAATTCAATAACAGATTGATTGGTTGTTCCTACATCGTTGATTTTACTTTTAGGTCACGATTTGAAATATACTTATGTAAGAATTTTCATACTAGAATCACATATTTAGAACATATTTTCATTGTCACAGACAATAAACATGTGCCCTATTTGGCAATACCATCAGAGAACTAGGTTTTTAATACTAGATACGTACATCGTGAAGTGGGTATGCTGCATCATAAACATTGTTTGCTATTAATGTGCTAATACCTAAAAAAAGAGAAAAATTAAGATGGTCAACACCTAGGCACAGTTAAACAGAGAAAATCATTACAGATTTCATTTCCTGACATTGCAAAGGGGACTGAGCTGTATTGCTGAAAATATTCAAAATTGCGTTAAGATTAGAATACACCAACCTAGAACTACCTGGCTACGGAACACATTTTCTGAGAAAGGCTCATTTCCATATAGTGCTTTTTCTTGACTGAACTAGTATGTACAAAGACTGTTTTGAGCACTTTCTCATCCTGGTAGCAAAGAGGCATGTGACTGAGGAGGAAGGCATCGGGGAAGTCCTCCTTGAAGCCTGACGGTGATCAGAACCATGGACCCACACTGACACACACAAACAACAACAAAAAAACACTTTCAAGGAAGTTTGTGACTGAAAAAACCCTTGCTCTCTACTGACTACTATTAGAACAGGTTTCATTTTTGCTGAACCGAGTGCTGGGTTTTCTACCCTTTCTCATACCAGTACATAAAGCATCCTTCTGAGTTTGAAACAATGCTTCTTTGTTTGCAGGAATTAAATCAGTTCATGCTCACCAAATTCAAGGTCATGCTGCAAAGCTGGATGCACCAGGACAAAACCTACTGAGTCCTAAAAATTGGCATATAGGTACTGGTGAAAGGTACAGGAAAATACAGGGACGTGGCACTACCACAGTGACCAAATGCCACAGGGGTTTCAGCTGCTGAATCCCCAATTGACTGCAGCACCTATAGACACACACAAGACCACTACTGGCTCTCAAGACCTGGTACTCTGTACCAGCCCCACTATTTTGTGAGATGCCTCAGAAAATTTGCCACCATTTTGGGTCTCCCCTGGCATCCCAGCCTGGCTGCAAGGGAAGGCTTTCTGCCGCCTGACTGGCCAGGGCTGGCTAGCAACTAGGGAACCACCAACCAGACAAGAACTGTCACAGCTTCAAGGAGAGGAGACCCACCAGGTGCAGCCAAGACACCACACCATCGAAACCTGCGTGCACCAAGGTGACTGGTGGAAGAGCGACGAGTACAAAACGATTGGTGCAAACTGACCACAGCAGATTGACTCAGACGGATATAAAAGGACCATCTGAGAGACTGTGGGGGTGCACCCACCACCGACTGCTGAGGACCATCAACGAAGGACCCACGGGATGCCGCGGGATCCAGGGTGGTGACTATCGCTCTTTCCTTTCCCAGGGCTAGCCTATCTCTCTCTCTCTCTCTCTCCTCTCTTTCCTCTTTGTTTCTTTCCTTCCTTCTTCCCCTTCTTCATGCCCTTTTTTGTTAGACCATTACTTCTAGAGTCGTAGTAAATAAACTCATGAGGTTGGTTGGTTACCGTTATCGTGCCTTGGTTGTGCTTTATCCAAGCTCAAGGATCGCAAATCTATTTTATTTTCCGTCGGGGTTCAGGAGGGAGTACTCTATCTGCAGGTGGGTAGAGCACCTCATGGTGTTCTGTGGGCAGGCTCCGCAAGGAGCTGACAGCATTTTGGTTTACAGGCAGGCTCCACGAGGAGCTGACGGCATTTTTTGATTTCCAAGTTAATGTTGTATGACTGTGTGTAAATGAGATGTACAAACAAGTACAAAGCAAGTGCAGAGTTCTGATCTGTGATTCTGCTCTCCCGCGAGGGAAGCAGCCGGAGACTAACCAAGCGCATGCAAGCAGTGAATGTTGATCTCTTAAATAATTATCACCTCATTGTTCTAAATATCGCAACCCAACATACTCTCATAGCCATTCTTGTCTTCAGTCTCTGCAAGTACAAAAAATTGTTCCATAACATGACAATTAAAGTTAAGATTAGTGGTTTATTCCAGACCTCTTTGCTTTCAATGTTCAGTAAAAAGTAATCAGTTAGCTTGTCTTTAAGGATGAAAAAAATTCCATAGCCAAATTACACAACTATCTTTCTGCGATGTTTGGGAAAAACCCTCTGGTCAGACATGCTAGATAGGCATTACCAGTAAATTTCTTCCTAGGTACAAACAAAAATACCCTTACCGCTACAAGCATTAATAGAACCAGGAAATCTTCATATTTGGATCATGCTAAGTCCTCTACTGAAAGCATTCTGTATTTGGAAATTTCACACTGGTTTAGAGTTATGCTAGAAGAAAATATGCCTTCTTTGCATAATGTCACAGAAGTGGAATTAGATTCAGCCTTACACAGATGTAAAAATCAAGAAGCAAATGTGTTTGAAGTGTTGTTTTCCTCCTATTATATTATAAGGCATATGTTTATGAAAACCAAAGACTGCTATAAGTACTTCCAACATCACTGCCCTACCTCTTGTGCAAAATAAGTAATGGAATCTTAAAAAAAAAAAAAAAAAAGGATGCTTAAAGAAATCTTTTTAATGACTTATGATGAGTGACCTTAAGACCAGTGAGAAGAGAAAACCTTAGTGACATATGAAGCACAGGACTTTTGGGGGAGGATCTCAGAAGACCAAAACAACTAGAATTTAGGTCAAGCGTGATGCATAATCATGTTTTGGCTATGGGCCAGAAAGATGAGAAGGACAGGAAGGTTAAAATATTTGCTTCATGTCAAAGAGGATCTTGAGCTCACCTGAACCTCAGGATCGGCCTGTATTTTCACCTTCGAGTAAATAAAAAAAAGCCTGAAAAATCACTACTAGTGCTTTCATCTCTAATGATGGCTTTTATTATGCTATAAACCAGCACAAGCTATTAAAATAGAGAAAACTTTAAGTAGGAGGCAAAAAAACCCACCCATTGGTAAAGCGCTCATTCCCCTCCTGCTGTATCCTTGTAGGACAGAGTGCTTGTTCCAAGCTTTCTCTCAGCCCAACAACTTACAAAGAGTTTCAGCAGGTTCTACACAGTCTCTCTGGATCCCTTGGGAAAGTGGCACCTCTGGGGGCTGACACTTATGTCAACAGGCTTAGTGTACCTGTTGAACTTCAGGCTTCTTGCTTTACATACCTTACACTGCCTTGTCTCTAAAATCCTGCACTCTAGAGACATCTACTTGCACAAGCTCCACAGCTCCCAGCGAAAGCATGGTCTCCCCAGTCACCAGGAGGACTCCCTGGATGCCAGCTGGAACAATCCAGTAAAAGAAGGTAGCATTCCTCTCTACTGCCCCACCAGAGGTGTTGAGCAGATCAAAATATAGAACAATACAGACCAAACAGTGAACAAAACAGACACCAGCTGAATGATGTTTTAGAAATGAAGAATGTCTGACTTTTTCTCAACCATCTTTTCGTTTTTTTAAAGGAAACAGTGTAATAATCATAAATTTAAATGTTTGCTCTGGGCAATGCCAAGTATTTTTGATTGAAAACAAGAACGTGTTTGGGTTTTTTCATACAATTTGCAAAAAATTATATATCTATTTCAGAGAAATCTAAATTAATCTGTTTTCCACTCCAGCTGCTGTACCAAAGAAATTTGTTACTGCAGCTTTACTGCACAAAGTCACCCCAAGACTATACACAGGAATCTGTTGCTACAGTATCTTCAGAACAGTCATAGTTAAGCCATACATTTCACTATGCACTTCATGGACATAATTTTTAAAGCTGCAGTGATAAAAACAACCTGGAAAGATGTATTATTCTTTGAAATGGCACGAAAAATCTGCTCCTGGAAGAAATAATACAATATATTGTAGCTGACATCTGAATTTTCAAAAGCAGATCGTATAATAATCAAATCCAATTTTACAGCTACTCATGAAATGCAAGTTATGTGCCAGATCCTGCACCTGTAGAAATGAATAGCAAGCTCCCATTACCATGTCCTATACAAACTATGGACCAGAAAGTCCAATTTTATTCCTCAGAAAAAACATTTGTTTTAATCTCTATTTTTTTGTGGAAATGTACCAGCATACTTCTGTGTTCTGATAGAAAAATAAATATTCTGTGAGATACCTAAACAATTTCTTCTAAACAGTATATATAATTGTCTTCCCTCCTTCTTACCCATGCTGTTTCTGGCCTTTGTAGATGTGCGTTTCAATATTTCACGTACCTGTGGAAAAGGACAGTGATATAACACACAAATTGTCTTTTAGCATTATTGTCAGCAATAAAACAAAACTCTAAAATAAGAGGCTTCTGTAAATTACATTTGCATGTACATTTAATTCATATGTTTCACTCATATATAAATGAATGTCTTAGGGCCACTGTTTAACACTTAATGCTGTGGCAACTCTAACTCCATGATATTTGAAAAGTCATGGTGGTCAGGCAATGACCCTGGTGACTGGAAGAAGGGAAACATTGTGCTCATTTTTCAGAAGGGTAGAAAGGAGGACCCTGGGAACTACAGACCTGTCAGACCCACCTTTATGCCTGGGAATATCATGGAACAGATCCTCCTAGAAGCTAGGCTAAAGCACGTGAAGGACAGAGAGGTGATTCGAGCCAGCCAGCGTGGCTTCACCAAGGGCAAGTCCTGCCTGACCAACCTAGTGGCTTTCTATGATGGAGCGACTGCATCAGTGGACAAGGGAAAAGCAACAGATGTCATCTGTTTGGAATTCTGTAAAGCCTTTGACATGGTACCCCACAACATCCTTCTCTCTAAATTGGGGACATACAGATTTGATGGGTGGACTGTTCGGTGGATAAGGAATTGGTTGAATGGTCACATCCAGAGGGTAGTGGTCAGTGGCTCGATGTCCAAATGGAGATCGGTAACAAGGGGTGTCCCTCAGGGATCCATACTGGGACAAGTACTGTTTAATATTTTCACCAATGACATAGATCATGAGATCGAGTGCACCCTCAGGAAGATTGCAGATGACACCAAGTCGAGTGGTGCAGCTGACACACCAGAAGGATGGCATGCCATACAGAGGGACCTGGACAAGCTGGAGAGGTGGGCCTGTGTGAACGTCATGAGGTTAAGCAAGGCCAAATGCAAGGTCCTGCACATGAGCCAGGGCTATCCTTGATATCAATACAGGCTGGGGGATGAAGGGATCAAGAGCAGCCCTGCAGAGAAGGACTTAGGGGTACTGGTGGATGAAAAGCTGGGCATGAGCTGACAATGTGTGCTCACAGCCCAGAAGGCCAACCGTATCCTGGGCTGCACCAAGAGAAGCGTGGTCAGCAGATGGAGGCAAGTGATTCTGCCCCTGTGCTCTGGTGAGACCCCACCTGGAGTACTGCATCCAGCTCTCAAGCCCTCTGCACAAGAAGGACATGGAGTGGGTCCAGAGGAGGACCACAAAAATGATCCGAGGGCTGGAACACCTCTCCTGTGAGGAAAGGCTGAGAGAGCTGGGGCTGTTCAGCCTGGAGAAGAGCAGGCTGTGGGGAGACCTTATTGCAGCCTTCCGGTACCTGAAGGGGACCTATAGGAAAGATGGGGACAATCTTTTTCTCAAGGCCTGTTGTGATAGGACAAGGAGTAATGGTTTCAAACTAAGGAAGGGTAGATTTAGACTGGATATAAGGAAGACATTTTTTCCAGTGAGGGTGGTGAAACACTGGAACGGGTTGCCAAGAGAGGTACTGGAGGCTCCATCCATGGAAACATTCAAGATAAGTTGGCTGGGGTTCTGAGCAACCTGGTCTAGTTAAAGACATCCCTTCTTACTGCACAGGGGGTGGGTTAGATGTCCTCTAATGGTTCTTTCCAACCCAAAGCATTCTATGATTCTATGAAATTACATATCCTAACATTTCTAGGCTAAGTCCTGCTGCGCCACATCCTTATAGAACTACAGGAAGTATAAGGACCTCAGATAAAATGAAAGTTTCCACTAAAGAAAATCATCACAAAAACTGACTTTGTAAAAAATTTCAGCTTTCACATTTGGAAGTATAAGTGCAAGATGCATATAAAGTGATGACTAAGTATGCTGTATCTGTGAAACCCAAGTGTGTATAGATGAACATAACATGTTAGGGAGGAGTTGGCATTGCATACATAAAGAGAAATCTTGCCTCACCAACCTGCTGGAGACCTAGCAGGATCTCAGGAACATTATACAAGGTTTCTCACCAAAGACTGTTGGAGGTAGGAAGTTACTATAGGATTGTAGAGGAGGTCCTTTTAGGGAAAAAAATCTAGTCAAAGATTCGGAAGCAGGGCTTAATCAGCTTTGAATAATAGAGGAGTCAGTAGCAGTGTTTCCTGACATAGCATCTCCTACTCCTGGACCACTGGGCAGCTCCAGAAGGGTATTTCTTACACACTTATGACTGTTTAGTGTTTTGCAGGCACAGAGCTATGCACAAACTGATGAAATGAGCAAAGTAGTCACCAACACTCACTATTAAAGCAAATCCCCTTCAGTACAAGAAGTCAATGATATGCCACTTTCATTTACTTACTATTCGGCTGCGGGTAGCATTGTCAAAAAAGGTGTCTTTGTCTTTAATGTTATACCTGAAATAGTGAGAGGAAAAAAAAAAAAATCAATTATCTTTTCAGACGTGGTAGTAATGAGTAAGACAATATGAAAGAGTCTGATTTAGAATGCATTTAGAAACCACAGCAATTAAGAACCGATGTTTAAAGGAAATATAGACAAAATAGTACAGCATAATAGACTGTGCTATTTAAGACCTAGTTATTCAGAGTTCTACCTGGTTTGCAATGATGGTGGGAATAAAAATGCAAAAATATTAACTAACATAAAATACCATTTGGGTAAGGAGAACTCGTCTACTGTTTGGACAACATGACCTTCTAATCTTTTCCTTATAACATACCTTCAACACGATAACGTTCTGAGGTTATGTTATTAGGTTTCAAATAGCCTAATGCAGATGCCACTACTCTTTTCCAGCCGACTAACCAGTCAACATTTCATTTGCTTTCAAAGAGCCATTCCACTGGAATTATGCATTCCCCAAAACCTTAAAATCATCATATGTGAAATTACCCTTCCCAATTTACTCATCTCAATCAATTTGGCTTGTATTAATTAAAATTGTCAAACAGGACAATAAATGATATGGTAGATCATTATATTTATTACTGAATTTTATTTGTCAGACATAAATACAAAAAGACACCCATGAGAAAAAAGGAATGTTTGATGTCAAACTGGGCCCAGAAGTATTATTCTGAGTGAAAGGGCAGGTGTCAAGAATTCCTTATCTGCATATTATTAGCCAAGTTTTAATGACTATAATAAATCTATCAAGAGGAAAAATATTATCGGATTTCTACTAGCTCTTTCTTTTTTCAAAACAAGCAGTAATACCTTTAACCAAATAATCAGGAATGTAGTGCTAGGATTTTTACAGTTCAAGCTAAAAACACAGATAGATTATTTGTTGCACTGCTGCCAGTGCCTTATCCAGCAGAAAGAAGTAGAAGACTGGCAGAAAGTCTCTGTAACTTAGATTCCTGTTAATCCACTGAAACTGAACTCGGTACCAATACATATTCATTTACTTTGGATCCTTTTACTTGTCTTCAATAAATTTACTTTTATGCAGACATCTGTTTTCATCGCTTGGAAATATTATCCAGGAATAATCTGACAACTTTGATATTACCTCAGGATTTCCAGAAATACTCAATGAATTTCTGAATTTTGATTGAAATACTGGTAGAAAAAATGACAACACTAAAATGGTAAGTTATAGCTTTCTTCGTTGCTCATCACAATTTAAAGTACTCACAAATACATTTTCTCTCTGGAAAATGGGTAAGACAGGCTTTTCATATTGGTGTTTTCTTGTTGTGGCACCTGGGGTTGCAGAGGTTCAGTCAATTTGCACCACATTTCATTTAACTTTTTAAGTATTCCCCCTTCTTCTGTGATTTCGTACATCTGAGTAAATAAAATATTGTGCATTAGCATGTCACTTCCAAAAATCCACTAAAATAAAAAAAAGACAGAATTTGCTATACATGTGTTTAAATCTGTAACTAAAATAAACACCTTCTCTGAAGATATATTCCCATTTAACAGCAAGCACCTGAATCCATAAGGCTTTCAGTTCAAAAAAGAAGTTCTTGTTTTTCACAAGCTTTCTTGAGAAGAACCCTCAGTGCAGAATTGTTAACACAAGAAACTTCCTTACTAACCTATCTAGGAGCTGCAGGGAGATGACAGAAAAGCAGAGTAATTATTTTGATTTTGTAACGGGGAGTAGAGGGAGCAGACAAAGCAGGAAGGACTTTTACCTGCTGCCAATTCTACCACCCCAGCAGAATAAACTATTGTTGGGTAATAATTGCTAGTATGGTCTGACAGCACGTGTACACACGCCATTAGAAGCAAGGATGCCATGCTTATGGCTATGTGGCAGTTTTAAGCGCAATGACCTAGCTTTTACTGATTCAGATTGATGTGAAGTGCTAGGGAGATTCCCAGAGACACAAAGGTAATTTTTCCTGAAACACAGGCAACCTTACCAAACATGAGTTTATGTCCTCCTCATAGGGCATTCCTTCCAGCCCTTTCACCAGCTTTGTTGACCTCCTCTGGATGCATTCTGGTACCTGGACATCGTTCTTAAATCGTGGGGTCTAGAACTGCACACAGTACTCAAGGTGAGGCTGCACCAACACTAAATACAGTGAGATAATCACCTCTTTTGACCCGCTGGTTCTGCTGTGTTTGATGCACTCCGGGGTGCGGTTTGCCCGCTGGACTGTCAGGGCCCACTACTGGCTCTTATGGAGCTGCAGCCCACCAGCACCCCCAGGGGCCTCTCAGCAGGACTGCTTTCCAGCAATTCCAACCCCTCTCCCAATTTATACTTGTGACCAGTTACTCATTCCAGGTGCAGAATCCAGCATTTGTTCTTGTTGAATTTCATGCTATTGATTATTGCCTGATGGTCCAATCTATACAGATACCTCAGCAAGGCCTCTTGTCCCATAAAAGAGTCAACAGCACCTAGTATCATCAGCAAGCTTGCTAATGGTGAACTCAACTCCTACATCTAGATCATCGATGAATATTTTCAACAGAACTGGCCATAGAATTGAGCCCTGAGGAACCCTGCTGCCCGCCTGGGTCACCAGCCAAAAGTAGCCCCATTCACTACAACCCTTTGAGTCATGCTGTTCAATTAGCTCTTCACCCAGCACACTGTGTACCGGCTCATGTCAGTTGGACAACTTGTCCAGAAAGACACTCTCAGGGACGCTATCAAAAGCTTTACTAAAATCCAGAAAATATCACATCCCCCATCTTCCCATCATCAACTAGGCAGGTAACCGCATTGTAGAAGGATATAAAATTAGTTAGGCAAGACTTTCCCTTCGTGAAACCATGTTGACTGTGCCTGATGATTGCATTGTCCTTTAAATGCCTTTCAGTTGCACCTGGTATGGTCTTCTTCATAATTTTTCCAGGTACTGAGGTCAGACTAACAGGTCACTAGTTCTGTGGGTCTGTCCTCTCACCCTTCTTGTAAATTGTAATAACATTGGCTAACTTCCAGTCAGCAGGGATCTCCCCAGACTCCCAAGATCTTTGGTAGATGATTGAAAGGAGTCCTGCTGTAACATCCACTAATTCCTTCAGTACTCTGGGATGTATCACATGAGGCCCCATGAACTTATGAACATTCAGCTGATAGAGATAGTCCCTTACAAATTCAGTGTCTGCAAATGGAAAGTCACTCTTCCTGCAGTTGTGGTCCTCTGAGTAAGAGGACCAGGCAGCCCAAGGTCTATAATTAATACTAAAGACTGAGGCAACAAAAGCATTGAAAACATCCAACTTCTCGTCAGGCCTATTTGTCAGGTGATCCTCTGCAACAAGTATTGGTTCAATATTTTTCTTAAACCTCCTCTTCCTATTAACATAATTTAAAAAGCCTTTTTGTTGTCTGACACAACATTGGCCAGTTTCAACTCTAGCTGACCTTTGGCTTTTCATGTTTTCTCCCTGAATATGTGAACCATAGCCTGTAATCTTCCTGCAAAGTCTGACCTTGCTTCCAGAGATGATAGAATTTCTTTTTCTTCTTCAGCTTCATGAGGAATTCCCTGTTCAATCAGCTGGTCTTCTTCCCTGCTGCCTTGACTTACAACAGCGCTGGAATTGCCTGCTCCTGTGCTTTTAAAAGGTGGTTCTTAAAAACTGACCAGCACTCATGGACCCCTAAGCCCTCAAAAGCAGATTCCCAGGGGACACTGTTAACTAGCCCCCTGAATAGGTTAAAGTTTGCTTTCTTGAAACCTAGAGTAACAACTCTGCTGACCTTTCTTCTCATTACACTGAAAATGTTAAACTCAACCGTTTCATGATCACTATGGTCAAGACAGTCACCTACCATCACATCTCCCATGAGTCCTTCTCTATTCACAAATAGAAAGTCTAGGAGGGCATCTTTCCTAGATGGCTCACTGAGTACTTCTGACAAGATATTATCTTCAACACACTTCAGGAATTACTCAGACTTGCTTGTCACATCAGTATGGTATTCCCAGTTAATGTCTGGGAAGTTGAAATCTCCCATAAGGACAAAGGCTACCAATCTAGAAATTTCTCCTAAATTTCTACAGAATTATTCATCAGCGCTATCATCCTGGCTGGGCAATCAATAGTAGACAGCCACAATGACATCTGCTTTGTTTTCCATCCCCTAATCCTCACCCAGAGGCTCTCAACCACATCATTCCTAACTGTAAGGGTTGTACAGTCAAACTTCTCCCTTACACACAGTACATCTCCTCCACCTTGCTTGCCCTGCCTATCCCTCCCGAACACCTCCAGCCCTGCATCCCAGCTTTCCAGTCATGGGACTCCTTCCACCAAGTCTCCCTAAGACCAGAGACAGCATATCTCTGGAAATAGACCAACGCTTCCAGTTGGTCCTGTTTGTTTCTCCTACTCACATTTAAGTGTAGCCCATTCTTACTCATCAAAAGTAACTCTATGGTCATATTCAGAAGTATATATACAGTTAAAACTGCTCAGAAAGGACCTTTTCCCAGTATGTCACTTGTCCTGAAAAATGATTTAAGACTAAGCATTTGAATAAAATTTTTTTGCAACCACTTCGTAGTGTTGAGAGGAGAATAAATACTTTTCACTGAAAATGCTTTGTTTATAGTTTCATTGGATGTTTAAATAAATGAAAATAGCATCACAGAAAATACCTAAAGTGCCTCGAAAACAACTTTTTGTCTCTCTAAACAAAACCAGAATTTTCTTTTTACTGGCTACTGGCTGAATTTTTTTGGTTTGTATTCTGAAATCCTCAAAATACAAGATTTCGGTTTTTCAAAGCGCATTTTTGTGTCCTTCACAGGAAAATCCTCTTCCAACTGCCTTTAGCTGCAAAAAACTTAAGACACAAACATAATTTTCCTGTCATGCTTGCTTTCTGGTAGTGCACTGGTAATGCTCTATTTCTGCTGTTGAGATAATAGAAAAATAATGTAGTCAACAGGAGTTGTCAGCAACCTGCTCCTTAAAAATATCATATCACTTTTAAGATATACAAAACATCTTGTCACCGTAGGGTGAATTTTCAGGAAAATTGAGATCTGATTTCCTTGTTGGCAGACATGTTTCATTTTGTCTTCTTTTACACATCAAAACAAATTACAGGTATGAACTTGAATACTGTTTTCATAACCGCCTAATCAATGACTACATGTCCATTTGATCTTTGAACATTTGTCCTACTATTCAATAAATGTTGGTTATATGGCAATCTCATTCAACATGATGTGTGCACAGACCTAATTAGTTCATTGAAATCTGTTGTTTAAAGAAAAGTATGCTATAAATAATGTATAAAAATAGTGGTTAAATGAAGTAACTCGTCAATATTTTCAGATGTCTTTACCCCAGAAGATTCTGTGTCTTTTGGGCTTTATGATTTACTGTACATTTTTTCTCCCATTCAGAGGAAAGAAGGGGATGCAGAACTGTTCGAGTGACTAGGACAGCTACTGAAGACTATCAGCTCCCGGAGACCTTAATTCAGAACAGTATCATGGCAACATTCCTTAATTAAAATAGTGCAAAATTTGCTTCACTGTATCTGCAAAAAGCTAGGAGGAGAAAATTCCCATGAAGGAAGAAGAAGGGAGAAATAAGCAGGCACTAAAAGTGCACAAATGCAATGAAGCTTGGAAGGGATCAGCGAGAGGAGTTGGATATGTAAGTCCATTTCTAGAAAGGGCTTGCACACTCATCACTATACCAGAAAGGACAGAGGTACTGTACCTGTGCAAAACCTACTCATTTTCAAAGACTGATTGCAAGTAACGAAACTTTTTTTTTTTCTGGGATGCAAACACAATTACAGTAAGAGCATACAAGACAGGCTCGGGCAAGCCCCTGATAATGACAGACTGTAACACCACAAGATGTGAACAACACCGAAGCTTTTGCTGGGTGGAAACAATATGGAAAAAAAATCAAAAAAATTCCCAAACCAACAAACTTGTGGAAGAAAATAAAATCGATCTGTCATTCAATTCTAATCTCAATGCAATGAAATAAGTGTTCATTAGCACAGTTGGTGAGTATCACTAACTGAAAGCACAAGGCTGTTCCACTAACTCCAGTGGAGTTGTTAGCCAGTGTGCTAAATCACTGCAGGACGACAAATTTTGGGTTCTGCTCCTCAGAGTTTACAGTGTTTTCCAGCAATTCTGTTCAAAGCTCTAGATAATAGCTATGATAGCTACTATGACTGTAAAGAAGATACTAACCCAAAGTTTTAATGGCAATGGGAAAGTCTGAATGCACTAAGTCATTGATGCCACCAAAACATTTGGCATCCCCAGAATTTAGAGAAATCTTTAGGCAATGGCCAGGTATCATACTATCTCCCATACTGCACCTCACCTTTGAGGAAAGTTCCTTGACAAAAATTCAAATAGTTACAGCCTTCTCAGCTTTCAAAGCCCTACTTTAAACTCACCTTTGTCATCACTCTTCTGAATGCAGTATGTTATCCAGCTGCCTCTGGGGCCTTTGAAATCCGCTTTGAAAATCCCATCTTAAATCTGACTCTGAATACTAAATCATCTCAAAATAGTTAGCAATGTGAAAGAATAAGCCTGGCAGTTCATCTGCTCTGATTTTGAAATAAAGTTACTCCATGGGCTTCTGTACATTTGACTACCATTCTGATCCACCCTTCTCCAGTCATACAACTAGTTGACAGAAGATGGAAGACACTTACCTTTTTAGTAGGCATTTTTATTTTAAGGAGTTCCGCTTCTCGACTAAGTACTTGCCAAGGTGCATGTATACGGACAAAACTCAATCCTTGGCTCTTGTTCTGAAACATAAAATAGTGAAAACAATGTATTACAATATTATTGAACAGAATACCGTAATAAAGTTTCAAGATGCCAACTCCAACTAAACCATGCAACAGCAGGCAACCACAGTGAATAATAAACTTCAGCTACAACTGGGCTTAAAAGTGACCGATCCTTAAAAGCTGAATCTTCTAACACTCTAAAATTCAATAAGCTACTGCCCGCAGTGTAGTTGAAGAAAGAAGTCTACAGTTCCAGATTTTGGAATCATGTAAACCAGAAACTCCCAAGCCACAGCTT
Source organism: Opisthocomus hoazin (assembly GCF_030867145.1). Lineage (NCBI taxonomy): Eukaryota > Metazoa > Chordata > Aves > Opisthocomiformes > Opisthocomidae > Opisthocomus > Opisthocomus hoazin. The sequence continues at coordinate 151,654,663 of NC_134414.1, forward strand.
CCACGCTCACATACTTTGTAAGTCATTTGACTTCATTAGTGGGCTCCTGTGTCCATCTGAACCAACAAAGAAAAAACATTTCTTCTGCTCTGGGTAGGCTTTGCTTTAGGTTCCCATTTTCAACTTCACAGAATCCCAGAATGTTAGGGGTTAGAAGGGACCTCTGTGGGTCATCTAGTCCAACCCCCCCTGCCAAAGCAGGGACTCCTACAGCAGGCTGCACAGGACCGCGTCCAGGGGAGTCTTAAATATCTCCAGAGAAGGAGACTCCACAGCCTCCCTGGCCAGCCTGTTCCAGTGCTCCGTCACCCTCAGAGGGAAGAAGTTCTTCCTCATGTTCAGACAGAATTTCCTCTGCTTCAGTTTGTGCCCATTGCCCCTTGTCCTGAGCTTGGCCCCATCCTCCTGACACCCACCCTGCAGATATTTATAAGCATTTATTAGGTCCCCTCGCAGCCTTCTCTTCTTCAGGCTAAACAAGCACAGCTCCCTCAGCCTCTCCTCGTAGGAGAGATGCTCCAGTCCCCTCACCATCCTCGTAGCCCTCCGCTGGACTCTCTCCAGTAGCTCCTCATCTTTCTTGAACTGGGGAGCCCAGAACTGGACACAGTACTCCAGATGGGGCCTCACTAGGGCAGAGTAGAGGGGGAGGAGAACCTCCCTCGACCTGCTGGCCACACTCATCCTAATGCACCCCAGGATCCCATTAGCTTTCTTGGCAGCCAGGGCACACTGCTGGCTCATGGTCAACCTGTCGTCCACCAGGACACCCAGGTCCCTCTCCACAGAGCTGCTCTCCAGCAGGTCCACCCCAAACCTGTACTGGTGCATGGGATTGTTCCTCCCCAGGTGCAGGACCCTGCACTTGCCCTTGTTTTGCCCAGCTACTTCCTGGACCAGTAGTTCCTTACCGCAGATCAGGCCCGACATTTACTGCCCTAAATATCTGCAGCTGGAGTAGCAACCCTAAAGAAAACATTTAAATTTAACTTCTGAAGAGAGACACAAGCCTAATGTAAATAAACATTTATGCTGTGCAGAGGCAGAAGACTGCATCAGAGGGCCTCTGCACAACCAGTTCGCTGCTCTCTGGGCGTTGAGAGCGTGCTGTCCTGGTAGCACATCTGAGCTAAACAAAGGCAGTCTAAGATCAGAAAGCAGCACCCCTGCCAAAAGCATGAAAATGTAATGTAGGCATGATAATACAGAATTTTCCTCAATGCAAACAAATAAATTATATCAGTAAATTACAGATGAATGCTTACTGTGGAAATGAAGTGAATAAAAGTTGGGAGGGAGATTAGAAAGAGCATATGAGGACATAATTTGGGAAGGATGTGGAAGTGGACAGGGCTAGACTTTAAAGGCTTGATCAATGTTAAGATTAATGATCTCTGTGTAGCTGTGAGTATGCTGGGGCTTTGGTACCAGGCCATACTCTCACTTTGCATTTTCCCAACGATCTGTGTGTAAGGATCAGGACAGTCCCCCATCCTTCAGGGGAGCATGAACCTCTATTTGCACTCCCCCATGTGTCCTGAAATTTGGAAATAAGACAAAAAAACTGAAGCAGGGTATCCAACTTGATGAGAAAGGTAGCTGGGTTACATCTTGGGCTTAAATGCAAAACTCGAGTGCCCCACCTGTGAGTAGCTGCCTGTTAGATGGACAAAGAGTAGCATATGTCTAGAGAAAGAATGTTAACGGACATAGCTTGATGTCACTATTATCATCAAGCAATATAACCCTACAAAGCTGGGAACTTAGGCCATATCCCTGGAAACTTATCATCTTCTGTTGGAAAATTACTCCAAGAAAGTTCTCTTTCTCAAAAGCTTTGAGTTAAGAAAAGTTTTAAACACAAATATGAGTCACAGCGTAAACGTACGTCTGAATCTAAAAGACTACTGTAGCACATTTACCTTAGAAAAGACTTTCCTCCGAGCAACGGTGATATTTTGTTTTGCATACAATTTATATCAATTTCCAAATAACTCTGTATCATTGACATCAGCATTTCAGAACCAGTATTTAATCTTTTCCAAGTGTATAAATGCTTACAACTTCATGTGAACACCAAACATGCATTTGCTGAATATTTCATAATGCTTCCTGATTTAAAAAAAAAACCAAGTTAGATGGAAATCCTACTATTCTTACTGCAATCAGTTTGCCCTTATTTCCCTTATAGCTGTCACATGAACTACAAAGATTACTACATCACTTTCAGTTTACATTTTTTCAGTGGTCCGATGTTATTTTAAAGAGCAGAATGAGCTGCAGAATGTCTCTTTCATCAGTTCACTGGGGAAGTCAGCTTTAAGAGAAGGAAGTAAAAATTTACTGGGCATGAGCAGATGTTCTGGTAATCATTTGATGAAAATATATTTATAACAGATGAGAGTTTAAATTTCAGTGGGTGAAGATCAGGAGGATTCTTCTCAGCTTTCGGCTAAAATCAAGCGTGTGTACTCTGTCTGGGGGACTATACTCCACATTGGCAAGAGGAAGGACAGTCTGATCTAATTGGTTGTTTGCAGCTTAGGCTCATTTGACTACACAGATTGCAAATAAAATCAGTTAGATAATTTGAGATAAAAGACCAGATGAAGAATATGACCGTTGTATATTTGAACAAAAATGTGTTGGAAAGTTGTGCTGTTCATACAGTGATGTCAGATGCTGAGGAATCAGAGCCTTAAAAATCTTTAAAAGCCTTAAAAATCCCCCCACAATAGAAAACTAAGATAATTTTAATAAAGACTAATGCAAAGTAAATAAAGTAGGGACAACAGGACCAGGTGATCCCTGTTGCATGGCAAATAAACAGTGCAGAAACATAGACTGATGAATATTTTGCTTGGCATTACTAGAACCATGTTTACCCCATCTTTCTACATTTTCCTAACATTAAATATAATCAAAGAAATTTAAAATAGATATTAAATCATCACTCTGATATCATCTCTCAAGGGATAAGCCATCTACCTAGTTTTCTACTGAGCCACCGAAATAAAAACCTGTACCAGCCACTCCTCTGGTAAGGTTCCTTTCCCCACTTTTCAGACCTTCACCTGTAGTAGTTCCAGCTGTCTGTTTGCATGCCCTTTTTGTCATTATCATTACGATGACTGGTGAAGATCTGTTCAACTAACTTATTCCCAGAGTGCTTATTGTATTGCAAACATTACCAAAAGTAAGAATTTGTTTTTCTCATTGCCAGAGTGGATTTATAACTGTCTACTGGAGACGTCCACTAAATGCTGTCATTTGGTTAATCACCTGAAATGATCAAGGTACATGTGTTCCTGAATGCAATTTAATATTTGAATGAAATGCTGTCAGTCTTCTATTTTGAATATTCACAGTTATCATGGTTTATTCATTGTACTTCAGATGCATTGCTAAAGCTAACATGTTGTGCTGGCTAACATTATTTTTGTCTGACCATTCACTTGTTCTTTAATACTGCCATCCTTAATCAAGTCCTTTTTCACTTACAGCTGATGTCCCACAGGACTTTATTCTTGGCCCTGAATTGTTCTATGTCTATATCATTGCGCTCCCCGATTATATTACTCAAATGACTAAGTATTGCTATGCAGATGACAAATAGATTTGTTGTTCTCATGATCCTTTTTCATCAAATCTATAATCCATATTACAGAGTTCTTCCAATAAGTTTCAAAAGTGGAAAGTTTTCAATAAGTTGGTTCTGAATTATTGAAGATGCATTTGTATCTTGGCTTCTTTTCTATTTTGTAAAGTTGAATTGGGCCTTCCCATTTCAATAGGAAAACTCAGCATTAAATTCAAATGGAAGAAAATCTGGAAGGTCTGTTTTGCTTTTCAATCAGCACATGAAGAAAAATACGTCAGTTATTTCTTTCAGTCTATCATGTATTCCTAGTAGTTTAAAGCAGGACTTTAACAGCAGTCTATGCTGCATTTTTTTCTGTCTTATGGTGGAAACATATAGGCTGAATAAAATTCAAATCTCTCCTAGGAGACTTTTTCTATCTTTCATGCTTTAACAGTAAAATACATTAGCACCTGCATCAACTGCAAGTCTAAGATTTATTGCAAACTTATCATCATCAAGGCCACAGCAGAAACAAAAAGTATGATAACTATGAAAACTCAAAAAGTGATTATTCTTTCTAACTACAAGCTGAATGTTCCGAAACATGGCTGGAGATGTGTAATAGCTAGACTAAGTAGAAAAGCTGTCTCTGTCCAAAAATTTAGATTTGTCATTGAACTTCAGTTTCTGCAAGATTCAGCCACCAAGTGAGAATTTTGTCATCCTAAAGTTAGTGGCATATCCATATTTCTACCCCAGTTTGACAGTTACACTTGTCCAACCATAACATGGAATATTTTTAACCACTATATTACAATTATCGTGCTCTTATTAATCTCTTCCAGTTCACAGGTTCTCAATTGGAGCCCTTGCAGGGGCAGGCCACAAATTGAGGAGATGCACCATGAAGCATTCTCTGTTGCAACAGGAGTTTGTGGAGAAGTCCTGTTGGTCCATAAGAGCACAGCATATAAGCGACTACTGCGCGTCCAGCTCAAAGATTTCTCGTAGTGTCATTATTTTGACAGGCCAATTTGACTGTCACCTTACCTCGTTCAGACAACCCATTTATCATGTGTCAGTCACATCACCCTAAGATGAAGAGTTCTCATCAGTTTAATTAGACAACTCTAATACTAGCTAAAGTATGTGATGGCAAAGGCATCTTATTTGTCAGTCACAGTCAAGACAACAAAAAGGGCAAAACCAATAATAATACTCCGTGAGAGCCTCAGACTTTTTCATGGTTAGCATCTTGTTCCTAACAACTCTGCAAATACAAAATTCATTGCTGAATGCTACATTTCAGTAAGTATTTCTCATTATTTCCTCATCATGAAATCACTCATCACTCACCCTATATTAAAGGAATTTAGTTATATATAACATACATATTAAAGGAAATAAGTTATTTTAAAATACTTGTCCAAAGAAATAGATTTCTGCTGCATATCTTAATAGGAAGAAAAGAGAAAGACTGAAGGGTAGAAATAAGCTGAAGTGATTAACTACTGTCTAAGGGAGTCCAAGGGAACTGCAAATCTTTCTTATGATTTTAAAAAAAAATATACCTAGGAAATGGAAAGGCATAAATTATAAAACCTGAAGCATGTAAACTTGCTTCTTAAAATTACAAATTATCTGGGCCTTTAACATTTTATCCTTTGTGATTATTAAATAGACAGAAAAATACCAGACACGTACAGACAGCAAGTTTCTAATGGCTTCAGTTAATATAATCAGAGATCTTTTGCTGACATTGGTAATATCAGCCACACTAGGAAAGCAACAATGAGATGGTTCTTAGAGAGGAAAAAAAGGACAGGTCTTAGTAGCTCAGTAAAAGTAATCATCCTCCCATTTATTCCATCACCAAATGGATCAGTCACGTCTGCAAATGCAATTGTTCAAAATTAACGTCTATTCTCCCAATACCAGCCCTGGAAATTGAGACAAATAACAATGTGATGTGATAGTGCAAATGAAATGTAATTTCTTGTTACTATCACAGAACTCCAGTCACACACGTTTGGTGAAAGCTAGCCAAATGCTGAGCTGTTGGCCCCCTGCATGGGTAGCACATGATGGAATGACATGACCTTGCCAGATTCACACAGCGACTCTGAAAGCGTCTATGTTTTTTGCCAAATGTATTGAATCTCTATCTGTACAAGGATTGGCATTTTGCCTACCTTAATGTTTTGTATCCAAGATCCCAAATCAGTTTATCACAAAGCGTGCATATCAAAGCGTATGTCATTTACATTCCAAAAAGGAAGGGCAGTGCACTAGTCCAGGTCAGTTGTCAAGACCCAGAATGTCTTGACACGGAGATGTCAGTCCAGAGCAAGTCCCTCCTCACGTTATCTATATAATTGTAGGCAAGTAATTGAATTCTTTCTGTCACTAATTAAATGAAGATGATGGAACTTCCCTCTATCAAAAGACGTTTGTGAAGATCAGTATGTTACAGATTGAGTGGTACTCATATAGTACAGTAAAGAAATGAGTGTATGGCTAAGGTCAGCAGTCATGCTATGCATCTTCTAATTTTCACATTTTCTTTGAAAAACGGTAGTTCTTAACCTTTTGCCAAATTTCCCCTTTTCTTTTTTCACTGTTTCTCTGGGGTACAAATCTACCTTGCTGTATATAGTGCCTAGCATAATGAGATTCTCATTTATGACTGCAGATTCTCTTGCAACTGTATTACAAATAATTCGCAGCAATCCTCGACAGCTCCAAGAAGTCGTCCCACTCCTGACAGACACCCAGTCACACACAGCACAAGTGTAAAGATGCAAAGCACAGGCTTGTTCACTGATGGCAAAGGTAAATTCCATCTAGTTAGGTCTATTTTAATCTGCTCAATAATATATGAAACAGACATGCTCAAGACCAAATTTCAGACCTTAAGCAAAGCTGCAATAATTCACACACTGTGACAGTTTGTCTTTCTCTTTCTGTTTCTACCAACAGTGATGGTGTTAATGTCCTGTTTATTTTACTCTCTTACTCCCACCTCTGAACATAAACAGTTAAATAATATACTAGTCTGTATAAGCAAAGAACAGAACACCTTGGAATGAAAGATCTGGCCAAAACACTTTAAAAGAAACTATATAACCCTAATTCCTTAGATAAAGCACTGTGGAATTAAACAGTTGACTTTGCACATCCTTTGCAATTTTTCTTCATGGCATTGGTAGCTTTCCAACCAAATCTTGCCACTTGCCTATAGACACGAAGTGTCTCTGAATAAAAGATGATACAGGAAGCCTAAAAACACAGGCGTACTTCCCCTGAAGAAGATGGAAATATTTAGTGGCACACAACAGAATGAAAATGAGCTGTTAGAAACTCAAGCACAAACGTAGAACAGATTGCTAAGTCTGCCAAACACGAAAAAGGCACAGATCTCTGCATTACTGCGGCACTCAGTGCAGAACCTATATGGAGGTGGGTAAAAAGCATGTCAGGATTGTCATTCATTTTTCATTCTTCCCGAATGCACATTTTTTATTTCAAAATTAGTGCTTTTTCTTCTTTATTTTCAAAATATTTATCTATGGCCACTAATTACTACAGCATGAAAAATGTAACTTTCAAATGTAAGGCAAAATCTTCTGTATTTGTTTAGAATAACTTTATCAGTAAATTTCTCCTACATCAATGACACCAATGTCTTCCTACAAAAGCACATCATAATTTCAGTATATCTTCTGAGACTGAAGAATACCAGAAATCATAATAAAAAGCAAAATTCAAAAAACCCCACCCAAATCAGACTTCCTCAAAGAGGAAGGAAGGAGTGTGTCTACTGCATCCTGTATTTTGGCAGTGTCAATGGAAAAACACGTAATCAGCTAGCCTGGCTACATTCATGCCAAATTAACTAGCAAATAAGCCAATATTCTGTAAAATACATCATATCAAACTTGATTATCAGTAATAAAATCAACGAACTTCTTGAGGCCAAAGAGTTAACATTAAAAGGGGCAAAATATGATTCCTCTTGAGGCAATGAGACACGTTAATCTGCACAGAGATTTATACTTTAAACAATTTTCCAGATAAAGCAGCACGATGATGGAAGCCAATCTTTAGACCAGACAACGGACATGTAACCAGTAGGGGGATTAATGAAATAGAGGCTGAACCCCCACTCCAGCAGACTCAATCTCAAAAAAAAAAAAAATTGCAGAAAAAAAGAGTGGTTAAGATACCAAACTGACCTTAAGACATTGCTTCATCACTCAGTACCTGATCTGGGATATTAACAAACAAGCAAATATGGGGAGGATTGAATTCTGTGTTTAAAGATTTTAAATTTCAGTTCATTCTTCAGAAAAAAAATTTGCAGGGTTTACTCTTCTTTAATTTATAAGTGTTAACAGATGGTACAAATGTATTTCATTTACTAACAAGGCTACAAGCTTTTCCAGGATGGTGTCTCCCTTTGAGGTCTCTCACCAAAGATTAGTAGCAGTAAAAGGAAGGTTGGCTGTATTTACAAAGGCTTGATTGGGAGAGGATGAAGATGATCAAACTGTTCTGGATGGTTTATTTGCTGGTGAGGAATTCAAAACTTCCCTGGACAGTTACAGCTTCAGTGTAAACAGGGAGAGAAGGGAAAGAAGCACTGGCAGTTGCACAGTAACATCATGAGACATATTTTGGATAAGGCAACAGGTCCTGGGGTGGATACATAATTGGTTAAACAACAGGAAACAGTGGGTTGGAGGAGATCCTGCACTGCTGACAAAAAAGTCACCTAAGGGATTTTGCAGAGTCAGCACTGTACAGCATCATCATAAGTGGCCTGGAAAAAGAGATAAGCAGTGAGAAGACAAACTGCGTTGATGAAGTTTTTCAGAGTAGTAAGGATAAGGGCAGACTGTGAAAAATTGAAGAAGAGTTTTGTAGGAGACTGAGCAATGTCAAATGGCTTTCAATGTAAATAAATATAAAGCAATATCCATGCGTTAAAACCAATTTCACATATAACATGCTGGGCTCTGAATTGACCTACACCTGTTAGCAACGACATCTGGCAACAGAAAGTTTCTTGAGAATATTGGCTCAGTCTTTTGTAAGAGCCAAGAAGTAAAGCAAACATTATATTCCATTAGGAAAGGAATAAAGACAAAGAAAAAAATATTATTTAAACAAAGCAATCCATGATGTACCGACATCTTGAACTCAAGTGTGTAGTTCCTGTCTCCTCACCTCCAAAGAGATAAATTAGATCACAAATAGGTTCAGAGGAGGGCAACAACCACCATAAAAGCCTTGCTATGACAGCTATATAGGCATCACTAAGCAGACTGAGACCCTTCGAGCTGGAAAAGAGCAATCTTGAAAAAGGTATTGTAGAAGTCTATAAAATCATGTGTCATAAGGAGAGGGAGTCTGGATGAACTGCCTACTGTCTCTTTAAGGACAAGAGCTAAAGAACCTCAGACAAAGCCTGGCTAAGCTATTGGATTCAAAAAAAACCCACGATTCAAAAAAAACCCAAGAGGACACAGATATTAATGCAGTGAGTAGAACGTCTGTCTTGCCAAAACACTTTATGGGTGCAAAAGCTGTATGATGTTTCAAGAAGAAATTATACCAGACTTCAGGAGAGAGATAGACGGAAGGTTACTAGACAGATAAACTACACCAAGTTGGGAAAACTACCTGAACTGAAAGTAGCTGTGATCAGGAGAACATTACATTAAGAGTGTCATAAAAGTTTGTGCTGTTCCTATTTTT